>NC_142607.1:3837386-4186375 GCF_041222555.1 Hakea prostrata
CCTACTTTTCCTAACGATGGATCTCGAAAAGTATACTCAGAGCTTTTCTTGGGGTGAGCATCTATAAAGTACACATGAAACTTTGTGGACGTGTAAGATAGTAAGATGTGTTTATATGTTATCTACTTCTCAACTGATTTTTATCAATGCATGATTTCCCATATACTGATTTCTAGATGTGGAGTGAGTGCCTTGTATGTGTGCACATCCATACAAGAGGATTATCAAATTAATAGAACATGGTTGTTGTACCAACTAGTAATCATAAATCATATAATAGGAAAAGGCCAAACTCACTGCCAAAGGCTTCAGCACAAGCGGAGTCGCCGTGTGGGGGGTGGGGGCATGGGGGCATTTTCCTACCCAGCCTTGCCCCAGCAATTTTTGCTCAGAGGCTGTTTCGATGCCTTGACCTCAGGCTACAACTAACAGGCTACAACTAACATTGCGCCAAGGCCCTCCCCTCTGGTTACCATGTAATAGTATACCCCAATTATTAAGGGACCAACGAATTAGTGCTTTTGAAATTCAGGCATTGGGTCTCTGTATTGTTAAAGTGTTGGAAAAATATTATTGTCACATTGGTCTGTTACATTTCTGAATCTGACATCATACAATCACATGTCAAATGATGTGTCCATTCGCACTGTTGGAGAGGACATAATCTAGATTAGACATGTATTCATTTTCATAGTAACTCAGTCAAATATCCCACTGTGGCATACATCTTGCGTATGTCCATAGATGCGTAACAGTAATATATCCATTACTCTGCACCCTCAAAACAATGAGCGGGAACAGATGGTATAAGCTGGAAAAACAATGGTAGATGGTCCAGATCACTGTGACTGCTGATAGGCTCTCAATCACACACGATAATGAGAAAATTAAAATGGAAAAATTAGCAAGAGTTGATCTGGTTACCTAGAGGCCTGCCTCCCCAGCAGTAGACCTGATACCATCAACAAACTGAAACCTTCCTTCTGAATTCTCCCCCCTTGCCCATATCTGAGTTGCATAGCTGAATTGATTGGCCTGCACAACCAGTGGTGTCCATGTGTGAGCCCCACCCCCACCCCGTCACAACCCCCCCCCCCAAAAAAAAAAAAAGAAAAAAAAACTCTTTATTTTCATTTAATTAACAATTTATTCTCCTTATTCACATATGGATAACTTCTCCTTATTAATGTGGATAACTTCTGGTCTAACTACCCAGCAGCGGGCCTGATCTCATGTGTAAACTGGTGAAATCAGTGGCCTATCAGCACCATCCCTCATAAGTTTAAACTTGTCCTCAAGGTAGAAAGTAGGAAATTGCTGAATCATTTCAGTGTAGTCTTCCTGGGTGTTTTTACATGATGGCAAATCTGTCCATTTAATCAAAATCTCCAAAGAACCTTGAGGTGAGTAATCAGATGTCCCACAACTCTTCAGGTGTGAGTGTGGTTCCCCAGTCCTGCTAAGCAAGATGGTAGTGGTTGTGATTGAGTTTTCCTGCCAGTAAATTTCTTCAGCTGTGATATGTGGAAGACCGGATGGATCCTGGAATCAGCCGGTAATTGGAGTCTATAGGCCACTGGTCCTATTCATTCTATAATCATGTAAGGACCATAGAAGCATGGGTTAGCTTCTCAGTTGGGCCGCTGGCAACTTGTGAAAGACTTCGTCTCCATAATGTAGCTCACCACACCCACCCCAAGAAGAGTCTCAAGGCCCAAAAGAAGAATTAGGCTTGCTGCCCGGCAGCATAGGAGAATGATTCAATACCAGGGTATCTTGGTAATTTTGGCAGCCCTACTCGAGCCAGCTGGGCGTAACTGTAATTAGGAGTTTGTTAGGAGTTCAAATATGCTTTTTGTTTGTTACTTGAGTCAGTTTAGGATGAGTAAGTAGTAATCCTATTTGAACTCTGTTTTTATGTTAAATACTGTTAGGAGTCAGTAATAAAGGCTATAAATAGACAGCCTATGCTTTGTAAGTTTTAACAAGACAATTTTGAGAATACAATTATTGAGAAGTTTGTTACAGGAAGTTCAGGTGTCGAGTAGAGCTCTTAGGGTTTCAGATTGAAGGAATTTCCTTCGGCAGAGCTGCTGATCTGCCTCCACTTCCCAATCCTCCATCCCAGCCTTCCTAAAACTGGTAAGTAACGATCCAAATCATTCCCTTCACCTCCCCTGCCCACCTCCCCAAATGCACCCTTTTGTTTCCCCCTTCCCTACTCCATTTGGCCATCCTCCTTTTCCCCAAAACTCATTTTCTCAAACCCTCCAACAAAATTCCCCTTCCTTCAAAATCCACACAAAAAAAAAAACTCCCATTAATACTCAATCGCAGTCCCTGTCCTATTTCTTTCTAAAAACCCTATGATGAAAATTGTTTCCAAGGGCAGCACAGGGCCTAGGTAACTTCACCAAAACCCTATGGCCCCTAACCCACTACGGGTATTTTGGTCATTTTGGTAATTCTCGTCGTGTCACGACCCCAGTTTTCACAGGCTTGGTGGGGCTTACATTACGGACATTCAACTAGAGCCACATGACAGTTCCTCTCGTATCAACATGTTTATAACCACTAAAACAATGCTAAACTAAACATTTCCAAGGCCTAAGACAGATAACTTGTTCGACAGTTTGACTCATAAACATATGTTTACAGTCCAAAGTCATGTGATGTTTACATTTGAGCTTTCAACAGTATCTAATTAAGTACATACACAATCTCAGTGGAAATATATACATCCACAATTCAGTTAGGCAAACATTAGTTGTAACAAGAAGAAAAAGAGTTTTCATCTTCTACTTTAAAGGCATTGTCAGGTGGTAGCACCTTTGCCCTTGTCATGTATCTGAGGACCTATCAACATTTACAATAGTGAGCTTTGCGGCCCAGTAAGCAATATAGACAACCATATAAGTAAGTTGGGCAATTCATCATGCATCACTTATCACATCGAAATCATATAACATCATGCATTCCAATTTTCTTTTTATTTTCCTTTTCCTTTTTCATTATCAAATCAGACATAAGCGCTACCTGTAGAGAGGACACCATTAGTCCAAACCACACAAGTGGCATCAGTCTCAGTCTTAGATGTTCTCATTAAGAGATTCTCTTTTCAGTCTTTTGGCACAAGGTCAGGTGTTCTCTACAGGAGGTCATCATCAATCTAGTCTGTCTTTTCACTTTTCAGTCTTGCTTTATGCCCTCCCATTTGGGTACATTATGTACCAGGACTTACAGAAGCCATTAACATTTTATGTCTTTCTTTATTCTTATTATTTCCTTCCTTTTCTTTCCACTTTTCAGTCTTGCTTCATGCCCTCCCATTTGGGTACATTAAGTAGGAGGACTTACAGAAGCCGCTTCATGCCCTCCCATTTGGGTACGTTAAGTACCAGGACTTACAGAAGCCATTAACATTTTATTTCTTTTTTTATTTTACTATTTTCATATTCAATTTCAGTATTGCATTACTATTCTCTGTCCATTTCAATGTACCTTTTGCATTTCAATCATCACTTAGTCTTATCCTGAATAAGACAAGACACAATTCATACAATCCAATCATGTAAATATGAGAACATGATAATTCTACATTTAACAAGCATAAGCATCATTTCAAATTCAAAATTCAACATCTCAAGAAGACTATCGGCATTTCAATTCAAGTAGTTCAATCAAGTTGTTAAGCTGTCATCCGATCCCATGCATTTCTATTCCATTCATAAAGCAATATATCATGCATTTCCATAATTTGTATAAGTGAATAAATAAATAAATTTTATATTAACATGTGAATGCTACCTGTCTACTAAGTGGAATCACCCACTTATAACATACATGTGTTGGTTGATATCACTTACCTGTTGATGTTCCATGTTCGTCTCTCGATCTTGCCTCAGTTTAAAAGTCTATCCTCTCTCCTAAATTCCGAACAATTATCGGCTATTTTTCGAGTACGCAGGAGCCAACAAGGGGTTTTCCTTTTATTTTCTCTCTCCTCTCTTGTCTTTCTCTTCTCTCTCCACTCCACTCCACTTATTCTCTCTCTTCTCCTCTCCACTTCTACTCTCTTTACTCTCTTCTCTTCCTCTTCTCTCTCCTCCTTAAGTGTTCTGCAAATTCTGCACGTACTTTTCTTTCTCTTTCTTTTCTCTCTCCTCTCTACCTCTCCTCTTGCTCTTTCTCTCTCCTCTTGCCTTTTTAATGGCTTCCTCTCTCTCTCTTAATTTCTCCACTTCTTCTCTATCCTCCTTAACTCCTCTTCTCTTTTCTCTTCTCTCTCTGTTCTCTCAACTCCCTCTCTCTGTTTCCACGCATGTGATGCCTCTCCATTCCTTCATTTTATTTCTCTTTTCATTTCTCTTAAGCATATTGTATATATATAATCATATAAAAATCATAACATGGATATGCAATTGACTTACCACGTTATCACTTAGAATGCCACCTCCTCCTCTTTCTCTTTCTCTTTCTCTCTTCTCTTATTAAATGACGCTTCATACCACCTTACTATTTGTGAACATCCACCACGTAGGTGGGAGGGAGAGGGAGGTGTCACCCCCTCCTTCTCTCTCCTCTTACTCTCTTATGCTTAATATAATATATATATATATATAATATTATGTACATATTATTGTATACATATTTAATTAAATAGTGGGCTTCTTCATGGTTTGTGGGCTCACTTTATCATCTTATGCAAGGCCCGTCCTGAGTTGCAAATATTAATACCTCCGGGTTCAAAAAATTATGCTGATCATTTTCTAGTTTTCAGTTTAGTCTAACTATACTGTTGTGGGACCCACAAGCGATGTCCGACCTCGACCAAAATATCAATTGAAATCTAGTCTCATTTAAGTTATTCTTTAACTACACTCAAACCACTTGATTAAACCATCAAACCAACCATCATGATCCTTTAATCTTAAAAGACTGAAATATTCACAGACAATGATTAAATAATAGTATAAAAAGATGCGGGGCATCAAACGTCTAGTCAAAGGTTAGGGTGTCATTGGGTCAAGCATGTTATTAGGACCCTAGATCTACTTTGATTTTCAATTTGAGTCATTATTTTGTGAGTTATTGCAAAGTCCTTGTTAGGTTATGATTCCTAGCTTGTGTGGGAAACCCCTAGTTTTAGTCTGTTTCTTTTTAGAATTCAATATCCACTCTTAGATTCCAAATTGGATCCTTCTAGAGTGAGATATGATAGCATCCTTGTTCAAGTTAAGAGTCCGTGAGTAAGGGTCATACTTAGTATCAGATTGAAGTTTGAATCTAAGTTGGTTTCCTAGTTGAATCATTGTGTGTTTCCTTCTAGAGGCTTTAAATAAAGCCTCCATTCTCTGTAAGTACGGGTTGATTTGAATAATAAAACTGAGATTGAGTTTGGAGGCAAGTAAAGAAGTCGTGGGCTCCTATCACTTCAATGGTGATCAAATTCTGCAGTTTGTCTTTAAGGTCAGCTAGTGTCTTCAACTCCAGCAGCTCCCTTCTAATCCCAAGTACAGCCTACGTGCCCATTCCCAATCCTCTCCCCTTCTCCCCTACCACCCATGAGCTCCCTCATCTCCTTTTCTGTTCCACAGCAGCAGCTTACCCCCTCTGTTCCCCTATAGGATCAACCCTTCTCTAGTCCCTAGTCCTACTTCTAGTTCCACCATTAGACCTTCCATTAGGTTTTAAACATGGTAGAAGATCTCTCGAGCGAGCGAGATCTCACCACCTTGAAAAACCGAGATCTCGACTATCTCGGCAAGATCTCGGTCAAGATATGCGATTTTTTGGCATCAACTCGATGGCTCATCTCGGTGGGTTTTAAGGTCCCAATTGGGTTGAAACTTGGTATTTAGCCTATTTAAGGCAATTTGAATACATTGGTGGCCTTGGATTTATCAAAAAACAAACCTAAATATGATTTCTATGTCTATCCATTGTGTGAATGCTAGGTTATACAACATGAAATATAGAACCTTTAAGGCATATAAATGAAAACCGAGTGTATCAAATGCATCAAATAACCTAAATGTCATCAAAATTCCATCCATATGAGTATCACAATCTCAATTTTCAAGAATCGAATAATAAAATTATACAACCATTAAAAGTTCTATATAAGTCATTAAGTCATAAGTTCATAAGACAAACAAAGAATGATTGATCTTCCTTCGATGTTGTAGTTGTGCTAAGAGTAATTGCAAGTGAAAATCCAATCGAAATTTGCAATAAAAATGGGCAAAATTTGAGAGTTCCAGCAAGATATGGTGAGACCAGATATAGCAAAATCTCAAGCGAAATATCTCAACTCTATGCTCTCGATCTCCATCTTGTCTCGCTTCTTTGAAAAAGCGAGATATCTCACGAGATCTCCCACCATGGTTTTAAAGACTCTTGTATTTCATCCTCAAGCTCTAGAAACCCTAAACCCTAGTTTTACTAAAACACCTACAACTCCAAAACCCCACAAAACCCATTTTAGGTTTAGCTTCTTCTACACCATTACCTCCCCTCACAACCCTAGACCCAGCCTCCACCTCAAGAGTCCACTCCAAGTAGGAAACCTAATTTTTAAACCCAACCTATTGCACCTGACCTGAAATTATGAAATACTAACATCTTTCCTATTCCTAGCGTAACTGAACCCTAGAATTCATCAGATCTGAAATCTAAGTTACAGCAAGCTTTTAAGCTTAAGAACCCTGAGTCCTTTAACCCTATGCCTGGTCGAATCCTTCTAGACCTTTACCTAACCCTTGTGAATGCTAAACCATCCGAATACCAACCACCAAAGGCATTCACAGCCCTAGAAGACTGCTGGTTTTCAATAAAGAGGATCCTAGAGTGAGCTTGATTCTGGGGCCAGATTTAGACAACTAAACCCTAGAATTTGGTTCACATAACCGCAAAAACCTTGAAACCCTAAAACTTAAGACTTTAAACCTAAAATTGAGAACAGTAAGATTTAGATTTGGTTTTTCTAAACCCTAGACCTACGATCCTAACTTCAGGTTTACACCCATCCTAGAGACCAAAGCTCGAAAACAGCATTGAAGCCTTCAGCGGCAGGGTTTTGTGAACCCTAGATTGTCTTCCTACCACTCAAAACCTTCCAAAAGAAGCTAAGAAACAACAGGCCCTTAGAACAAACCAGAAGGCTGCAAGACAACCAGGAGCTCTTTGATGTTAATCCAATTCTAGGGTTAGGTTTTCTTGGAAAGATTCCCTAAAATTAAGGATTTGCCCAGAATCTTCCTGCAAATAATTCCAATAATCTTATGGGATCCTATGGGTAGATGGGAATTGAAAGGAAAATAAAGAAACACAATTGGGTTGAGGTAGGGATTTTATAATGGGTATCAGTTGAAGGGAAGATTTAGGAAAACTTTGGAGGGAAAGCAATTCAAGGAATTGAAGTTCTTGGGAAACTTCTCTCCTTTCTTCTTTCTGTTCTTTTCTTTCTTTTTTTCTTCTTTTCTTTTTCTGTTTCTTCCCTTTTCTGTTTTCTTATCTTTTTTCTGTGCTACTGTTGCCGCAAGTCAGAGAAGGGGGTGGAAAGAGGTGCGATAGGTGGAGGCAAGGGAATGGGAAGGCCGCAGGGCTAGGGAGAGGTGGAGGAGTGACTTGGAGGTGTCGCAGGGGTTAGGGAAGAGGGATAGGGGGTGGGTGGGGAAAACTGCTGTTGAGATGCAGCAGCAAGGGGAAGGATCTACTGGGATTGCACAGAACAAGGGAGGGGCAGCGGGTGATTTGCGATGGGTCTAGAGGAGGTGGGGAAGGGTTGGGATGCTGCTGTACTTACCGGGGAGGGGCAGGGGGTGATTTGTGATTGGTCTTGGGGGAGTGTAAGCTTTTGAAATCAGTGGCCTATTAACTTCCAACAACCATGGTGGGAGATCTAGCTCTCGAGCAAGATCTCACCACTTAAAAAAACCAAGATCTCGGTCGAGATATACAAATTTTCTGGCATAAACTTGGTGGCCCATCTCGGTGGGTTTTAGGGCCCCGGTTGGGCTGAAACTTGGTATTTAGCCTATGTAAGGCCTTTTGAACACACTGGTGGCCTTAGATTTGTGAGAAAATAACCCTAAGTATGTCTTCTAAGTTGACCCTATGTGTAAAATCGAAATGTTGTGAAATGCAAGGTTAAAAAACATGTAATATAGAGATATCAAGTAATTCAAGTTATCAACTATCAAGTATCAAATACATTACACATCAAACTATGAAAGAACTTAAATGTCTTCAAAATTTTACAATCATAAGTTTTAGACTTTTAGTAAGTCATAAATCATAATGCATAAGTTCACAATCATAAGAGTACAAGATTACATGATTACAAGAGTATCACTCAGCATTCTGCATCAACTGATTCTAAACGGTGGCCACATATGACTCCCAAGTCAACTCATCACTGTTTTATGTCATATATCAATTTAAGTGTCACATTAAATTTGTTTCCATGAAAGTCTAAATCAAAGCTAGTAGATCAACATATATTTATACTAGACTCACACACCCATTGTAGAACATTCTACTTGAAAAAATTCAAATTTGGGGGAAAATCTTACCTTTGTTGAAGATCTAGTTGAAATAGGCTTGAATGATAATCTGATGTTGTAGATGTGTTAAGGATGTTTAGAAGTTGAATCCCCAACAAATTCCGGCCAAAAATCAATTTTTCGACAAGTTTTGAGGGTTGCAGAGAGAGAGAGGCGAGATATGCCTCTCTTGAGCGAGATAGGGGGTTTTAGAACCCCCTAAACCCAGGTGGTTGGACCAGAGATGGGAAGATTTCACCGAGATATGGCGAGATCTCCCATCTCTCAAATCCCCTCTCTCCTCTCATCTCGCTATCTCAAAATAGCGAGATATCTCGCGAGATCTCCCACCATGCCAACAACAACTACGAGCCTTGTCCCAACTAAATGGGGATCACTGTTGACTTCTAGTAGCGTCCCAATTTGCCTTGAAGCCAAAACTGCCCCTAATGGTTATATTATATCCTTTTTTATTGTTTTTCCAAGCTAATGGCACAACGAGAAAAACCTCTAATTTTCTAGTAATGTATATACATCTTATATAGCCATTAAATTGTACTAATTTTTTTATAGAGTACTCAAAATTGGAAACTTTTCCTCTCTCTCCATTCTGGAAGCAAAGTGGGACCACTGTGACAAGGAGACGGAGACCAACTATTGCAAAACAAAAGGATTTTAATCCCTTCTGAGAGGAGAAAAAGATACATTGCATTTTTCTGTTCAGGAATAATATGCATGCTGGAATATCTGTTGCACTCATGACATAGTTATCAGCATGGAAAGCCTAACATAACAAGATGTCCTAGACCTATAAATGAAATAATTCACACAACCCAATCCCATCCCCACCCCCCAAAAGAAAAAAGAACTGATCTATGATATTCCGGTGTTGCTTTTGCTCTATTAATATATAATAAACATTTCTCACTTTCTTTTCGTTTTTCAGATCTTTGAAGGAGGTTTGGGTTACAGTTCTCAACATTACAGGTCCTTTGTCCAATTGGTCATTTGCTGACAACATGCTTCCAGGTGATCTAAAATTGGTTGATTCTGCTTTTGAGTTCTGTTGTATGTTCTTTTTGCAAACCATAATTTATTACATGCAAAAATTTTATAGCTCCTGTAATTATCACTGGCGGTGCACCATCATACATCTGTAGACTCAGTGGAAGTAGCTCCGACAACTGGACTTTTTGGTTAGAGGTAAAGCACATTCTCTGATTACACATAATAACCCATTTTGGCAGTTGGACAATATATGAAATTTTCCCACTTTGTAAATGTTTTCAGATGATTGTGATGTGGGAACTGTTATCTAGTACATGATTCCATTTTTCCCTTGCTCAGCATTTGGAAGACATGAAATGCCTTTCCATGTAGGGGGTAGGTTTGTAATTTATGGAAATCACTCTCCCAAGCCTGCTTTCCTTGTGGATGCATTTTCCCACCTTTGGTTGCATTAGCAATTAAAAAGCAGGGTTCAGAATCCTCCTGAGTCTTTTTTGAGTTATGAAAATATGCAGAGAAAACACTTCTACTTCTTGTACACTTGCATGTGCACGTGCACCCAATATAAGTATGCTCTGGACATATAAGAGTCGATCTGCTGGGATGCTGAAATATGGTGGTTATATTTGTGAGGGTGACCAGTTATTGGGAACCTGGAGCTCATTAGTGGTTCAAGCTCAAGAAGTATGCAATTGGAGATTTCCAATTGTGTTCTTCAGAATTATCCTTTCCTATGTGAGGTTCATGATATGCTGTTTCAGACTTCATTTTCATGGATGTGTGCTTATGTGTAGGATACTTATCAAGGAACATCTTGTAGCTGGTACAGTCATATCTTTTTTCCGCGACTCATTATTCCATCAATTGCTGAAAATGAAACGAAATTCATAAAAATTCAAGATCTAATAAATCAAATAATTCAAAATGAATCTTCAAATTAACGAGTTTTTGTTTCTCTAATATCCAACTGACTAATTTAGTTCCATAGGTCTTCGTTCTGCTGGGCTGTCTGACACATACCTACTCCTTAATCTCTACAGTTAAGCATAATTTGTTTAGATTCTCTTCAGTCTTTATAAGATGATTGAGGACCATTATCCATTATTCGGATTATCTGACGTGGTTGTCTTTGTTGCTTCGAGTTGTGCTTACATATTGGAGTACAACTCTCTGATATCAAATTTTGGGCTCTTTTTTTCTTTGCTGCAACTTATATTCTTTGCTCTGAGTTCTGTTTCTAATGTTGTTAGCTTTTGCCAAATAAAGTAAATCGTTACTCGTTCGTTTAACTCATTCTATGAGTGGAAATGACAGGCCAACAGCTCTGAACCTTTAAGGGTGGAAGTAGCTGTTCTTGAACAGCACTTGGTTGAAGACACGAGGAAATTGAGGAGCCTCTTCCCAAGTTGGGTAGATGTCATTGCCTATTCAAGCTTTCTGTCTAGTTATGTTTTCTAGTTCCAAGATGTTTTGGTTTTACCCATTCATACTCCTTCCTCACAGTGATAATTTGATACTGTTCATATTTTTGTGGATCCTAGGTTTGATGTTTACAGTTATATATATGTATGTACAGATTTAATTTTAAAATGAAATGTGGAACTCTTGCAATCGAGGTTTTTTTGGATGAAAATCAAGTCGAAATGTTACCAAATATGTATTCCTGTTTCAAATGCAAATGGATCATTGATTGCAGAATCGTTCTGGAACTATGGCTGTGAGACAATGCTCGGCTGTTCTGGAATATCATCGCGTCTCTCTCGAACAGGTTTCTCCCGTTTCTCCAATCGTATTTCAAAACGGGTAGAGTTATAAGCACATGTTTTTCTCATCAGGGAAGATCATGGAAGACGTTCGTCCAGTCCCTTTCCTGCCTGTTAGCTCGAATTGGAATTGGGTTTGCTCAGATACAGATCTGATCAGGAGAGCCCAAGGATTCCATTTCAATTCCACTCCAATCCCAGGTTTCGAAAGCCATTTTTACTTGCCTCTTCCTCCAGATTGATCCATGGTGGCTTCATTCTAACGCTAATCCCATTGAAACTGATCGCTTTTGTTGGAAATTAATAGAGAAAATCTGGGAATTGTTCAACAATAAGTTATGTTCTTTCAGTTCTTTCTAAAATGACTGTCACCAATCATTTCACCTTTGGGTGAGAGAGAGAGAAAGAGAGGTTGCAGGTTTTTTAGTGAGTCATCCGCTTGCAGGAGTCATCTGTTTAATTAGTGGTTGGAGGTGTGTTGGCTGGGTATGGGTGGAGCCGTGGAGGGTGTCTAATACTCATTTTACAGATAAGAGTTTTTTATGTCTTTGTATAAACTAAGGTCCCTTTAGGTGGATTTATAAACAAATGTTGGGTTAACCACCGTTAAGCATATTCAAATTTCAAATGTAAAATTAACAAAGTGTTTGAGGTTATTTAATACATTATATAAATATATGGTTTGAAAATGAGTTAATTGGTCATTAAGCATTAATTATATAATTCAAAAATATATAATTCAAAAAAATAAAATAAATTATAAGAACACAGTGTATTAAATAAACTGAGGGGTCCCTCAACGTTTGAAATTTGAATATACTTAACGGGCGACTAATAGTTTTAATCCAGTTAGAACCCACTCCCACTCCTAATATATTGCACTTAAAAGAAACCCAACATTATTTTGTTAGTGGACCCACAATTAGTTAACAGCTTTCAAACTCTATAAATATACTTAACAGCTTTCAAACTAATTAGTTGTTATTCTACTAATTCGTAGAAGACCCTACTAGATTTTATTAATTTCGTTTTGTAATTTGTAATGGGTTGGGTATTTGTATGGATTTGGTTCTGCAACGCAGACGAGAATGCTGATTTTATGAACTTGCTTCAAGAGATTTCGAATTTGATGACTACTATTACAACTATTCAGCCATTAAACCGATCTGAATCCATTAGAAAGGGGAAGGTGGGATTCAAATCTTCATCCCAATCCCCATCGTTCATGTTCACTGTTGCAATTTGAAAGAAAAGAGAAAATGAGAATCAAATCGAGTTTGGGTTTGGATTTGTTGTGAGAGGATCTACTTCTTCGTCTGGTTTTGGTCTTCCTTGAATCCGGTTCTCCTGAAACCAAAGCATAAGTGAAAGTGGGTCGCCTTTGAGGACATGAAGCCACCTTCAATGATTAAGTCATTCCTTATTCCTTAAAGAAGACACTGAGAACACTCTTAGAATAATTAATGCTCAAATAAGATACAGGAGATTAATGGAAATAATGTTCTTGGTGGAGTTAAGAAGGAGAGTAATGGCTGGAGAGTGTGTTTCTATATGGGTGACTCGTCGCTATTTATAACGAACCTATGACCCTTTTGAGTTGATTCATTGAAAAAGGATTTGATGTAGAGATGGCTTCTGAGCAAGGATGATGTTGCTCTATGACAAGAATAGCTTTCTAGACAGCTGTTGATCTCCTTTACGAAGTTGAAGATCATCTCAAGTATCACCGTGATGTGATGTTGTTCCTTGTTGGGGGACAAATAGTGACCTCGTGGTTCTCAAGGCATTTACTGTTAAATTTAATGCTAAATTTAATCCTGAGGGACAACGCCCGATAGGAGATATTTCAAATCCCTTATTTGCAGCTGGCCTAGCTGAAAAGCTACTGGGCGGCTCTACTACACTTGCCTTGCCTATTACCGTCTGAAAACTGCCTCTGGCTGGCTTGCAAATCTGGCTCACATGGATTCGAGAGCCTATGAACCGTTTGAACTGACCCGTCCCAGTTTAGTGGTTCTCTCTGGATCACCCATAACAGGATTCTACACAGATGTGTTAAGTTCACTTAGGATAAAAAGAGGAATTTAATCTTAACCACTGGATCTATATTCCACGTGGCAGGTTCTCAAAGTTCACTGGGCACTCTCTCGGACATATTCTCCCTAAAGAGGAGCAAAACCCTATGTGAGGGTGAGTGGATGGGAGGACAGGTTGCTCGGCAAGAGAGGATCTAGACTCAATCTAAGACTCTATTTTGGGTAAAAATATTTTACATCCACCTAGTGACATGACCTTGAAGATGTTGCTAGCTAAACTAGTGCTAAGTCATGGCTTATTGACCAGGATCACTACTTGACGAATAGAGGTTTGTGCTCCTCTCGTACTTTTTTACTATATATTAATAAAGAGGTTCATGTGGGACTTATTGAGGATCCCATCTCTAATTCATTTTCACCACTCAAAGATGGGTTCTACTCTTAATATATGGGAGTGTGAGGGAGCATTAACAAGTAGAGGATCACCAATTCAAATTCTGACTACCACCCAGACTTGGTTAGTAAACAAAAAAGGAGTGGATCTCCCTGGCAGTTTCGTTAGCCTAGGAGGCAGATTTGGAGCCACATATGAGCTAGAGGATCAACCCCCACTCCCCCAAATTTTTAAATGATTACTTCCTTTATTTTTCTCATTCCACATGTGAAATACCACTATTTGGCCCTCCTAGTATTGAATAAAATTTTTTTACCCAAAAATAAATAAATTTTTTTTTTTTTTTTTTTTTTTTTTTTTTTTTTTTTTTTTTATATATATATATATATATATATATATTTTTTTTTTTTTTTTTTAGTATTGAATAAATTTTGAAAGTAAAAATAATAAATATAAATGTTATTCTCAATCATTATCTAACGCTACCAAGGAAAAATTTTAAAAACTAAGAGATATTGGAGTTTTCACAATTATCAGGTATTCAGCTCTCTATTTTGCTAGTATTCTTTTTTGAAAACCTTAAAAACCACAAAAGCATGAACCAATTGTATTTATTTTTCACTTTAATTAGTTAACCAATTATTTTTCTAATATTGTATTGAACTAATAATTTAAGTAATAGGTGTTCTGTTTTCCATTTCTTTCTCAATTTATATTTCTCTCTCTCTATTATATTCTTTTTAAAAAAACAACAAATTATTGAAGTAATTGAAAGAATTTAACACTTATTCTTTTTAGAAAACTTATATTTTCTACTTAATTTATGAAAATTGACTTGTTTTTCCCATTTTTAGTTAATAGACTTCAAACCTATCTTTCTCTTATATTTTCTCTCACAATTTCTCCCCTACTTTCTTTTTTTTCATGTTCTTTTAAAGCTTTAATTGGTAACAAATATAATCATACAATTTCAGCCGCTATGCTTTATTTCATCAAATTGTGCCTCAATGCGTGGCTCAACCTTGATTCGTTAGATGAAACTGTTTTGGATCAGGGATTGGGCATTTTGTCCTTTAACATCTCCTCAGCCTCATTTAGATTTTTTTTCAAGACAAAAATAAACCATCCATTTATCTCTTTATAAAAGACATATGTCCATCAATCACATTCAAAGGTCGATAAAAGATTTAGAAGGTATAAATTTTTTTTATTTTAATTTAATCTGAATCTTGGATGTGACTGATGAACATGTGTTTTTCATCCAGAAAGAAATGGACATTTGTCAAAAATGACCTGATCCGGCCCCATCTATCTATCAGGGGCCGAATGTGGACCAACATAACAATTTTTGACTAAATCGTGCCTGGTTAACCCAGAGCCATTTTATGTATCTGGGCTCTCTGAGCTCAATTAAAAACTGATGGCCCGTGGGCCTTCAAGTTATGCCTAAACTCGTACCAGGGTTTCGGAACTTGGAATAAAAACCCGAGGAGGGCGGTATTAGGGTTTTTCGTTCTTAAAGAGGGTGACCTAGCATTTGATCAGGTAGCCCGATATAGAGAGAGAGAGAAGGGGAAGAACAAAGTGAGTTTGAGCGCAGGCGGCAGCAGCAGTAGCAGCAATGGTATCTACAGCACATTCTTCGTGTAAACTTCTCCGATTCCTTCTTTGATTGTTGTTCTACTGACGCAAGCTTTGATTCTCTCTTCTATGTGTTCTTCAGGTTAAGTATTCGAGGGAGCCGGAAAACCCCACCAAGTGTAAGCTATTAACATGCTAGGTTTTCCTTGATATCGCTGTTTAATATGTGTTTCAAGTTTTCATCTCATTTCCTTGTGTTGCCTCCAATATTACTTTCAGTTCCTCCTGAAGTTCGGCTTTAGATCGCCTTTTCATCATCTGACTATTGTTTGTTTATTTGTTTTTCAATTTGTCACTTCATTCATTGGAAACTCCTTTTAGGGAGAAAAAATTATTTCTATTGACGTTTGATAACTTTTTTTTTTTCTCTCTCTTCATTGGATGAGAAAAAAAATGAGATTTGAAATGGGTGCCCAATTTTTGCGTATTTTGATCGATTACTTATGGTCTTTATTTTTGCAGCTTGCAAGGCGAGGGGATCGGATCTGAGGGTTCACTTCAAAGTTCGTTACGATCTAAACTCTTTTCATTTTCTCATGCTTCTGTTATTTCAGTGTGTTAATTATTAATTGGAAAAAGGAACACACTCGGCTTTCATGCATGAATGTCTATACAGTTTTTATTTGAATTTAGCTGTGCCTCTGAATCGATTGTTGGATCTTAAATTAAATAGAATTCAGTGAGCCTTTTGACACTAGATGTAGACAATCAGGGTTCTCTACTCTGTGTATGCAAAAATAGTTATTCGCTCAACTGCTTTAGCTAAACAAGTCTAAGGGTCCTTCTAATTTGCTCATCTTCGAGTTCTTGTTCACCCCCGTTATTGATGAATGCCAATTTAGTTAATTATAGGAATGAATTAGTTGAATGGCTGAGGTGCCAGAAGATGTTTGTTAGTCATCTAGACTGTTTTAATTTGATTTAGTATAATTGAAAGTTCTTTCAAACAACTTTTTTATTAACAGTAATAATTTTGTTTATTTGTTGTTTACCATACCTGATGAAAAAAGCAGGGGCCTGTTGCCTTTGTGAATGGGCCTCTCGTAAACATCAGGGAAATCAGTTACATCGTTATTGGGTGAACCTCTGTTATTTTTTGTGACAGAAGGTTCAGTAAATGATGGGACATCATAATCATTCTGTCTCTTTAGTTGTGTTGATGCAATGTTGTGCTGAAGAATGTCTAGTGATCCTAGTGCTGCTTGTGGTCCTTATCCTTGGGCATAAGTGCAGGTGAGGAAATTTACTCAACCATTCTTACAGAGTAAATTGCTGGACTTTTCCATGGATTAGTGGTTAAATGAATGATTTGAATTCTTAAAAGCAGTTCTTCCATGAAATTTGCATTGTCATCGGCTCTTAAATTAAGTAATTGTACTCTAAGTGATGATTACACCTAGTATTTGTTAAAGTTTTCGACTGCAGTTTCACTTTTGCAATTGATTTATAGCACTTAAAAAACTCTCCCCTTCGTTTGCTAATTTTTAAGTTTTGAGCAGATTCACCTTGTTATAATTTTTGCAAATATTTGCAGAATACTAGGGAAACTGCGTTTGCCATTAGAAAGTTGCCTTTGACCAAGGCAAAGCGCTATTTGGAGGATGTTTTGGCTCATAAACAAGCCATTCCATTCCGAAGGTTTTGCCGTGGTGTTGGTCGAACAGCTCAGGCCAAGAACCGTCAGCCAAATGGGCAAGGACGCTGGCCTGTGAAATCAGCTAAGTTCATTTTGGATTTGCTTAAGAATGCTGAGAGCAATGCAGATGTAAGTCTCATTTTAGTATTATGTCTATATCTTGCCCCAGTTTCAGTCTTCATGTACTCTTGCTGATTTCAATTTACAATGCAGGTGAAAGGTTTGGATGTGGATTCTCTTTACATTTCCCATGTCCAGGTGAACCAGGCACAGAAGCAGAGGAGACGCACATATCGTGCTCATGGAAGGATTAACCGTAAGTTTGTTAATCCGTCAATATGAATTTGTTTGCACTTCACTGTTCTTCATTATGTTCCTTATTATTTACATACACTTATGGCAGCTTATATGTCATCTCCATGTCACATTGAGCTGATCTTGTCTGAGAAAGAGGAGCCAGTGAAGAAAGAGGTAAGGCTTATCAATACTCTCTGTGTGCATATGTGTGTGTTTTTGTGTCTGCATCTTCTAAGAGATTGTTCCATCTGCAGCCTGAGTCGCAGCTGGCCTCTAGGACACCCAAGAAGTCTCATGCTTTGCGAAGTGGTGCATCTTCTTGAATGAGTATTTGAGATGATGATGAGCAGCAATTTTTTTCACCTGCATTTTAAAATGACTTCCTCTTTAAAGATGATGATATTGCTTGTAATATGGTGTCTTGTTCGTTAGAGATGCCAGGGCATGTTTCCTATTATTGAATTTTGTTTCATGAGATTTTTATTATTTGGTAATTTCAGTAAACTCATATAGAGTTCTTTAGACATTAGTGATAGCACTGGAGAAATTCTGTTCTTTATTTGAGTAGTTCATATTTGTGCAACATGTAGCGAAAATACTTTTTTTTAATGCTTTTTGTCATTTTTATACTTTCTAGCAATCCGGAGCCATCCAGATTGTTGATTTCATGAAAGTTTTGCAGTGATGAGTAAAATTGTTATTGCCTGTTTTCTCCTTTACTACACCCCTGTACGACTAATTGTGCTAAAAGCAAAACCCAAAAACTATACTGAAAATGTGAATGACTGGTGGCGCATTGTATTTTGTCAGTTTGATTTTCCTCCATTTTTAAACAAGAATGGCATTGTTTAAGGGCCTGTTTGGTTACATGAGTCTGGAGATTTCAAATCTATGGAGTTATAATTTATAAAATTAGATGTTTGGTTATGGAATGAAATTTGTGGATTCATCCTACAAAACTATTTGATTGACCAAATGGGTATAATTCTCAGATTCATGAATCCAGAGATTTGAAATCTCTGGATTCATGTAACAAAATAAAAGCCCTAAAACTCAGGGTGTTGATATAAGATTGTGTTCGTCACAGTTTGTTTGGATCTGTTAGTGTGCTTAATGGTTTTAAAAGAAAGAATGGTAAGCGTGTGAAACTTTAGGATCTTTATGCTAAGGATATGTTCCAGTATTTGGAAGGGTAACTGTTATGGATTGTTGAGTGATCTTACTCTGGGCGTGCCTAGACTAAGGGTTTGTGTCTTCCTTGATTCTTATAGACGATCCTGCTGCTTGAAGAGCTGGTACCAGAACTAGTGAGGTCAGTGGATTGATATCTTACGGTTGTATGTGTGGGTGTGTGCGCGTCTGTGTTGTGGTGTGTGTGTGTGTGAATTGGTCCTATGAGTCATAGAATCTGGCTTAAACCAGAAATTTGAAGATTCTATGGTTTTCTATAAATGTTAATGCAAGGACCTTAAAAGGACCCATTTTAGGGTTTTTGGTATTGAACAGTTACACTAGATGATGCGTTTGGAAATTGTCCAACAACCGGGGAGCCATCTAAACAAGTGTTAGATGCAGGCCGACTGACTTGTCAATCTGGAAACACTTTCAACGGCTAAATTAATGAATGCATCTCTAAAGAGTTCTAACTAGTTACAGAGCTTAATTGAATTAACTAAGATTTACTTTCAATCTTGACTGTAGGATCAATTGATAAGCCCCATTTATGACCGTTCGGTCATACGGTTTAATTCCCCAAGTCATGGTTACTGCACATTCTTTCCTAAGCACGGTTGTCTATCCTGAGTCTCGTGGGATCACGATTATTTGTAGCTAATTTTTTGCTCTGGTTCTGAATTAGATGGGCCGACCATGGTTGGCCTGTCAACATTATTTTTACTCGTCACTAGAGCGGTTGGATTGATTGAATCCCAAATTCTTCTAGCCTTGCACGTAGGAGGCCAATTTAAATTGGAGCCTAAAGATCTTTTTCCCTATAAAATTAGAGATTTTAAGCAAAATTGGCACTAACTTATTATGTGGCTCTTGAGTTGAAGCACCACTCAAAAGCGGAAAACCAAGAAAGCAGAGAACCCTAACTTAGTGCATCTCTTGTGAGATGGAGAGCACCAAGTAGTCTCCCGCCTCGTCCTCCTTCTCTTCCTACTTTATCCCATCTCCTCTTCTTTTCTTTCTTTCTTTCTCCCTTCTCGGTCTACCTAAAAGTCAAGACTGCCGAGATAAAAGGAGTGGTCGGAGCTGCTGTTTTGATCTTGCCTTTGATGGAGGTGTTTGTTCTATGTAATCAAAGAGGCTTCACTCATCATGACTTCAACGATCGGAATCGGTTGAAGCTAGTTGAGTTTGGATTTGCTGAGATCTTTCTCAAGATTATATTTGTTCCGCCTTAAGTGATATCCAGGCGGATTTATAGTATGAAAATGGGTGGTAGGAGTGCTGGAGTTGTCCTGTACACAATGTTGGCAGGAATTTCATGGCAGTGCTTCAGGGACTCTCCACTTTCTAACTCGGATCTTCCATTCCACCTCTGCAGCAATGAAGGATGGTAGTTCAGAACTAAGCTTCAACCCCGTGTGCCCTGATTATTTAAGATGGATTCATCCTCTTTTAGGTCCATCGCAACAACAGCCTTCTCCACATTACTGGTGCCACCATCGCAACAACTGAGTCGCCGTTAATATTTCTCCACCCTGTGGCGTGTTGTCTCTTCGCCCCTGTAGAGTGTCATTCTCTGCCTTTGTGGCGTGTCTTCGCCTATTTCATCGCTCGTGATGGAGGATACGTATGTCGTATCTCTTGAGCTTAATTGTTGTTGTGATTGTTAGAACGTTTATTCTAAGGGTATATTGGGTTTGACCCATCCCTTAGCCTAGATGACCATGTCTATCACATGTATGATGGTTTGATCAATTTTTGCTCCTTGGTTAGGATCGAATCTTGTATTTTCATGCATCTATCTTTTTGTATTTCTTTTTTCTTTTCTTTTCTTTTTAAGTGTGTTTTTGTACTCCTTTCAAGTTCGTAGAATAAAGCTTTTTAACTTCTTACCAAAAAAATTATATATTACGTGGCTCTTTTAATTAGATAGCGGGCCGCTCCCAAAGGAGTTTGGATCGTCTATCCGTGCTTCTTCATCATATAGAAGCAATGGGGTCTATGTAAGATCTATTGGGGATCTCATGGGGTCTACATGCAGGATTTATTGGGGATCTCAGTTCTGATATTGTGAGGAGAAAACCCTTAAAAGGGGCACAATTGCACAAATCTCTTCCCTGACAGGCAATGATCTGGGGTCCACAACTCATGACAAAGTAACATCTAGAAAAGTTGACAATATAACGCTCATGGCAAAGTAACATCTGGAAAGGTTTTGAATGAATTGATGACTGTAACCAAAGATGGTTTATAAAGTGGATCATTTAGTACTTCTGAGTGTTCCTAGCTTTGCACAAAGCACAAAACTAACCCAGGAGGCCACGAGGATTGGGCAAAGGACAAAGGGTAGACAAGTATCACAATTCTTTTTCAACTTGATCGTAAGAACAAGAGAACAACAGAGAGTTAGGTCCAATGTGTGACACACCAAAAATATTTCTCGTTCTGTTTTTTTGGCCAAATGTTATGTTCTTCAATTAAGAAACGGAGACACATGCCAGATGTTCAGGTCAACAGTCTCAACCTCAAGTAACCATTCACTCAAACAAAACATTACTGAAAAACTACAGTTTGCAGAGCTAGGATGAGAAATCATACCCTTTCATTACATAAACACTAAATCCAAAGTTACATGGTAATGCCATACATCCAACCCTTCCATACTACAGAGGAACACGACACAAGAAGGAAAGAAGCATATGTATAAGAAAACACATCAAATAGAAACCAAGATTGTGATGATTTGACCTTATGAAGCTAACCAACCTTAAGCTTTTATTCCCTACACACACGGAAAGGTTATACTTTAAGCAACCATCACAGAGCAATTTAAAATGAAGTGACTCATCCTGTTACCTCCACTGCCAAGAAACCTCCACACCAAATTCCCTGGATTGTTAGGATCAGGGCAGCAACTATATATTGTCATACCATTCCCTCCGTGAGGACTAGTCCCACCAATTACAAGAAGAGCATCACCCAAAGACTTGAAAGCAACACCCCATCCTCTACTCTGATCAGCTCTGACTGGTGATTCACCCAAATACTTCCATGAATTGGTATTCTTCACATACACTTTTAGCTGGTTCGTGGAAGGTTCTAAAGAATAAAGTTCATTGTTCACTACTGCAATCAGTGGTGGAGACCTGGAAGCTGAAGGAGTTAAAACTGGAGCCTTCTCCAACATGTTAGGAATTAATTTCCAGGTGTTCTTCTCGGCATCATAGACTTCCCCACAAGTGAGATCAACCCCTCTTTCATTTTGCCCACCAAACACATAGAACTTGTTATCCATGAAGCACCCAGAACAGAGCTTTCTCCTTTCCTTCAGACGGGGAAGAGAGACCCATGTTTTGTTATCAGGATTATATTTCTCAGCAGTGTTTAGGATCTCTATTCCATTAGCATTCATGGCAATCCCACCTGCAACACAAGCCACATCACCACAGTTGGCAGACGCAAACAAGCACCTTGGATTCATCATGGGAGGACCTTTAAACCATCTGTTCTTCACCAATTCATACCTCCAAATAGCCATGCCTTCGAACTCTTTCCCTGAAACAAGAAGCTGGGTTCCTACACAGAGCGACTCTTTGTCGCCGGAGGCAAAGCACCCGTCCGACGGCAAGACTGGAAGCTTCCGGCAAGAAGTGAATTGCCGATCGAACGCCCACCAATGTCGCTCTCCACAAGCCAACATGAAAACCGAAGCTTCCTTAATGCCATAAGCTCTCCTTATCTTATAGAGCTCGCCGCTCTTAAACAGAGCCAGATATCGCTTGTTTACAGAGCAAAGCTTCCTGTGATCTGAACGCGGAATCCTCGCCAAGATAAGAAGCGCTAGCTCATCATTGAGCGAAGAAACGTAAGAATAATCTGCATCCTGAGGTTCTCCATTGGATGAACCATCATTTCCATCTCCACCTCTCCTAGAAGAAAATCTAACCCAGGTATCATCACGGATACCCTCTCCTTCGTCCTCGTTTGACATCGAAATGAAATCCTGGCAGGTGTTAAACATCGAAATTACAACAAAAACCCACGAAATCCATCAACAACGATCCAATTCATCCGGAACCTAATCATGAATTGAGGAAGAACACAAACCCAGATAACAAAACCAAGGAGAAAAAAGAAAAACAATAAAAGAAATCATCTTTCTTCACTGACAAATCAATAAAGGAAAACGAAAGCCACAAAAGAGGCATGCAAAAGTGAGAGAGTTTTTGTGATGGTGGACTGAAAACATACCAGATAAGCCACGGCCGACCGTTATAGATGAAGCAATAAAATCATAATGGCGACCCAAGAATTTATTAAGGGTGTAAAGAACCATAGATTAGGGCAAAAAAGAGTAACCAAAAAGACAGAGGGATAGCAGCCATTAAGGCGAAGAGATCAGCGTGTTGGTGAAAGGGTTCGTTCCCCATTCTCTGCGGATCTAACTTTAAAATAGTATGATCGTTGAGATTAAAATAGGTTGAAATTGTGAAAGAATACATTTTTGAATTGGGAAAAGGCGAGAGAGACACACAGAACGACGACTCTTGACGAAGAGAGAGAGAGAATATTTTAAAGAACACATAAAACTCTCTCGGTCTGTGTTCGTTATGCGTATCTTTTTATTCATGAAACGTAAAAAAATAAATAATAATAATAAAGTGTTTCGAAGTGACTGCTTTTGTTTACTAACTCTTAAATTTTTGTGATAAATTTTTCTAAGAATTAATTAAAGAATTAAAACAAAGGACTAGAGGATGATGCCAAAGCTCAATTCTGTTGTCTTCTTTTCGAATATTTTAAAGGCATCAGGAGAAATGTTAATCCTAACGATAAAATATTAAATTCTGTTTTTACACAAAAAAAAAAGAGTATTCTATTAAGTTAGTCTTTCTAATTCTTCACCAAAAAAAATGGTTAGTCATTCTATATAAATTCTCGAAACGAAAACGTATGCAAAAATGGAGGTGAGACTATGAGAGTAAGTGTGTATGTATAAGTCATGAAGAATTTTGGTTTTGGTCATCCTGTAAAAAGCCAGGCATTCCTCAAATGGAGAGTGGGTGACCTAAGTAATAAATGAACACAACAAAGGGCTCAAATGGTGCTAGACGAAAAAGTTAAGTTGTTCGAATTTCATATATCATGAGTCAAGATCAGGAACATAGGAGGATACAAGTGGATTTGGTTTGCTCAGCCTAGATGTGAGTAGTTCTAGTGCTTCCTTTCAAACATAAGATCATCTCACAATTGTCATATTATGCTAATAACTTGTAAGCATCATCTAAGAGAGCTTCTTGTAGATGTTCACAAAGATCAACGAGGTTTGTAGTCTAATAGAGGAAAGCCTTTGTGCCCAAAAAAACGAATTTTAAAGCTCTCTTAGATTATGCTTGCAAGGGTGAAGTTATCAATCTAGATTTAATTGAAATCAACTAAGACAATCTTACATTTAATACTAATATCTAAAACTCAAAAATGAACAACTACACATACACATAGAACAATAGGATACACATTTTTTCCTATGATATAAAGAGAATCATCCAAATAAAAGGTTGATACGATATCACTACTTAATGTTGGCAAAAAGTTCATGCAAATTTGCAATTCGAAGCAAAAGAACATTTAGAGAATATGAAGATCATAAAATATGCTTTCCCAAAAAAAAAAAAATATGTATGGAGGTTCTCTTAAAGTAAATATTAAAAGATGTTTAGAAAAAATATTTATTGAAAAGAATAATAAAAAATCCTAACTGTACATGGTGGCTCAGAGAGAGATGTAAGATAAAATAAAAATAGGGTTTTTCAAGACATTAGCTGTACAATCTCAATCTCCCATGCCATGTCAATAGTGGATCCATATTAAATGGTGATGACAGTACACTGGCAGCGTGAGAAAAATTTCCCTTATAATAAAATAATAATTATCTCATTTGGACTATCTTGCTGACGTCTGTCCTAGTCAGATTATAATTCCAAAATTAGAATATGAACCAAATAATCTTTTGTTTTATTTTTGGAAAGAGCAACACTCGTGTCTGAAGCTAATAGAAATCATCTCTCTTTCTCTCTAAGTGTGATTAGTTAATTGCACTTCCACCATTACCAGACAAAAGCTACGCCCTAACCCTAGAAAATTGAAGCCCATTGGACATAGGTTTTCATCTCTTTCAATTCACTCTCTCTTTCTTAAGGGGTGAACAAGACACAAAGGATTGCATCTCCACTGCTAATGTAGTGGATTTGCTTTCTATCTTTTGGCTTTACATCGATAAGAAGGGAATATTTATAGATGTTCTTTTCTTTATGTATTTGAATCACCTGAAGACAAGAATACCATCCAAAATGCCTTTTCTACATTCTTTTACTTTTTATTCTATGGGTTTTACCTGAAAACCCTCCCCCCATCTCACAGATGACACATATACACAAACTATAGTGCAGCAAGGGAATTGGAAGCATCAAGTTTACTTATAAGATTCTTCCTTCATTGTATTGGAGACATCTAGAGCAATATCTTTTTGCCAATGCCCCGAGATGACTATAACTAATGCAATATTACCCTTGATCCTGAAAAGAGACTGTTTCTAGACTTTTAAGCCCTAGAATACATGATTTTGCATCCTCTGGATATAGATACCAGACCAATACTGTGGTACTTGTACCGTATACAATAAAGTTCGATACTCAATCCATTACCAAAACCACAAGAGAGATGGTTTGAAAGGTTTTGCTGTACAACCAAACCAACCCCTTAAGTTAGCTTTATCTTAGTGAAACCATAATCTAGTAATCTGATAGTGACCAGGAGACCTGGGTAAGGGGATTATTTTATGTAAAGGCTGTCCCTCACTAGCAGTCAAGCCTTTAAATTAGAAAACAGAGTCACCCACACGGCCCTATCTGGAAATGATGTTCTGGTTTAGGTGAAGTCAGTTATTATTTTAGTTCCTTGGCCCCCACATTCTCTTAAGCAATTGACCTTCAATAGCATTATGTATATAAATATATCACAAGGGTGGGACATCCAAACATGAGTTCCCACTTAAAGAGCCAGGTTTGGCTCATCAACTTTATATCTGCGGAAGGATTGGTTTAGTTATTCCAACGTAGCTGATGTCTGATAAGCTTGTATTGAATCAGATACAAACGCCAAACAGAAAAGGCTAAGACCCATCAACTGGGAACAAAAAGCCTACAATACCTGTAATCTGATGAGCCTGAATTGACATCAAGAGTTACATGACCAACCATAATTCATTCCATTTGAAAAGGCCATTGCTTCATTCGTTTGTTTCTTTCTTCCTACAAAACCTCATAACTAGTCTTCTCAGCAAGCACCTAAAACCACCACATTCTAGCATTTAAATATATACCACTAAAACCACCACTGTTGCATTAAAAGTCCTCACACCAAAACTGACCTGGTTCAGTTCTTAATCAATTTCAGTTCCGCTCAGCTCAAACTAGTGGCTTCAACTCTACAGCTGAAATTTAAACAAATTGAATTCCATCCTCCAAAACCAAAAACTCAAAAATGTTACATAGCTTTAGTCGGTTTTAAAGAGCAGGTTTCAGTTACAGTACTAAAATGACACCCTAGTGCGATGTTCAAAACCCCAATGGTAAGTGGAAGCAGTAGCTTTTAATAGTTCATGATCAGGACCATAATCACTTTGAACTAACTCCATTCTAGATCAGCCAAGGTTGGGTCAATTCAGTGAAGGAAAACCAATAAGTCGACTACAAATAACACTAAAATTGTAATAACCCCCATGATCCTAACCCAAAACCCGAATTGCAGGTCCGAGAACCTGCACATCCAGTAGGAAGAAGATGTGGGTCATCCAATTGAAGCCCATGATTTGGCCCTAGAACTCATGGACCTAGAAGAAGATGATGGTACACCCACCATATTGAGAACCAGAAGAAGATCTTGTCAGAATCTGGATGGTTTGGGCAGATGGATATCCAACTCAAGGAAGATAGAGTTGGGAGATGCTATTGAGTCAAGTATGAACCTTCCACTTGATCCATAGGCCTGTACTAGTGTTTGGAATCAATCGAAAGGGCAAAGCACCCAAGTACAGCAAAGTACTGGGGGGTGATCACTTCGGGCAGTCTATTGACCAAGCAAATGCCACCCCAAGTGGTTGATTAGACTGTACGGGCAAAATTACCTCTTTTACCCTCATCACCCTATTTAAAGCCTCCTAAACCCTATTTTCGCATTATGTTAATGCAATAGGCAGCTGTGGACTATTGCAAGGTCAAAGAGCACGTGTTGGTGAAGAGAAGACCCCTTCTTATGGAGAATCTTGCGGAACTTCGTTGACTTTCGGATCCTATAAGTAAACTAACTACTCTCTCATTCATTTATCTTTCTTCTTATTGGAGAGTATTTTTCTTACAAAAACCTCTTCTAGAAGAGGATTTGAAATGGAAAATACCTATTCCCTATTGATCCCGATCAAATTACACCAGGAGAATAGATCTTATATCTATTTTAATGGTGGATACCTCCAGGTAAGATTTATATGTTTTGGATCTAATTTTCATGTTTTCAAGGTTGGGGTTATTTTTGTAGTGATTTAGGGATATAATCTAAGCCTAAGATCATCCCAAAGCCTTTTCAGAATGGAAGATCAAAGGATGCATTTTCGGACTTGCCTGTGCACCAGGCGGTTACTACAGTAGGTTCCTGCAGGCAATTGATTGAAGCAACCGGCCCAAGCGACCTATCCTGCTCCAGTGAGTTGTTTCGATATTTGTTTTGCTTCTTTTGCTTACTAAGCATAAATCTAATCACATGAACATAACTATAGGACCCTACTGGGATCTACTGGAGTGCTTATTGTCAGGAACTAGTCGTTTATCAAATTTTATCCATCAAGACATGTAAGGAAATAACATATTATGCTGGCCTGTTTGATATGTTGACTTCTTTAATATTCAAAGTATATTTATAATATGTAGGTATGTTGTATTTATTGTTTATACATGACGATTTACTTTATGTGAGTCATGAATAATATTCATTGTTCTTTACTTTAATATAATGTGATATGATGGTTGTGTGGCTTTAACTTAAGGAAGTTTAGATTGTTATCCCTAGCTTTGAACATCAGGGACTGTGGTCTAAACCATTGTCTCTGGTGCTTCTTTTACATTCCTTAGTTGTTGTTATGCATATTTAGGAAGTTTAGAGGCATGGTAGGTTACCCATTACATGCTACTACCTTTTCAGCAAGGGAATTGAAGTCAAGTGACTCGTGATGGCAGTGGTTGGGTCATGTGAGCGTCCAAAAGAGGTAATCAGTCGTGAAGAGATATATGTCCACCACTATCATGTAATGGTAGGATTGCATATGTTGAGGGTTGAGCTCATCAACGTCCAAAGACGGCTTGGGAGTCCTGAGGAGATATAAGATGCATCCGCCCTAGCATATGTAGATGACCATAGGGTTTCGGAATGTTAATCCAACAGAAATAACCAGTCCATGGGGATGGCATTCCTACGTGGAGAAGGATACTGAACCAAAAAGACACTAGGCATGAGGAAGGTATCCAGGCCACATGTAGTGTGTCCTATATGACTTTGCATTGGGTTTAGAATCCCTAACATGTGTCACTAGTCAAACCAATGGTTGTGGTGAGAGAGTGTGGACCTATGCCTCAGCCAAGGTGATGATGTGGACCGTACCCCTTACCCGAGATCCCAATAGAGGTAGCTAGTCCGTGAGGGATCAAGTGACGAGACCTATCCATTGGAGGGTTGGTGTATATCATAATGCATGTCTGCCTAGATAGAGACCAGCATGGTTTAGATCATTCATTAGTTGCATACTTAGCATATCATTACATTATTCATTTTCTTATATTCATACGGTCTATCATTGCATTATTCATGCGATTGTGATATATATATGTGGATTGTTGCCTTATTGAGTGCAGAAGAAACCTCGTATCCATGGGAGAACTCCTCTGAAGTTATACTGGAGACGCCAGTGGGAGTTGGTTACGATGAGCACGAAGCTTCGTGTGGATACCTGGAGTGCTCTTACGGCACCCATCAACAAGGATAGAGCATTGGTTGTTCGCCGTTGGGATAAAGGGATGAAAGAGGGACACATAACTCCTTTTATAGAACAATTAGAAAAGAAAATTCATAAAATACTTAAGGACAATTGCAAACAATAATTAGACTATTTACTTTACTTCCACTCACATACTCTTATTCAATTACTCCTCAGTATTCATTTTGGGATTTTGGAACTTTACTTTTATTATTAATTGATGAACTGTTTATTTCTTGCTCTTGATTATGGGATTGTGTGCTTTATTTATTGCTTAAGTGCAACCTATGACTGTGGATCACACCCACAAATTGTCAAGGAGGATCTAATAATGTCGGGTGGGGTGTGACAAAATCCTATTCCACACTATTATGGACTGGTTCAAATCAGATGATTTCTGTCAATCATAGCCCAATTCCTTAAAAATTATCCCCACTACAGGCTTCTACTTTCTTCACCCTTTTTACCCTATGTCTCCTACAACCCTCTATCACGAACCATACCAATACTGCCAATCAGAGGTTGAACTTTATCATCATCCTTGCACTCCTTTATTCTTCCTTCGGTTACCTCCAGTGCAGGTAACAGCTTAATGAATGGTATACACACATGGGCTGTTTTATCTCCCCTTTTCTAGCATGTTCTCTTGTTTGTGCAACTATTGGGTATTCTCCTATTTCATCAACACCCCTTAGTTTTCTCCTGTTCTGCTTAGTCCACTAGTCCTTCAATGTTCTAAATCTCTGCCTCAACCCTAGCTCTCAATTCTCGGTCTTCACAAGGAATTACAAGCCACAATATGTGGTTAATTTTTTATGCTCTGTTCCCGTAATAATATTATTTAACTTTCACTTGACAAATGCTGCAGACAAATACATTTTCTTTGAGACACTAGAGATGCAAATATACCCAGCAGTAGCTTGGTGGGGGAGAGATGGGCAAAAATGTAGGGGTTTCTCATGTGGTGTTCTTAGTTTGGATTGATGTGGGATAGATAGTTCTTTATGTTGGTGCACCCTTCTTTTTTGAGGTGCCTTCACTCTTCAACAATGTCATTACTCAGTGTTTTTTGTCCATTGTCTGTCACTGGAGTGATATGTTGTCAGACAGAATTCGGATTTTGTCCCTTGAGGAGGTATAACTTGACGGTCTGAGATAATATTCTCAACAAAGAAGTCATAATATAACATAGACTCTACAGAGAACTTTGGCTTTAAAAATTGATATTTCTATCATGGTTTTAGTATGAAAAAAAAATTACCTTTAATAGAATTTAAGAAGACAATAGATGTGCTAGGAAATGATTTATCTTCTTTAATGTGGACGCCTATTAACATTTTGTATCACTGAATAATTAATGCCAGCTCTTTCCAGTAACATTCCTATTCTGTACACTTTATGCCATGGCCTGAGAGACATGGAAAAGGAGTCGAAGAAAACATAAAGGGGCTGTCTGTATGTTGACTTCTTATTCTCAGAGAAATTAATCTGAAAATTCAACTCAAATGGATGTCTAGAACAAAATTCACGGTGGTATTTGGCAGTAACAGAGCTTAATAGTCTAGAAATTCAACTTCGCTAGCTAGAATGAAGAATATGACTTGTTCAGACACAAGTCACACGACTTGAATGTTTGGTTACACTGGATTTTTGAGAAAATAAGCATCCATAGATGAATACCATATGGCATACAAACAGATGAACGAACAGTCAAACTGGAGTAGGTGAACTCATAGCATTATGTAAACTCTCCATTAAGAAGATTCGTTTCTGTTAAGCTTCGTCCAAAATGTTTCAGCACATCTTAGATGGTCACCATGAACAAATTTAATCAAATGAGCTGTATTCTAGAAGATTGGGAATTTTTAAAATATATATTCAGTGGATTTTAATGAACTTCTTTCACACGAAGAGATCCAATTCATCACAAAACTGAAGAGACTAGTAGCCTGTTCAATAATCATGCATTAACTTTTCTAGATACAAATAGTATGACTTGCCAAAACATTTCAATAAAACTGTGACCATTCTTTACATAAATCTAACCAAAAAAAGGAAAATATAGCCCAAAAATATTCCAAAAGTTAAAAATGATCTACATTGCTGAGGAGGCTACCAAATAGAACACTGACTTGACTGTAAATCTTCCTTACTGATTTCTTTCCTCGAGTCTACTTATTGGTAGGTTGTCCATTTGGTCCTTCTTGTGGGATTTTTTGGGTCAACTATTCTTTTTTGGACCTTAGAGGAGGTTCAACATTTCTATAGGAACAGTGATTGATCTTTCTCAACAGGTATGGGATAAATCCTCTGCCAATATGATTTAAAAGAAGTCTCTGTTGGTGGATGATGGCAAGTCAGTTAAGTCCCTTCCACCACAATTGCAAGTTCTTCTGCTAGGTTTAGAACATATTTGCGGCAGCAAAATGTCAGCTGCAGCTCCTCATTTCCTGTAGGTTTGGACGATCCTACATCATCTGCACATACACGCAGGTGAACTTGCATCTCAGAGCCATTCACATGTCTCTATGGTTTCCTTGAGTACTCTCCTCCCCTTGTAATTGGCCAACATAGGACAGATGGTTGTCGCTAACATGTACTTGATATCAGGACAAGTCTTTCCCTTCATGTGCAGCCGATAGTTAATATGAATCTTCTTCGTTCAATTGTTTCTAGTGGAGTATATCAAAGTGATGATGGTTGCATCCCTTTCTAGTCTAATCTAGTTGTTGCACAATTTGTACAAGTTGTTCACTTACAAAAGAATACTGACTTCAAGCCCGCTTCAGAACTTGATTACCTTAATTCCCACAAATGCTTCTTAAATTTAACTTCGTCAAAGGCATTTGATGCATTCCAATTAAAATAAAATAACACAAAACAAGATGGCTCAGGAAAAACAAAATAACAGAAGCAATCAGAAAAAAAAATCTCAAAAGTAACCCCAAAAAACAAAAATTGCATTGACATATTATTGAGGTCAGAAAATAGAATACCATTTCAAGACAACTATTATGAGTCCTGCAAGAAAATTCTTCTTGTCCAGCTAGTATGCTTCCTCAATTTTCCAGCTTTTTGCTTCTTCTGAAAATCCGTGTCTTACATTTTGTATGAAAAAATATTCTCTGCATCATCGGAAGATGCCACAAATGTTGGAAACTTGAATGTAGTAAATAAATAGAACATAGAAAGCGTTACTGCTATGTTTCTATTCAAGTAAAGGATGCTAATTAAGCCGTTCTTATGTTTGTGGATTTCACACCTTACTCGTAAAGAAATTATCAAATAAGTTCACACCTTATGTGCTTAAAGAAAAACTAGGAATCAGTTGTTTAAGAAACCATAATCAATAAACTGTAACCAGTAAAAGAGAGAGAAAACAAAACCTGTGATGAAATGATCACAGAGAACCACAGCGCTTGCGATAATAGAAGAACAGAACGAACGCTGGAGGTCAGGTACTGCGTAGTTCTCTTCGCCATTCTCACTCGTTCTCTGCCCAAACGGTTGAAGCGGAGTTTTGCTTTTGTCTCTTATAAATAGCACAATTAATTTTGAATTCCAAAACCGAAAAAGGAATTTGGAGAGCTTATTTGGTCCAAATTCCAAAGACTCTCGAGGTTCTCTTCTCTGTCGACGACGTGTTCGACACTTCGACCACCGTTCAGGTTTTGTTCAACTAGCGTGCCATTCTCAATCCATTCCCTTTCTCCTGGGTTCATTGGAGGTGTAGCGCCAAATTCGAAATTCTAAATTATTTGTAAAATTTCACGAGTAGGCGAATAGCCAATGCAGTGTTCCTATACAGAGGCTTGTACTTGTACTTTTAAGAGATAGTCCTGCGCATTTACAATCAAGCAAAGCATTTTCATCCGTTAGATTGAAATTTTGATTTAGATCATCCAAAAGTAGAGAAAAACATTTAGTATTTTATAGAGTGGGAATTAAATTACTAATATATACTATGGAGTGGATACGGAATCCAGGACCTCCCCATGGGAGGGCAGGTCTTTAACCGCTTGACTACCCATCATTCGTGGATTGGATACGGAATGCAGGACCTTCCCATGGGAGGGCAGGTCTTTAACCGATTGATTACCCATCATTGGGGATTATCATCCATTTTCAAATAAGAAAAAATGTCAAATACTTTATTCTATCCATATAAATTTTCATATGGATATTATCCGATCTCATAAGTAATTATCCGAATTCAAATCTGGTTGCTTAGCTAACGGAAATATATATTTTCCAGTAATAAAAATTCTGAATACAAACCCCCTTAAACAAATACAAATATGAATTCGGAGGTACATTTTGACTATTCATAGTCTAATTTCAATACTTTTTTCCTGCATTAATTATAAAAATCTGTTGTCAAGTGCTTTAATTAGTCTATGGCATAATGGACTTCATGGCCAACTCTTTCTCACTTTTGTCCCTTTTTGGGTTTCTTTAAATTTAACAACTTGGATTATTTAGGTGCTTGCTATAAAATATATAAAACCTTACCTGAAATTGTCTACTCTAGCCTACCTTCCACTAAGGTAGAGATTCTTTCTACCAAAATAAAAAATAAAAAAACTAAGGTAGAGATTCTAATTTCTGTCACCCTCCTCACATCTTATTATTATTATTGTTCAATAAAAATATGATTAGGTATTTAATTTTCAAACCTTCTTACGTATTCGTGGAAAGAGCATTACTTATTTATGCTTTATAATTAGTTTACCATGACCATGACAGCAACAAGATCCATGCTTCTTGGACCTGGTCGATCTACTAATGCGTATATATTGATTTTCTTCATATATTTAACGAAAAAGCATAATTTGTTTTGTTGTGCACAGCAGTGCACATATATACCAAATAATTAGTTGATAAAATAAAATAAATACAAGATTATTGAGAATTTTTAAAATTTAAAATTAAACTTTTAATCTCAGCAATTCATTTAGTGTGTATATATATATATAGTACATTATTGTGCATAGCAAAGGATTTTTTTTTCCTTACCTAACTCAGTTTTGTTTTTAAAGAAAAACACAAAAGCTACCATCTAAAGATATTATCTCCTTCTTCCATTTTGTATTTTTATTATTCTTTTTTCTTGTATCATATGTATTTCATAGGAGTGCATGATACATCATACATTAACATCACGATCATAAGCATGTGAGATAGCCCTAATTTCATTAAACTTTCATACTTGTTTACTTGCAGAAAAAAAAAAAAATCTGTTAATTTCAAAATTTTGAACTTTTACTTATAAGGTTTCATATCTCAGTCAAAAGCTGAACTGGTCAATTGACAAAACAATATTTTTAAAAATATGACAGGGAAATAAAAATATTTTTAAAGAAGAATAGAAGGTTGATGTAGATTATGTTGACCATTGAAACTTTGGAGTGAATATCATTGAATCTTAATATATAATTAGCAATTTGGGGTACAGCTTATGTCGACATTTTTTCAATGTTCATATAATTGAATCAATATTTCAAGTCACCGGGTCAATAGCGGTCTTCAAAGGGAAGTGGGTCTCTATAAGATTTTCATTTTGTGGGGATGCACCTGTTGAAAATGAAAATACGCATAACGCTGATGTAAAAAGTTATTTTCTCAGTGCAGGGTTGGTAGAGTAGTAAGATCTATAATTTTCAGTGGAGAGGTCATGGGTTTAATTCTTGCGGACGATAAAAGCTTCCTCTAAGAATGTAATCAAGATGCGTGTAAGCTTGCCCGAATGAATAGTAATAATAATAAAATAAAATTTATTTTCTTTAATATTAAAAAAATTATAAATTTCAATATCAAGTTTTTTTTTTTCCTCTCATAAAAATGCCCAAGTAAATATATTAAATTTCAATGTCAAGTTTATTCTTTATACCTAGAATCCCCAACCTACCTCCCTTACATTTTATCCATCTTTGGGCATCAATTTTTTGGCAGAATCAATTAGACCACTGATATTTTTTTGTTATCTTCAAGGGATTGATGACCCATAGACTTAGGGGATGGGAAAACATATCATCTTGATAACCTATAATCAATAACTCTTGGCCAATGATTGGAGTTTAGATCATCTTCCCTCGCGTTTGTGTTCCCTTTACACTTTTTAGTCACAAAATTAGGTAGGGCTTACCAAAAAAAAAAGATTTAAGAGTGGTAGGACCTATAGTGGTACCCTATGAACCCCCATTTTTATTATGTGGTTAGGAAATGTTATGGTCATTACGGATCCAAACCTCCGAACCAAAGAAGACCGCTTGAATCAAACCAAGGGCTCAATCTTGGTCTGAGATAGTTCAACTAACGCTTCTCAGCCATGGCTCTTCTTGGAAGAGATGTTAGCTGATGAGCCAAGAATCTTGCATCACAATGACACACAACTATTATTACGTGGCTTCTCGGTAGAAGCAGTGCTAACAATAGATTCGGCGTATCCTTATCTAGATGTCAAGCCCCAACATTTATTTCAGAATTGAATGCACTGAGGATCATTGAATGCACTTCATTGGCGTGGAAGCTTTCCATTCGACCAAGGCCGACCTCGAGTACTGCGTACCCACGTTTTGTCCCCCTGCTAGGAACTGTTGTGAATCAAGATCAACCTTGATATTGTCTCCCTGATTTCGCAGTGAGATCTCCAGCTATCACCAAATCATGTTGCTAGCTTCCTGTGCAAGACTCTTTAAATAAGCCATCTCCACCCTCGATCTAAGCTATGGTCATCGTAGGGTTATGAAGCTTCCCCTATCAATTTAGGTATGGACCAACTACATATATCATAACTACTCCTGAACAAAGGTAAGACTTGAATACTCCAACCATTATTCTTCTGCATTAACTACTGAAAAACATTATATTTTTAATCTTCTCGAGCATTTATTCCTCAATGAGAAGTTTCTCATTTTCTTATCTAAACTGACTTAATAATTAGAGGTGGCGTCCCGTTCTTAGAAGCAGCCCACTTTTCACTGTTATTTTGGCCTCAGGAACAAGACCCGGATCAGGAGTGAACCAATGAGTCTCCATCATATTTTCACTACATCAGGAAGTGTTTAGAGAGCACAAACATCAAGATCGCCGATCTGGGCTCCAATGATTGTATTTACAGATTAGATGAATGCCCCTTGAACAAATTAAAATTTTCGTGTTAGAAATAAATTATAATGAATAAACCTAACATTCTCTTACCCCCATAATATTAAAATAGAAAAAGCAAATTAAAAACCCCCATCTTATGTAGGCAGCCCATCTCCCATCTCCCCATAAGAGACATGCTTTTCTGAAACGTGAATCTTATAAAATACCAATTCGGCTTATACTTTCTCAATTAGAAGTTACTTCTCCTCATTACAAGATTAAAATAGAAAATATATCTAAACCATTGATCTAGAGAAAAGCCAAACTAGTTTTGATAACCGATTGAAAAACAGTCCTAGCGCTTCTTGTTTCGAGAAAGAAAATAATAGATCAAAAAATCATTTTATAAGACTTTGTTTTGTTTTCCAAGTGATTTTTCAAACATAAATTGAATTTTATGAAAATTTATATTTTAATAAACAATTTTGACGCACCAACAAATGGTTGTTATGTTTGTTTCTCAAAGTAAAAATTGAGTACGGATTTAATTGAAGTAAACGAGTCTGGAGAAGGGTATTCATGATTTTTAGCATTTTAAACATAAAAACTCCGGGGGAGACTCACCCATCACAGCCAGGACTAATTAGGATAAAGCCTTGAAAACCGGAGTTAACAAACAAAAAATCAAAAACTTAAGAACTCTCAACCCTAATGACACAGTTTTCAAAATATAAAATTTTGTTTCGGTTTGATGGTTCACTTGGGCAGCTGGCGAAACAAGGCAAAATCCGAAATGTCGGCGATATTTTGCCGACATTTCAAGGACATTTCAGTTACTTTTTAATTTTAACAGGAGCCTGAGGAAGAGGAACCCATGCGTTATATCCCAAGTTCTCAACCCCAAATCCCCAATATGCTGATGGTTCCCGTTCCCGTGCTCTGCAAATCTGAATCGCTAAGAGAGGAGTTTGCCTCATCGACATCAATTCCTAATCTACTTCTACAATTTTGAAACTGTAAATTCCAAATTTAAATCTACAACTTTGCTAAATTTCTCTTGCTTTTGCAATTTCTTCTTCTTTCGACATCCCATCGGTGGTGGATCGAAAAATATGAGTTCAAAAATCTGGATCGCTAAGAGATGAAGCCAGTTTAATCGATATTTGAAATTTATTTTGTTTGCTGCCGATGCTGGATGGCTGGTTCGGTTGTTCAAGACAGAAATTGAAAGATGAAAACAGAAGAAAATAAATTGCAGAAGCAAAGATCTAGGAGTTGCTCAAAACAGAGAAATCGAAACAAAGATCTGGTATATACAAATGATGGTGATGTTGTAGAATGTATCCCCTGGTCGAAACACTCGAACTTACAAAAACTTGCTCGACTGTTGTGGTCGAGTTTCGTCTTCGACGAACAAGTTAGGTCGGACGAACAAAAGAAGCAAACTCAAGCTCAATCTCTCAATGTATTCAATAACTTAAGAGTGCATACTTGATGGTGATGAATATGTAGGTATTTTTAGATTTAAAGAGAGATATCTTAACTGTGCAGTAATGGAGTTCGAATATAATTCTGTAATTGTTGCTAATTTCCTGGGAAGAGGAATCTTATCCGCCAAGACATTATTACTTGGATTGTAGTTGTGGGGTCCGATCTGGATTATAATAGTAACCCGACTTGATCGAATCCTTATCCCTATCTTTAAGGAGGAGGTTGGATATGATTCAAATTGTATACCTTGCTTAGTGTCTTCGTTTTATTCGTGGTCCGACCAAGGTTTGATTGATCCGGTTCTTCTTTGGTCAACCCACACAAGTCTATTAAAAAATATCCAAACCCTCAATGAATTATCAAACCTACCTTAAATTGCCTGCACAGCAGCGCATGCTTGATAGACCCCACTAATGCTTCTCTTTTTTTAGGTTCAATGCATGGAGAGTATATCATTTTATAGGAAACAGGGAAGAAAGAGAAGCACATGAATGTTCTCAGAACCCCTGAGAACACCCCAAATTTTCCTCCAAATAATTTATACCTTTCACACTGTTTGGTTACAGCTTTTATGAATCACAAAATCAGATTTGGTCCACCTCTGGCAGCTGTGAAGATAACCTTGTTTGTTTGCTTCTCCAAGACTTCTTTTTTTCTTTAAAAAAAAAATTTGAAAAAAAACCCATCAAAACAGAGAAGCTTTCCACGCAGACAAACACAGGTCCCCACATACCATTGGTTCAAGGAAACCCTCAAGAGAAAAGATTAAAAAAAATAGCCATTCCAACAACCAGAATTTCATTACCATTGCCATCTTAACAACCACAAGTTCATTATTTGCCTACCACCATCACAACCACACTTGTAAAACCCTTCACTTACCATAATTATACAAATCAATTCAAATCATCTAAAAAAAAAAAAAAAATCAAGTTACATAATGATTTGATGTATTACTCTCATTTCATCTTCAATTCTAGAGTCTCTGAATAATAAAATCAAGAGATTCCTTTATCATGATGAGTGGAGGAAAACTAAGATACTTAAATAATTGAAGAGATAGTCACACCACTTGTTAATTGTAGTAATACGAATCCAAAGTTAATGAAAAATATATTTACAAGATCGAAAGAGGAATAAGAAAGATATTATGCAAAACCTACCTTACCCTTTTAAGGAAAAATGAAAATTCTCTCTTTCTCCTAGTTGCACCTCCCCCATATGCATTCAAAACTATAATAAACAATTCATGAAAGATCATAATTTTTTTATTCTTCACAAATTTACAAAAATAAAGAAATACACGATCTTCAAAAGTCCATATGACTGATTCTAAGCTAGCGATAATGATTGTATCTGGGTAAGATAAATGTCACTCTCACGATGGATATGTATCCTCACAAGCCTTCACTTGTCTATTCTTCTTGATTTTCAATTGTCAATTTATTTGGAACTGAGAGCTTTGTGGTATTCGAGAAGATAAAAATAGATTGACAGTGCTATTTGGAATGAAAGAAACCAAAGAAATTTTTTGTGCTACATATATCATCTTCCTTATTACTGGAAAATGACAAATAACCTTTTTCTTTTTGTTGGTTTCAATATCGTCAATATTTAGAAAGATTGATGTGATTTTCTAACCATTAGATATTTAATAAATAATTCCGACTTAAATTGGTATTTCTCAAGTTTAATCTTCACCGTCCCTTTAATGTATTTTTATTTTTTTTTTCTTCATGCATTAATTATATATTCAGTTGTTTTCCATGGGAATCTTACCCAAAGGGTCATGAGTAAATTAAATTAATCAACAAATGAGCGAAGGACTTTCAACATACTTGAAACGACATGCTATGGATTTGTGCACTGTCTCTTATTTGAAATAAACAAAAAAACATTTTCTATGAAATTTGAAATGCCTCAAAGGAACTTCACATATTTTTCTTCTTAATGTGAAAAAATTTGTATAATATATAATATAGTTAGCTCGCATTGTGATTTGAAACACCAACCCTTAAAAATTTGTGTACACTAGTGAAGATAAAAAATCCGTGTGGATTATAGAAATCAATGCGTGAATATTGCAACATCTAATTATTTCGACTTCGCATAGACAAGAAAAATAACTTACTTCAAAATTAATATTATTTTTCATTATGAATTCTCTACCGGTTGAGTAGAGGTCTATATTCACATTACATCTCTTCATCATCATATAATAAATGCGAGACCTACTCTCAGGAGTCTAGATCACTTCTTCGTTGAAGGAGCCTTGACGTTTTTTCACACACGTTTTATACAGAATCCACGTTTAAAGCATATTAAATAACTAAATAACGGGATTCTCAGTAGATCCCACATGCTCCCCACATGAAACATGTAATGAAAAAGCATCATCAGAGCACATAGTGTTTCCTGGTGAAAAGGCAATCTAGACTCTCTATGAGTACTAATAAAATGAATAAAAAATAGAATCCTCAATGAGCTCAACTCTTATTGTACTGTAAATACACGTGCCCTATCCTAATTCGGAATTTTATCATGTCCATTCCCCTTTAGATGAACGACACACCTATCCATTAGTCACATCCAAAGGTTAAAGTAAGACTTAAAAGATTAAAAAAATATATATTTTAATTTAATCTCAACCTTTGGATGCGATTGATGAATAAGTGTCATTCATTCAAAGGAAAATGGATGATTCATTTCTAAGAAGAAGCGGACCTGATAAAATTCCATCATAATCCTAAAGACTAAAGAATCCAAACTCTAGTTGGGAAGTCTTCATGTCCACAAAAATATATTTCTTACAATTTTTTACCTATTTTTGCGACCAATATCCTGACAAGAAAATTGATTATCAATTTCCTCGTAGATGTGTGACATGTGTTTCAATATTATATCAAATGGTTGAAGTCCATTTACAAGTCACGTAATTAAAAAAAAAAATAATTATAATATTTAATATGAATTATAAATGAATCTCAACCATTGGATATAATATTAGATACATATCATACATTTACAAGATATGGATGTCTGTGGATAAATTTCCCTATTTTTGCTCTGAGGGATAAATTTTTGACCGATAGAAAAGAAGATTTTTCTTTTTTCTATTTCTTTCTTTAATATATATTTTCCTACAGCGTTCACATATTTCTATATTTGTAGGTGACGTGTGAAGGTCCTGTCAATTTTATCTTCTCTTCTGTTCAGCCGTTGTGGGCTGTAGCTGTTGTCCTTAAAAAGCCTCTCCATTTCGGCATTTCCTCTCACATTCCGCTGTTGGAGATCTGAACGAGTACCTCTTAAGCCAACTACAACTTCAAGCTCTGAGAGAGCATTCATTATTTTCTTCATCTTCAGAGTTAATTCATCAGGTAATCTTTACTCTCAACTCTTTATTTTTTGTTTACTATCGTTTCTTGTTTGCTGTTGCAGATTTTAAGCTCTTCCAGTAAATTCGATCTATCTGCTAAGTTTTTTTCCTGTCTTCTTTTTGGGTTTAGTTAATGTTGTTTGTTCGTTCGTTCTAGGGAAATATTTATTCTGACTGTACCTTTTTTGCTTCGTTTTTGAGCTTCATTGATCCCTATTTGCCTTGCAGATTTCTTGTTCTTCCTCGTATATTATCATTCCCTTAAAAATTGAATCTTTGTCTGGGTCTGCTTTTTACGCTAAGTGGGTTCTGTAGAATATTCAGAGCAGACGGCCATGCATCTGAATGTGATCCGAACTTCTGTTCCTCCTCGCTATTAATCGTCTATCAGGTGCCATTTATGGGATTCAAGATCTAAAATTTTTTGATTGACAATACTCAACTTGTCTTCCCCTCATAATCCCCAAATGCTCCTGTTGCCCCCTTTTTTCTAGTGTTTCTTCCTCCACTTGTATTCTGAAGTCCCACCTACTTTCAATCTCCTTTTTATCTTTTTGGATCTTGTTTTCTGAACCTTGATTTTTATTATTTTTGGGTTGTCATTTATTATCATGACGTCTGTTTTGTTTAAATCCTGCACAAACTGTAGTTTTAATGGCTGAGACAGTTGTCTGATTTGATTTTTCTGTCCAGACTAGTAATCTGTTTGTTGGACCATTTTTACATCTATAATTTCGCATGTGAAAGAGTAAAGACTAATCTTTTCATTTGTTAATGCTTTTTAACATGATTTGTTTCACTGGTGAGGATAGATGAGAGGGCAAGGTAGTGGCTTTTGTCGTTGTACAGTGAATTCAGAAATTAACTTTCTTATTATTCCTTCCCCTCATCCTGCAAATGAATACAGTGTCAAGGCCTTGATCTGCAGGGACTAATAAAAGTTGGTGCAAGGAATAGATCATGCTGATTAGATTTTCTTTTCAGGTGGTTCTGAATTTTGGTTAAATGGAAGTTACAGCGGGCTAAAAGTTGTAAGGTTCTATGGAATTGACTGGTGCGTTTTCTGTCATATTCCTTTTGTCTCTTGTTTGTCTATTACTAATTTCTGGATGCTGTGGCATTCAGATCTTCAGATATCTTATACATCTTATGGTGTGCAGGTATTTGGGCAATGTGTGGGGCCTTGGGCAATTCAAACAATGGGAAATTTAGTCTTACTCTGAGCAAATTTTTTGGCAAGAGGTGCTCTAGGAGAAGTTTTGGCATGGCATCTGAATCGTATTGGATGACACCCAAAAGATCCTTATCATTTACGATTCAGATTATTAACTCTCTGACATACTTCATGCCTTGGTCTCTTAAAATCCCTATAGGTGATGGGTATCATGAGTTTCTTTAGATGTTATTCTTCCATTCAGCGAACTGTGTTTTCTTTCCGATAATCAGGTTGATTCGATAGTGGATGAGAGGCACATAGTCTCCTTTGATTCATGCAACTGCTCAGCTTAGAGAATGCCTAGTTTTGCAAATAGCAAAAAACTATCCACAGATCTAGAAATGTGTTTCTCTACGGCAGTCCTTAAAGATCTGCCAAATTGTCCAAAAATGAATCCTCAGTTAACATCTCTTGCACCTGCTGAACCATACTGCCCTATCTTACCTGGTCTCTCTGATGATGTGGCAAAGTACTGCCTGGCACTTGTTCCACGCACTAACTTTCCAGCAATGAGTGCTGTCTGTAAAACATGGAGATCAGTTATTCAAAGCAAGGAATTCATTACGGTGAGGAAACAGGCTGAAAAGCTAGAGGAATGGCTTTATGTGTTAGCTGGAGATACAGATGGAAAGGGGAGCCACTGGGAAGTGTTGAATTCTTTGGGAAATGATCACCAGCTCCTTCCTCCTATGCCTGGTCCAGTGAAAGCTGGTTTTGGAGTTGTGGTTCTTGATGGAAAGCTTCTTGTTATTGCTGGCTATTCGGTCTGTGAAGAAGCGGCAGTTGTCTCTGCAGATGTTTATCAGTACGATTCTTGTCTGAACAGGTATGCTTCGTTTTTCTCTTTTAGTGATACATACAATTGCAAGTGCACCTTCTATTATTGATTAACTCTAGATGCTTTGACACTTTTAAGTGAGCTGAATGGTTTAACAGGTTTGTAATCTACCTTATTTGTTAGAATAAGGCCTAGTGAGTTGATCAGTTTGATTCTTTTTCCCCCTCCCTTTTCTTCATTTTTGTTTTATCCTGGAAGTTGTGATGTTGATGAAGTATGCAAAAAGACTGTTTTTTTCTTCCATGAATTGTGCTTTTATTTCATCTTAATGATATATAATTTAAATCTTTTCCTGCTGAGGGTGCTTGAGCCTCAATGCATGTCTGGCATCATGTCTACTTTTCAGATTCTGGAATTGAGGAAAGTGAAGTTATGTCTTTCTTTCCCCTTTGTCCTTTTTCTGCTCCACTGAAACAAAATGCTACAGACTTATTGGAGTGGGTGTTTAACCATAGCTATTCTACAAGAAAATTCCATCAATCATTGTAGTTTATTGGGGGGGGGGGGTACTAAATCTAAATGCAGCCTGGGTCACTAAGTTCTTGTAGGATGCTGATACAATGTGTTGAACTGAGGAAAACTTATTTAAATTGGCAGTGTAGAATCCAATAAACATATTATCTCATTTATTGTCTTTTTCCACAATGATGTATAATATGATTTCCCAAAATAGAGTGGAAAATACGGATTGAAATAGTTATTCTTGGCATTGTTATGCATGCTAACATGATTGTTATGTACAAATTGCATGTCTAGTGGTACTGGAGTCTGGACTCTAGAGGCTTATGACTGATGGGTCCCTCCTATGTCTGGAATCAATTTGCTTAGTAACTCGTAGGTTGTCCTATCATCGTGGCTGGCTAATTTTTCTTTTCCTTCATGAATGTGTTTGATGATATTTGCTTCCTGGATTGTCCAACTGGAACTGGCAATACTTTCTTGTCCTACAAGATACATGCAGACTGTTTTCTGGTTCTGCTCCAGGTGCTGCATCTCTATATGATGAGTAGGAAGTCTCCAAGAAACCAAACAAAACTGAGGTTATTAATCATTTATCAAAGAATTGTTATTTGTGTTTTTGTTTAGTAAAAATATTCTTTTGTTTTCCCTCTTCCTCCCCTCTCCTTTCCTTGTGTGTCCAAGGTGAGTTCGGGTGGGAGATAGGGGCTTCTTGGCTAATTAGCTATAATGCATACCATTATTGGTGGATAGTACTTCTTGAGCAGTAAAATGACAGCAATTTACCACGTGTAGCTGCACTTGGTTGGGGTGTTTATGGGAAGAATTTGCAGTTTGTGCTGTAGAAGATTGTCTTTGCATTTTGCAGCAAAATAAAAAAGATGTGTTGAATGACTTTATAACCTCCAAGTGTTGTAACTGTTTCTCCCTAAATGCAGCTGGAGCATGTTGGCAAATATGAATGTGGCTCGCTATGACTTCGCTTGTGCTGAAGTTGATGGCAAGGTGTATGCAGTAGGAGGCTATGGGGCTGATGGCGAGACACTCTCAAGTGCTGAGGTGTATGATGTCGATGAAAAATGAATGGATCTTAATAGAGAGTCTCCGTTGCCCAAGGTGGGGTTGTTTTGCTTGTGGATTTGAGGGGAAGCTCTACATCATGGGTGGTCGGTCTCGCTTCACTATCGGCAACTCAAGATTTGTGGATGTTTACAATCCTGAGCATCACACTTGGTGCGAGATGAAGAATGGGTGTGCCATGGTCACAGCACATGCAGTGCTGGGCAAGAGGCTTTTCTGCATGGAGTGGAAGAACCAGCGTAAGCTATCCATATTCAACGCGATTGACAACTCATGGAAGATGGTATCTGTTCCATTGGCAGGGAGCTCGAAGATTGGCTTTCGATTTGGGATACTGGACGGGAAGCTGCTGCTCTTCTCCCTGGAGGAGGATCCTGAGTACCGAACATTATCGTATGATCCCGAAGCAGCCCCAGGTTCCGAGTGGCAAACCTCTGCAATTAAACCATCTGGTATCTGTTTGTGCAGTGTGACAATCAAAGCATGACTACCCCTGCATCTTGAATCCTAAATATCTCTGTTCATGAGATGTCCTTCCCTATTGTCAGATTTCAAATTAGGGTTCCTTCATTTGCCTGAAACTGCACTCAGAGGCAGTATACTGAATGCTTTACTATTGACTTGATATGATCTCTACATGAAGGGTAGCGTGCAGTTTGCGCGCTCTCGGTAGAAGTGTAGAACATTATTTATTTTGTGAAGTTTCTGTTAATTGATTGTTATTCTAGCTTAATTTCGTTTCTTTGCATTTTTACTTGATCATTCTCTTTTAATCTGTAACGACAATTTTGCATTTATTAGATCGGAAGTTGGTGTTGTTAGAATGTTTGACCGTTTGGTCGGTAGACTCAGGGTGGGGAAGTTACGTAGTACGGTTCCTGCGTATTTAATGACGTGAAACTACCCAGGGTTTTTTGGAACCTGATGCCGGCCCAAGCCCTTATGAGTTATGACATTAGACCGGGCTCAACGAATATCAGATCTGGGCCGAACAAGAGACCGGTTTATCTAGGGAAATTTTCACCCTTAAAATCTAATTATTGATGATGACTTTTCTATCCAATTATCTTCACCATTCAAATCGTTACACAAGAAAAAAATATATCTTTATCATTCAAATCTTGACTTTTTTTTTTTTTGGTAGAAAATCATTCAAATCTTGTCATATGGAGGGGTAGGGGTCAAGGAGTCTGGATTGTCTCATCTGACGGCTGTTGACAACAAATTATACAAGGCCCATAGGATTAAGGTGATTAGGTTTATTTTGTTAGATGTTTTATTATTTTTTATTTGTAGGCCCTACAAAGTATTTTCCGTTAGTAAACAATGCAATTGACATCTAGGAAATTTTCAAAAAGATGGGTTTTATCGATTGTGTTACACTTTGATTTGGTTTCTTATTGATTTGATATGGGTAATATACGATTACTAAAACTCTTATATGGATTGGCGGATTGGCTAGTGTAGGTTAATAGGGACCGTTAGATCTTGATGGTCGGTTTAATGGATTTGCCTATATAAAGAATGTTATGTCCTTCCTGTAACCCTAATCATAATCATATTTGCTAAGTCATAAAGGATATACCATCAAGCTAGTGAACAAGGAGGAGTTTAGAGGAGAAAATCCAGCTTGAGCATAGAATCAGCTTGTTCAAGTTCGTTCAAAGAAGGAGACTAGAGACAAAAGAAGATATTCTGTTGTGTTTTGTCACTATGAATCCTGAAAAGGTATGTTCATCATCATCTTATGTCATTATCATACAAATACAAAGGTATTTTTAGTTGATCTATGCGATCTTGGATATAAATATTCTTATATCCTCTGCATTGAATAAGCTCCACCCTTGCTTCTACAACTAAATCAACGTTATTTTGATATCACAAACCATCGCTACATATATGAATCCAACGAGTTAGAACTATAATATGATTATGTTTTTTATAAAACCCTGGATCTAACTCCCAAGTATCCTACTCGGACCTTGGTCCCCACTTCACTAATCTATGTTAAGCTAAGGTAGATCAAACACTCAAGCTGATCATAACTTGATCTGATCACCAAACCATGAAACAAATGTTGATTCCATATTGGTTCTTATATTTTATCAAAGACAGCTTACAAATTGGTGGGGCTTTGCTGATCCTATTCTATGTATACCTCAAATTTTGACTCAATGTTTTGTTCAAACTCACTTAAGATAGGTTTCCGTCAACAAGACCAAACTTAAAATATTAAGATAAATCATGCAAAGGTCTCGGTATCATCTGTTACAATTATCACCAGGGGCTTAAAATTTTGACTTGCAATCCGAACTGTAACGGAAAAATATATGGATCATATCCCATCCAATTTGTTTACTTATTTACAATAACATTATATATATATATATACTCCTAAAATTTGTAAACTTTTTACGTTGTAATACTTTTTTTTTTTGTGGTAAATACGTTGTAATACTTTAACTATAATGTATGTATATTCTTGAGTTTTTGTTTTTGTTGGTAGAAATATTCTTGAGTTTTTTGGAATTAATTGCCTTTTCTATTTCTATATTAAGAAAATGTTTATGTTTAATCCTACACATTAGATACCAAGTTAATTAATAGGTGTTTCCTATTATTCTTAGTTTACGATAAAAAGACACACAATAACGTTTGTACGTATGATGATGACCGTTTAGTTTACCGCTTGAACGCGCACTCGAGGTGTGGACTGTTTAGGTGAACGCACTTGGCATGCTTCAAGTGAGATCTGATCTAAATCATTTGTTTTGGTTATCGATCAATCAGAGTGATGGAAGTAGATCCATCTAAATCCGAGAAGATCCAATGTTTAGGTTAACATTATTTATCCCCTATAAAGATATATTCAAATCAATACATCCGATCAATATGGACCCTCGAATCGTGCAGCCAAATGATTTGACGACATACATTTAATCTAAATATTGATAAAATAGACCAGGGGCGGAATTCTGGTGAGTCTCATGTCGATCCTACCTTTGTTGTGTAGTTGAGAAGTATAAGGAGAACACATTGTTCTCCCTTGATGAAGAGGTGATCAAGATTTACATCAAGTGGTTCATGATCCGGTTCGACCACGCACATGGTAAATTACTCTTCAAACCGGAGCGGAGTTTACTTATACGCAGTTGCGGTTAGGAAAGCTGCGTTAAGACGCTGAGCGGCGCTGGTCAGAGTGGTCAGAGGTAGAAGATTGAACCTGCCAGGAGAGAGCGAACAAGTGGAGAAGCGAGCTAGTGGCGTAGTTTAGGTGGAACCCAGCGAAACAACTAACCTACGCTGATTACACGTGAATCTCCGTAACATGTAATTGAATTTACGAGCCTCAGAAATCAGAATTAAAATTTAAACCCCACCAATCAGAGTAAAATTTATAAATAATTTATATAGAAAAGGGGAAAAAGAAGAAAAGCACTATTGCTCTCATATCTGCCTATCTGGTATATCCCGTCTCTCTCTCTCTCTGGAACGGAAGAATATAATCCGATCGGCGAAGGAGGGAAGGAAGAAAAGACGAAGCAAATCATGGTATCGACCAGGCGAAGCGGTTCGCTTTCAACTAATACTAGCAAAAGATCTACATCTGCGGATGAGAAACCCTCATCACCGAAGCGACAAAAGGTTTTCGAAACGAAATACAGAACCAAGAAAAGTGATTGATTTTCTTTAAGCTATAGAAGAATTGAATTCGCTTGGTTTTTTTGTTGTTTACCTTTGATTTATTGGAATGTTCAGGTTGAAAACGTTGCGGCAGCTGATAAATCTTCACAGACTTCTGGATCTTCGGATTATTCAAAGGAATTGTGTTCGTCTCCAGCGTCAGACCCTGTCGAATGTATTCCAGTAGACCCTCCGATCTCCAGTAACGGTGCCGGTGAGACTGTGGATTCTGATAAAGTGGTGAAAGGAGAAGATGACAACGTTCCGGCTGCTCCTATAGTATCGCCGATCGCGGAAGGTGAAATTTTGTTTTCCTCATCCCTTTTTGATGGGAATACTTCTTTGCATGCTTGAGTCGGTGTTTTGTTGGCTTTGTTAGGGTAATTTTTTTTTCTTCTTTTTTCTTATCTATCTTTTGGTCTTGTTATTTGAAGGTTCTTCCGCGCTTGTAGTGGACAAGGCAAGAAGTCCGTTCTCTTCGTGGAGCGGCTGTAAAAAGCAGAACTCGAATTCTGAATCTTCGACTCCTTGGTGCAAGCTTCTGTCGCAGTTTTCTCAGGTAATTGCCATTCTTGTTCTGTTTTTTATATGCAAATCCAAAACCATTTTTCTTCTTCTCAGTTTTTAACCCTCTCAAAATTGAATATTGAACGATAATCCTTTGCTTGGTAAAGATTTTCTGTATGTTTTTTGCAGTTCAAGCAAATATGTCAATATACTTTTCATATTTCGGGGGTGGACAGTTATTTGATTTAGCTGCATTTATATCTTTCAGTTTGCATTGTTCTTTCAGTTCCCCTCTTGTTCTTGAGAAAGTAATTATTCATCTGCTGCTGCAGAATCCAGATGTTCCCATTTGTAAACCTGTTTTCAGTATCGGTTCAAACAGAAGCTGCAACTTCTCTGTAAAGGACCAAAACATCAGTGCGAATCTATGCAAGATCAAGCAGACACAGGTATTGTTTGTAGGTTAACTTGTTTACATCTTAAGATGGTCATCCTCTCTTGGGTGTGGTATATATTTCAGAGTGGCTACGTGGGTAACTTTGGTTCCTCGTAACTTATGTATGAACTCTCAATGAGTACATGCGGTATAAGTACTCATTATTTGTGGACATGGGCAGCGTGATGGTCGTGTTGTTGCGGTGCTTGAAAGCACAGGTAGCAAGGGATCTGTGCAAATCAATGGGAAGATTGTCAAGAAGAGCTCCAGCAGTGTCCTGAACTCCGGGGATGAAGTGATATTCAGTTCAGCAGGGAACCATGCCTATGTATCCTTGCGGTTGACTTTACTTAGGTTTACTTATTTGATGGGTTCTTCTCCCTGTTGTTTTGTTTTATTCTTTTGTATGCTTTCCTTAATGTCTGAATAGATTTTCCAGCAACTCACAGCTGAGGCTGCAGTTAAGGGACCTTCTACAGTTGCTCTTACCGAGGCTCAAAACAATTTGGGTAAAGGGTTACACTTTGAAAGGAGGTCTGGGGATCCTTCAGCTGTGACTGGAGCAGCCTCTATACTTGCATCTCTATCAAATCTTAGACCAGATTCATCACTATTGGTCCCTCCAGTGAAAAGTACTATTGAAGGCCAACAGGGTACTGAAATTCCTAGTTCTTCTGTTGCTCAAGAGGGGACTGAAATGGACCTTGATGGTCCAGAGAGGAAAGGTAATTCTGGTCCTGATGCAGGGAGTGATAAAACTGGTGAGGGTGGAACAGCCAACCAAAGCCTTAATGTGGACAATCAAGAATCAGGCATGGGGCCGGAAGTTGTAAAACTTTTGGGGGTGAATGATTCATTAAGGCCTCTCTTGCGGATGTTGGCTGGATCAAGTAGTTGTGACCTGGAATTGAGCAAGAACATCTTTAAACAGGTATTTGAAGAAAGAAAGGAATGGTCGAGAGATTCACAGCCAATGTCAATGCCTGGCGTTTCTTCCAAGTGTGCTGCATTCAAAGAAGATATTCAAGCTAGTATTCTTGATGGAAAAGAATTACAAGTTTCTTTTGATAGTTTCCCTTACTATTTGAGGTATGAATCTAATGCTTGAATATTTTTCTTTCTTGTATGCCAACAGATGGCTGTAAGAATGGAAGTTCTGGTATTCAGTTTTCTACCATCATATTTTGCCACCTATTCTCAACCTGCATATTAGATCTATTATCACTTTGCTGTTTTGAGTATTAACTGCTAGAAAATCCATTTTGAGATGAGCCTAAGCCTGGATTTGTGTCTAATAGCAGTAGATCAGTAGATGAATGGATATCGGGTCAAAATTTGGTCCTTCTAGATGGTTAATCTATTCAAATTGGGAAATACCTGCTTTTAATCCAGTTACTGCCAGCACTAGAACTGCTGATTTCTAGAAATCTAGTTCATGATCACTCTTAATATTGGACTTGTTTCATTTGGTCCTCCTGGATGGTTAATCTATTCGAATTGGGATGTTCCTGCTTTACAGCCTGCACTTGAAATACTGAATTCCAGAAATCTAGTGCATGATCACTTCCAGCCTCGGAATTGTTTACTCGTCGTAGAATTGTCTGAACTGGTCCTATCTTTCTTCATATAGGGTTTAATTGTTCTCATTGGCTGGGCAGACAGATTTAACCACACTGGGACGAGGTCAGAATTTAGGATCTAATGAGGAAAATCAGCAGGCCATTAGGCTTTCTAGTGGGGTGGCTAGGGCTAGGTTTAGGGTTGAGTGCTAGGTGGAGGGAGGGGAAGTTGATTCCAAGAGGGGAGATCTCGGAATTAGGGTTGGGAGATCTAGGAGTTAGGGTTTGGTGACAAGAGGAGGGTTTTATATTTTAGGGTTTTTAGTGGGTGATTAGGGCTGGGTTTGGGACAAAGTGTTAAGGAGGGGGAGGGGGTGAGGAATCCAAAAAGGGGTGAAATTTTTAGGAGAGGTTTGAGAGAGATATAGTTCTAGGGTTTGTGGAAGAAAAGGGGGGATGGATGGGACTGGGGGCTTTTAGGGTTAGTTGCGATTGTATTTTTTTTGGGGGGGGGGGAAGGTTTGGGAAATAAGGACTTCACAATTGAATGCTTGGGGAAGAAGATTAATTGCCAAGGTGCCAATAACTCAGCTGCTGCTAGCTTCTCTTGAGTTAGATGCTCTAGAGCTCACAATCACATCTCCTCTCTGCTGTAATTCCCCTCAATAATTTTTATTCGTTCTGAGAACTGTCTTGGTTACATGAATTTGGCTGTATTTGTAGCCTACATTGAAGGACTCCTACTTGGACCCAACTTTTGAAAGCAAAACAAACAAGGTATTCTGTTTAAAGAAAACTGTTAACTAAATGAAATTGAAAAGTAAAAAATTACTTCTATTTTAAGGAGGACTCCTAACTAGACTAGTACCATTGCATAACTTATGATTGGCTGACTCAAATAATAATAACAAAATAAAAGTAGGACTAGACTCCCAATAAAATTCTGATTCTAACAAGACCAAATTGGACTGGACTACGGCTTGTCCAAAATGAATAAAATATCCTGTTGTTCAAAATTTCCTAGGCTGCTGGCAGAGCCATAAGGTGCTGGGAAGCCTCTCTAGGCCTTTCTTGGGCCTTCCTGGGGTGGCCTTAGGTCCTACATTGCAGACCATTGGACCATAGCCACTGCTATGCCAAGGAAGCTGTTCAAAGAGAGAGGGTAATCCTCTTGAACTGGCACTAGCTTGCGCATTCAAGATTGAGGGGAAGTTCTAATCAGTCAGGACTTCCCTGTTAAGTTGTCCGATTAGAATAGGACTTCTCCTTCGAGTCTTTTAAGTCCTTTTTAGTTATGTTTTTAGTTTCTAAATTGTTTTCCTATTCCTTCTCTGAGTTGGTTCTAGCTTATGTTTTGTAAACCTATAGATACCTTATTGGGGCAGTGAATGAGCTATACTTTCTCAGAGAAAATTATTTCAAACTTCACATGGTATCGGAGCTAGGATCAATTTTTGATCTCTGTTACTCAAGATCTTAGGCTGAATTGATAGTGGTGAAGGATACCTCCAATCTAGATTGCAGCAGGCTTTCTCCTCTAAAAATCCAAATTGCATGCTTGTTTCTTCAAAGTTGCAGGTGACTAGTTCTCCCTTTGGTGACCTAACCTTGTGGCAGATTTGAAGAGAACTTTTCCTGCTGTACCTTAGCAGTTCTTATTCTTTACAAGCTTTTTTTAGGGCTGTAATTAGTATCAGTTCAAGGATCTCTGTATGTAATCCTTTAGCAATTTGTTTTTAGGGCTGCATGCTGAACTGCAGCTAGTATACAGTTAAGATTTATAAGTTTGTAATTTTTTCTCCGTTTCTGCACTAAGTGGCTTAACCTTAAGTGGTGGTTATTTCACCCTAGTTTTTACCCATAATAGTCCTACGTTTGAAACCCTAAAATTATGAAGAAGATGACTACATCAGAATCAACTATGATAGCAGAACCTAAATTAGCTGAAAACCCTTATAAGACTGATTACCAGTCCCTTGTTTCTCCACTTACAATCCTAGACTGTTTAAACATTTAATGTGGTCAAAATCTGCCTACATTACTATCACTATCTGAGGACGACTAGGATAGATTACAGATTTACAGGTACTACTACAAAACCAAAAAACCCTGGATCAGCTCAGGATTATGTCTTACACATGATTCTCTGGTAATAACATTTCTACTTAGATCTATGAAACTAGAATTACATCAAACCTCCCTTCTATTCAAGGGTAGAGCTGGGGGGGGGGGGGGCATGGCCTCCCTTGATTTTCATAAAAATTCACGCATTCTCTTCATTTTTCCCTTGATTTTCTCTTTCCATGTGTGAAATATATTACTTGCCCCCCCCCCCCCCCAAAACCAAATATTAGAAATAAATTTTAAGGAATTGCCAAATCAAAACCTAATTAGAAACATGAATCCTAAACTTTCTCCTAAAATTTCCATCCCTCCTAAGTTTTCTTCTCAAATTTCGATCCCTCCTAATAACAATTTCAACATTAAGTTTTAACTACCTAAAATGCTCTTGGGAAGGTGGTCCGTGTTAATACATTAGCTAGATGTTTGGAATTTCAACCATTGATTTTATAAGATCTAATCATAACCATTGATTTTTTTTTCTATTTAATTTATGAAAATTGATTGTTTTCCCCATATCAGTTAATGGACTTCAACCTATCTTTTTTCCTACAATTTCTTCTCTACCATCTTTCTTTCTTTCTTCTCTCGTTTGAGTCTCTCTCTCTCTCTCTCTCTCTCTTATTTCTTCTTCTACTTCTGCATCTTGTTCTTTAATTTTGTCACTTCTATATTAAGATTTTTCTACCTTTATTGTGCCATTCTTTGTCTTTGATCTTATTTCTTTGATAATTCTTTCTTTCTACTTAATTCTCCTGCTACCTTTTTTCTTTATAAATTTTTTTTCTCAATAATTTACTAATCCTAAATTTATTAACTATTATTCATGATTTTTTAAAGTTTTAAATTTAACAAATCTACTTGTACAATTTTAGTCCTCCTGTTTTATATCAATATATTTTTAATATCTAGTTGTAGTTGTGTTACCTATATTTTTAGTCGTAATAATTTACCTATATTTTAATGTGTGGACCCCATGTCTTAATATGATGAAATAATTGTGAGGTGGGAATGTGAGATCTTGGTGGGTCTCACATGGGCTCCACACAATATGTGTAGTGAAAAGACGTTAGAGATCGCCCGATTGGGAGGTGATCTGGACTCTCATTCTTCGCCCCCCCCATGTTGAATCTAGCTCTGCCCTTGCTTTTATTGGACCATTGCTACTAGCATTTGGACTATTGCCATGGTTTTCAAAGTGGCCACCTAGGCGGTAAGGCAGTTTTTCAACGGCCTTATTTGCCGTTGCTTTGTTGACATGCAATTTTTCAGCCGCTTTTTCGCTTAATTGCTACCGCTTTGTAGCCTTGTGTGCCTTATTGCCACCTAAACGCCAAAGTGATCTTTTTTGACATTTTGTACATAATAATATTTTTTAATTTTTTTTCAATCTTATTTTATTCTTTAAAGCCATATACGAATTTAATAGTTAGTCATTTTGGAATTGGGAATCAATGAATCATTAGATGGACAAGACACTTATACACTATCATTGAGGTATGTAAAAATGTAAATTAGTACTTCCATTTTCATATTGAGATATAGTTTATAGTCATATTTTATGATGCTTGACAAGATGAACATATGTTTTTGTACTTTTTTTTTGATAACCTTTCATAATTGTGATTTTTGAATTTTTTTTTATTATGTATTTTTATTTTTATTTTTATTTTGGATGATTGTGTTTCTTGAATGCTTGTTTAGCTATAGGAAATTTATCAGTTTAAAAGTGGTTGTATTGAAAAAATTTAACCCAATCACTTTGGTTGCCTTATTGCCGCCTAGGCGCCGCTTTGTCGCCTAATCGCCTAGGTGGAGCCCCAACCACATTGGTTGCCTTGCTGCCTTGACCATAGTTGTCAAGGCGGCCTAGGCGTCGCCTAATCATCGCCTCGGCGTCTAGGCTCCTTCAGAGCGCCTCAAATGAGCGTCGCCTTATTTTTAGGCAATAAGGCGTCCGCTTTTTTTCTCTTTCTTTTTTAAATCACGAGAAAGATGCCTAATCGAAGGCATATATTGAAATACTTATTAGATTTCGATTGTAAAGTATCTATTGTTTGAACCTATATGCATATGTATAATGACGCTACATGTGATCAAATGTTAAAATTAAAATAAAAACATACAAAATTGAAAGAGATTAAGTTCTTGACTCAAGTCTCACACTCTCACTCTCACTCTAATCCCTAATCTCTTTCTCTCTTCCTCTCTTCCTCTCTTCTTCTCTTCCATTCCCGCAGCGACACTCCGGCAAGCAATGGTCAGTGACAAGCAGCTTCTTCTCTTCCTTTTTTCTTGCGACTTTTTATTTAGGACCTATTATGTGTGGTTTGTAGTATGTTGGATGACTTGAGGTAGTCTGATATTAGTTTTTTTATTATATAAGATATGATAGATTTAGAGTGAATGAGATGTACACTAAAAATTTCACTTAAAACGCCTCAACCGCCTCAAAAGCGCCTCGGAGGGCGCCTTGTCGACTCATCGCCTCAATTAGCCTAAACCGCCTTGCATCGCCTCGTCGCCGTGACAACTATGGCCTTGACAACCATGACTACTGCTCAGAAGACCTATGGTAAAGTTGGAAATAGGGCCCCAAGTCTATAAACTCTATGAACAAGTTCATGAGACCAAACAAAAGGGGACTCTCAATACAACAAAACCCCTAGTGGCTAGTGCGTTATGGCAGCAGTTTGACCATAACAACACATTCTAGCCAAATAATGTTGATGATATTGCAGCCTGTAGGAATCACCTTGATGAGACCTGGGTATATGATATCCTAATTGGACTTAATGTTGAGTATGATCCTGTTTGGCTTCAGATTCTTAGTCGGGATATCTATCCTACCTTAGAGGAATCATGTGCCTTTTTCCACACTAGAGATTGTCATCATGCTACAATGCTTCCTTCCTGTGCACTGGATAGGTCCGCCATTCAGACACAGATTGGATGGTACAGAGACATGAAAGGAAGTTATTAAATGCGGAAACTATGGTACACAATGACATACAATAGTTGGAAACTGCACCGGAAGCCCATAGGCTTTGAAGCAAAAGGAAAGGTAGGATGTGGAAGGAATAAGGGAAAGACTCAGGCAAATCAAATTGAAGCTTACTCTACACCTTTGACTAACACACTTTTAAAGCTCTCCAATGAGGAAATGGTAGCTCTCTGTAGATAACTACGAGCTATCCCCACTACCACTACCATATCTACAACTGCCTCTGCTACCTCTGGTAATCATTAAGCCCACTTAGGTACTTCTGACTTTCTCTAAGGGAAAGACTTGGCAAATCAAATTGAAGCTTACTCTACACCTTTGACTAGCATGCTCTTAATGCTCTGCAATGAGGAAATGCTAGCTCTCTGTTGATAACTACAAGCTACCCCCACTACCACTACCATATCTACAACTGCCTCTGCTACCTCTGGTTATCATTAAGCCCACTTAGGTACTTCTGACTTTTCCTTTTGTGCTTTGACTGTATCTACTTCCTGGATTATCGACTTTGGAGCTAGATCACATGACTGGTCGTTCCACAGAATTCCATCAGTACACTCCATTATTAGGAAAAAACACAGTATGTGTGGCAAATGGATTGGTTTCCTTCACTTTTGGGGAAGGAACTGTTTCCTATCCGTTCACCTTGACCCTTTCTTTTGTCTTGCATATTCCTGCATTTTCTACTAATCGCTGATCTATTAGTAGCTGAACTATGGATCTAAGCTAGAAAGTTATTTCCCCCACTCTCATTGTGTTTTACAAGTCCTGGTGGCAGAGAGGACAATTAGACATGGTAAAGCACAAAATGGTCTCTACTTGCTTGGCAGTGTGTCTCCTCCCATTGCTGCAACTTCTTCACCAACACCACAATCCACTCAGTCTCCTCAAATATTCACCTTCTCCATCAGACTTGGTCCTTCTGTGGTTAAAACCCTATTTTCTCTTTTGTCCAGACTTGGTTATGCGTTGTTGTAAAAATATATATTTTTTGGTGAAGTGTGTAGTTTTGCTAAACTAACATGCTTTGCCTATTCCCTATCTGATTGTAAAAGTGATCATCGCGTTGATTAAGTTCATTTTGATACATGTGGTCCTACTCGTTATTTAAATGTGTGTAGCAAATATGCTAGTTATTTGAATAGATGTAAGTATACCGGTTACTTAAAGAGATGGATAGACTATCCAAGGCTTTCCAATCAACTTGCTTTGCTTTTCAAGCTTGGATGATCTCAATGCTAGATTGCTTCATTATCCTCAATACACTGTTGTTTCCAAGTTTACCCTCACAGCACTGCACTTTTCTCTTTTTGGCTAATGAAGGTTTTTGGACCTTCAGCCTGACTAGTCCCAGGCATGCACGTATGCCCTGAATGCACGTGTGCCAGATCCTATGAGAACCATAGTAGCTGTGACATTGGCCCCAAGGGGATGAGGGAAATCGAACTCTGGACACATGTTGACATGCTTTGTCCTATCACAGCCCTCACATCTGATATTTGATTGTTTCCTGTCTTATATATGGGACTAATAATTATTATGGTTGTCATCCTTTGCTGCTTTCCTTTATTGAGTGCTGCATTGATTTAGGAATTACTTCATTGCCATTACTTTTGTAAAGTGTACCTTTACTCTCTTCAGTGGGCCAAATTGATCACGATTGGTGTCCCAGTTTCCATAACCACTCTCCACAATTAGGGTATGTTTGAGTAAAGAATGATGTCAAAGAGTTTTTGTGCTGTAGAGCAGTGCATATGGGATGAGTCCCAAGCCTGATTTTTTTTCTCTTCTTCAGCATAGAAGATACATCTCATATTTCTTCCTTAACAATGCAGCTGCTTCCTTTATCTCAGTTCTGATCTCAAATTCAAGGCTGCTGGCGTCTGGCTTCCAGAATCTGTATATTCGGATTGTATCACTATCCACAGTTCTAGAGCCGTAGTAGCACTTTCCTTCTAAATTCTCATATTTCTTTTGGAATTATCTGTTGTCTCATTGTCTTAATGATTCCGTAGACACCTTTGGTCTTGGAAGTTGATGCATTTCATCTGTATGTAAATCTCACAGTTTCTAGATGTCATGTGCATTTTCTATCTTCAATCTCTGATGTCTGCAAATACTATCTTGTGTATTGATCTGCCATATGTGTTAACGTGGGTGGCACATTGAAGTTCTCTATGGCCTATAACAACCTCAGTGAAATGCTGAAGATGGCCAACTCGGATTCCTGTACTGTATGAATAATGCATGATTGCTAATAGTTCATGGCATGTCTTTGACCGGTGTCCTATGACTTTTGTGACAGTGAGAACACCAAAAATGTCTTGGTTAGTGCAGTATTTATACACCTGAGACGAAAGGAATATGCAAAATATACCACTGAACTGCCTACTGTGAGCCCCAGAATTTTGCTATCTGGTCCTGCAGGTGAGTCAAGAAAATCTCCTGGTCTTCCTACAGGGTTTTGTTACCTTAGTTTCCTACATATTTTTTTATCTGTTTACTTTTGCAGGCTCTGAGATATATCAGGAAATGTTGTCAAAGGCACTCGCCAATCACTTTGGGGCTAGATTGCTTATATTTGATAGTCATTCTTTTATTGGGGTGAGAAATATGGAACTTTCAAACCTAATTCTATGATACTGGAACTGTTCTTATATGTTGTTTTGGAATTTGGAGTTTTTGAACTCATTAATTTGTCCTGGATTTTGCCAAGATTATGTTTCTGTTCTTATTGTTGTGGACTTGTAGTTAAACAATGCTACTACTGCTGTAACCATATTTAGTGGGAATTGGGAAGCCAATTGATTGTAAAGAGAATTATAAAAAGTAAATTTGTTGTAGGTTCTGTCTTCGAAGGAAGTGGAGCTTCTGAAAGATGGATTACGAGCAGAAAAATCATGTGTCTGTTCAAAGCCCCGTCCAGGGCAGGCAGATAAAACTGTTACTCCTCCTGGTGGTGATTCAGATGTACCAAGTCCTGCAGATGTGCCTTGTGCTATGGATTCTCAACCAAAGCAAGAAACAAACACCACGCCTGCATCCTCTGGGACATCTAAGAATCATCTTTTCAAGATGGGTATGCCATCTTATAGCTCTTTAGAAAGGATTTCATCATGTTTTGCTTCTGTGTCTTTTAATATACCTTGGTTTGACCTTAGCTGTATTTACTTCTGACTATGAAACATTCAGGTGACAGAGTGAGATTTGTGGGTGTCCCTGGCAATATGTACCAGACAACCTCAACTCCTTCAAGGTATGTAGTGTATGTCATTGACATGGCAGTGAATTGTCTTGATTCAGCTGTATTTTTAATTCCTCAGTGACTGTAGATTATTTTTATGATTTTCAGTTTAGTTGATAAATAAAGTGGATGGTTAATGTGTTCTTTTATGGTTGTTCGCCTTTCAAAAGTTCCGTTACCACATGATACTCATGCTATGTTAAATTTACAGTGTTTTAATAGGTTCAAAAAATCACTAGTGTTTTTGCTTAACAAGCTTTCGTATGGTCCCCATATGAAGGTTTCCTATTGCCTTTAGCTTAGAAGGCCTAGGTAAACACCCCCACCCCCCCCCCCCCCCCCAAAAAAAAAAAAAAAAAAAAAAAAGCTGTGTGTGTGTGGCAACACTCTTTTTCTTATATTATTGTTCTCTGGAGCTGATAAAAGCATGTTTTGAATATTTTGATGCTTTAACAATTAATATCATGAATTTACTGCTTCACAGGCTCTTTAGATCTCCTGTTCATTACTCTTCAATCTTTTTATATCACTAACTCACTGTCTAATTTTGTTACATCCTTTGCAACTATATACAGGGGCCCAACATATGGATTTCGTGGAAAAGTTCTCTTGCCTTTTGAAGAGAATACGTCGTCCAAGATTGGTGTGAGGTTTGATAAGCCTATTCCTGAAGGTGTTGACCTTGGAGGCTTATGTGAAGGAAGTCACGGGTTCTTTTGCAATGGTGATGTCGTGGTCCTGTGTTCATTTTCCACTAGCTATAATATATGGCTTTAAGTATTGCGTACTTAGCTGTTGAATCTTTTTTTTTCTTCTTCTAAATAGTCAATGATCTCCGTCCGGAGGCCCCAGGTGCAGAGGATTTGGACAAGCTACTCCTCAATACGTTGTTTGAGGTAGCTATTTTTGTTATTATGAACTAAATATGCATGTCCCAGAGCTAGCAATTCTATGCTATGTGAATTGGTTTTGCTTCTAAATTCATTTATAATTCTCAGGTTGTATCCAGTGAAAGCAGAAACTCTCCTTTCATTTTGTTTATGAAAGATGTTGAGAAGTCTATTGTGGCAAATTCGGAATCGTATTCAGCGTTTAAGAGCCGGCTGGAAAAGCTAACTGATAATGTTGTTGTCATTGGCTCACACACGCAAACTGATAATCGTAAAGAAAAGGTGAAAATTTATTTCCCATGGATTCGGTACTTTGGCTTTTGGGAATTCCTTTAGATCTCTTTGTTGATCTTAATTGTGATTCACCCCTTCTCTTTTTCCTTCTGTTATTGCTATTTGAAAAATTATTTCCTTGAGCATTATGTTGTTTTTTTGCAGTCACATCCTGGAGGTCTTCTTTTCACAAAATTTGGGAGCAACCAGACTGCCCTGCTTGATTTTGCATTCCCGGTAAAAAGTCTACCGCCAATTCTTCTGACTTTGTAGTTAGTTTATTGTTCAGAGTTTGCTTTGGAGAGTATGGGTTTTGGTTTCTTTTTGTGCTTAATTTCTACTGATTCTGTTTAGCTTTTTCCATTTGATCTTATGGTGATTGATTTTCAAGTACGCCTTTTCTTTGGGCTCTCTGTTTTCCTCCATACTATTAGCAGTTTCTAATTTTGATCAATCATCAGAATTGCAATGGGCAACTCCTATGTCTTAGAAGTTTTCCTACTAACGTAATATTATTGTTGTTCTTAAAGATGCACATTTGATGTGGCCTTTGGATGTAAAGTAACTATGAGGGAAATTTTATAGAAAGAGTGATCTCCTATGTCTTCTATACTCTCCGACACCCAAATATGAGTGTGTTACAGAAAAATATTGCACCTTGCCCTCATCAGTCATCAGTTGAATTGGTCACTGAATGCTTTTTTACAAATATAACTTGAGAAAAGAATCAGCGTATATTCAGTGCACACCACCCTGTAAGCTTGTATTAGAAACTTTATCGAGTGCTGTTTTATCTTTGATTCCCCTTCCTGTTGGATACCCAAAAAAAAGCAGGTTAAATTATCTGGTGAAGTTGTTGTCAATTGTCTTCTAGGATTTGATGACTAGATGTTTATTTTATTTGGCCTAGTTTTAGGCCAGTAGGATTCAAGGACTAGATGTTCAATGGTTGCCCAGGCGATGAGGTAATTCTTAAATGCCTTGGTGACTGATCACTGTATTCTGTAAGGCATCCAGACAGAAAATTGGGTGAACAAGTCAAAAGAAAAAGCAAATGGGGGAGAAAGAACATAGAGGATGGAAAAATGGTGAGAAGTAGAACTAGCAGCTGCCCCTTGAGTTGAAAAGATTGTTATGGCAGCCACTTCCAGCAGAGTCCACCACTGTCAAGAAGAAGAAGACCCTTTCTTAGTTATAAGTAAAAAGAAAAGAATTAATTATGTTACGCATAAGTCCACCTGTAAATTAAAGCTACTATGATTTGAGGTTTTTATTTTTTTAATTTTCTTAGTAGTGTTAAAGATGCGCTGCACAGCATATCTCAATACAAATGAGGAATTGATTCGGTCTTACCAGTGTACTTGGACTCCGGGAATGGCATTCCTCTAGGCATCAGGTGGACAATTGAGAATGTTCTGGATGAAAACATACATCACATAAAGGAGGGCCTCAGAGGGGGAAAAAAGAAGACAAACCCAAAAACTATGCAAAGAAGGCATATAAAGTTGACCTGACATAACAAGAAGCAATAATGCCAAAACATATCCTGGGCCTACCAGGCTGTTGCCAAACAAGGTCAACTATCTTAGTGGCCAATCTCATCTTTGACATGAATAGGGAGCTCATAGAATGCATTATATACTCGGCATGCATAATGAGGTCAAAGAACTACCAAAGTGAACCATTTAGTTCAACATCCACCTAGTACCATTAGCTGAGTGCCAAACAGGAGTTGTTCTACCTGAATGTCAAACAGAAAAACTTAGGCCTCACCAGCCCCCTTTGCCCCATAGTTACATGGTGTTTCCATTATTGATCCATCCGTATGTATCATTGATAACCATTTCAACCACCAATACAGGGCATCTGTATTGCCAAGTGTGCACCCCCAAAAGTTTAACTCCAGAAAAGCTTCTTAGTTTTTGCTTCTGAATTTTGTGCGGTAAGAAGTGCAACAAATGCAAATTTGAAACTTGGAGTCAATGAATACTCTTTCAATGTGTTACATCATCATTATTATTATTATTATTATTATTATTATTTATTTATTGTTTTTATTATTTTTTTTTAATATTCTTAAACTCCCTAATCATCTTCAGAGCCTGTCCTATCCCTTATGGTATTTATGATGAAGACATTATTGAGCTTCAAAGCATAGTTGTGATGGCATCTGGTGGCAACCCACGGTGTTTGAGGGGATCCTGGACGTATAGGCAATGACGAGATTGTACTTACCCGGGCATCCATGGCACCTGGGTGCCTAGGAGTCGCCTTGACAAGCTATGCTTCGGAGTGAATAAGCTAAAAAATATCTCTCTGTTTATACCTAATACCATTTTATTTGGTTTCTCAGGACAGTTTTGGGCGACTGCATGATAGAGGCAAAGAAGTCCCTAAAACAACAAAGCTATTGACAAAGCTTTTCCCGAATAAAGTCACGATACATGTGCCCCAGGTCTGTGATGTGAATTCTTAGTTTTTCGTTTAATGTTACTTTGTTTTACTTCATGTTGCATCTGATGGAAGCTTAATCAATGTAGGATGAGGGTGTCCTCCTGGACTGGAGAAATCAATTGGATCGAGATGTTGAAACTCTTAAAGCAAAGGGAAATTTGAGTCACCTTCGTTCTGTAAGCAATTTCTCTTTCTCAACCATTATTTATTAAGATTACCAGTTTCTTCCCCCCTCTTTTAAATGTACTTTTAACATGAGATTACCGGAGATCATTCTTGTTGGGTAGTGCAGAAGGGCAGATATCACCAGTAGTATGATTAACTGTTTAAAATATTTCAAACCATAGCAAGAAAAATGGGGTTTGCCAGTTTTACAAAATTACCAGAGTGGATAGTACCAGGGGTTCCTCAAATATCATACTTGATGCTATCCACAAAAAGATCATACCTTGCTGAATGGTTAGGTCTAGAGCACTAGTTTAACCCACCACATTGCCATCCCTAGTTTCATTATGATCCACGTTGTCAGCACCATGTATGTAGCTAAGATATCCTGATTTCTTTGTCTATCCTCTTTCCTCCTTACTTTCATTTTCTGTTGTCCACTTTACGTTGCACTTTTTGATGTGAAACCCAATTTTAGGGTTAGGGTTTGTTGATGATTTCCCTAAAATTAAAGGTTGACCAGAATCTTCCAGCAAAGAAGTCTAGGAATGTATGAGATGTTTGGGGAGATCTAAGAATTTACGGGAAGGCCCTAGAGACAAGTTAGGAATGTTGACAAGTGGCCCAAGGGATGGTTGGAAACTTGGAGATACCCAAGAATAATATGGGATGTAACAAATATGGGATGGATAATATTATTAGATGGAGATCCAACTATAGAGGTTATGGGTTTAACAAAACTAGATGGGATGGAAGGGAAAAGGTTTGAGGTTTAATAGAGTCTCTATGGATTGATCTTGGATGCCTAATATTATTCCTAGGGTTTGTAGAAAGAAGGCTAATTAATTGGATCAATATGGGCTGACTCTTGGAAAGGGAAAAAAGTCTTTCCATCTCCTTGCTCTTCCTCTTCTTTTCTTTTCTTTTTCTTTTTCTTTTTATTTTTTATTTTTTTGGGTTCTGTTTTTCCGTTGCCGCAAGGAAGAGGAGACAAAGAGAGGGTGCTAAGAGGTTTAGAGAGGGAAGGGGGTATCGTAGGTATGGGAGGGGGCTGGGGATACCTGTGCAGAACAGGGGAGGCTGGGGAAGGGCCTTGTGAGGGTTAGGGGAGGTGAGGCAGGGGCTGGGGGATGCTGCAAGGGGGTGGGGGAGGCTTGAGATGGTAGGAAGAAGGGAGAAGGGGCTGGAGTTGCTTCACTTGGAAAATTCTTGAGTGCTTGCTGGAATTTCTGGAAGAAAAGTGCTAGACAGTGTTTGCTAATCTTTGAAGGACTTGATTCAAAGTCTGCTGTGGCTCCCTCAAACAGGAACTAGGGTTCTTAACTCAATGACTCTTATTCAAATAATCAGACATAACTTTACAAAGGAGTAGGCTAATTTATAGCCTACTAAAAGACTCTAAACCTAAGTTGGACTCCTTTATAGATTAGGGTCCCATTTCATTCAATCACAACCATTATATAAGGACTCTAATTGACACATGCTGAAACTAGCATCCTAACTAACTAAAGACTCTTTAAGTGGTACATGCTGAATTCTATTCAACTAAAGACTCTAATTGACATATGCCTACAGACTTACATGCTGAAATTGAAACTTAAGACACATGTTGACATTAGAGGATTTATTAATCTAAGGGGGGAAAAAGGACAAAATTGCTCCTCTATGATTTGGCCAGCCTAGGGAGGCTTCCCTTATTTGTGGGTTTTGGGCCCAACTTAGGGTTTCGACCAGAGGGTGGGGGTTCAACCCTGTTCACTTCACTTTTCTCATCTAATTTTATCATTTCTATTCTTCATTCTTCTTCTTTGTTTATGTCTCAATTTTCTCTACCCTGTATGAAGGACTCATGCAGCCTACCCCATCTAGTTTGGAACTTGGGATAACTATTTTTTCCCGCTATGTTCGAGTGTGACGAGTGACTCAAATGAGTTTTTGTTAGGATGGTGCTAGGATTCATAAAAGGAAAAAAGGCACCTACGGTATATGTTTTTTTTTGTTTAGATCGTATCTTGCCTCTGGGAACACATTGTAACGTACTTTCAAGTTTTAAATGGTGGAACCGTAAAAAAGACTTACTTTTGGAAATACCCTCTGCACCTGCATCACACCTTTTGTTTACAGTTTTTATTTATGAAGAGGAAAACTTTTATTGATGGATAGAAACTCTAGCAAGTATGGGCTTGTAGAGTGTCTTCAATTGAGAAGGTATACTAGGTACATGGTTCTGAAATTCATTGGCTCAAATATCAATAATGAAGTCTGTGCTGGAAAATTGAGTTGATTTACAAATTCGGTTGAGGAAAGCAGAAGCCTTTTTGTGAGGAAAACTTAATCCTCAGCTTTGCCAGGTTTTGCTTTCTACGTGTCTTGATTGTTTACGATATAGGCTTTTTTCCTATGATCCTGCTTGTTGTAACTCGTTGGGCTTCTAGATTGTGGGGGAGAGGATTTTTTTGGGGGGGGGGGGGTGGAGGAATTTGGTATGAGTCGTGTTTTATTTTATCTTTACTTTCTCCTCTCCTCTCTCTCTTGTTCTGGGTTTGGTTGTGCTCTCTCTCCTGCTAATGTTTTTTTTAATGACAATGAAAGAATATTGTTCACTGTTTTTTATTATGTACAGGTCTTGAATCGCAGTGGGTTGGAGTGCGACGGACTTGAGACATTATGTATTAAGGACCAAGCGCTGACACATGAAAGTATGTGCTGATCTTTATAATTTGCAATATTGAAACTGTTCTTTTATGGCATTTTGCTCAGGAGTCTGCATGTGGTTATATTCCAACCATGTTTTGGCGTTCTTTTTCCAGGTGCGGAGAAGGTTGTTGGGTGGGCTTTAAGTCATCATCTAATGCAGCATTCTGAAGCTGACCAAGAAGATGCAAAGCTTGTTTTATCCTGTGAGAGGTATTATCATCTTTCTGAATGTTACTTGTTGTACAAATATATGCTTATAGGTATACAATTGTGTTCTAATGTTGCAATTCTGGCAGTATCCAGAATGGTATTGGAGTCCTACAGGCTATACAGAATGAGTCTAAAAGCTTGAAGAAGTCTCTAAAGGTAGTCTTATAATTTCTTAATTCTTGGTTACAATATATTTTATAGTTTAGCCAGGTAACAATGTCAGTGTTCCTGTATAGCTTTAATAAATTTTTCACAGTTGGAAGTAGCTTGAAAAATTTTCATGTTTCTTTCTTTATTTATGTAATGACTGCTTATCATATTCTAATATGGATGTCATGGAAATCCTCAGGATGTTGCAACTGAGAATGAATTCGAGAAGAGGCTCCTGGCTGACGTTATTCCACCTAGTGATATTGGTGTAACATTTGATGACATTGGAGCTCTTGAAAATGTCAAGGATACATTGAAGGAGCTGGTGATGCTTCCTTTGCAGAGGCCTGAACTGTTTTGCAAGGGACAACTCACAAAGGTTTTGCTCATTTATCTATCATTAACTTTTGAACATGAACATGAACAGTTATTTATTCATATTATATATATATATATATTTATTTATTTATTTATTTTTTGGAGCATGCTACAACTGTTGAATTTTATGTCGATATGAGTGGTAATTTATTTTCTATCCTGCCATAGTTGTGTTTATGCTGTCACAAATACTTGATTAGATTTCTTTTGAGGTAGTAGTTGTTCATGCTAATTGAATATTAAATCAAATTTAGGAACCTTTTACCAACTTACGGTCCTGACAAATTAAAGGTTGTCCAAGTCCGACTGAAGTGGCCAGGAGTTTAATTGTAGTCGGTAACAGGTCCTGTTGTTCATTTATCCAAATACTCCATTGATTTATATGGATATGAACTGCAGTTGGTTGTTGGTTGAAAGGGCAAAACCAGGTTGAGATTCTAATGCAGAGCCTGAGGTGGTCTGCTGAGGTGGGCTGCACTGAGAAAGAGTTAGGAGGATAAGAGGGAGAAGGAGAAGGGGGACAATCACACACTCTCACGCTGGATTTCTTTACAAAGCTTCTTCATTAATCAATAATAACTCAAGACTTAAAACTTAAAGCTGAGAATCATTGTTGTCAAAGTGTCCGCCTAGGCAGTTTCTGAACCACCTTATTTCCAACAGTTTTTTTGAGGTGCATATTTTTCGCCACTTTATCGCCTAGGTGCTATCGCCTTGTGTGCCGTATTGCTGCCCAGGCGCTAAAGCAGTCATTTTTTTTGACACTTTGTACCCTTTTTTTTTTGAATTCTTTTTTAAACATCAAATTTCATCCTATAAAGCCTTATATGAATTTAATAGTTATTCATTTTGGATTCGGGATCAATGAATCATTAAATGGTGAATGATTTGGAAATCGGAATAACGTGATCCATTAATTTATCGTGTTCGGTCAAAAAGGTGGTGAAAGAGGGACATCAAATTTCGATTCATAGTTATATGTTATGATGTTTGATGATATGAACTCATGTTTGTGTGTTTTTGGGATGATCTTTCATATTTATGATTCTTGAATGTTTCTTTAGCTTATAATAGAAATTTATCAGTTTAAAAAGTAGGTATTGAAAAAATTTGCCCCAAGCGCTTTGGTCACCGTATTGTCACCTTGGCGCTGCTGTCCCCAACTGCTTTTATCGCCTTTACATCCATGCTGAGAATCCTGATACAGTTATATAATAAATAGACAATAAGCATTATCTCAAACATAGAAATTTCTCTGGAACAGGAACTAACTGAAATAGGAAACTGTTACACTAGGCTAACGCTGAGAAAAGGAAACAACTGATAAGATACTCTACATATAATCTACCCAAATAATTATAATACTTAAAATAAAGTAATACAAATACAAATATTTTACTAATTACAGCCTCGTCCAGGCCAGAAATCTTGTTTAGGCCTAGCCCTTGGTTTGGGTTCCAAAAGTGGCTCATGTGATTCAGCCAAGCCAAGGCCACTGCATCAGATTCTCGAGATCTCGCCCCCCCTTCTTTTCTTCTGTTTGATGTTTCAGTGGGAAAAATGGCCAAAGTTGGCCCCAAAACTTCAGAAGAAGTGTGTTTTAGGGTTACTAAACATACTTAAGACTTCAAATTGTAAAATAAGAAATAGAAGTTGGACACCCAGTTTTATACGTTGGGTTTGCACCCTTGGTTGGTAATATATGTTGAATTCTTATGCAATATTTGCACATACACATTGTTTGGTTGGTATAAAACACAGTAAGAAAATGGAACAAGTAAACTATGCAATAACGTATGGAGACACATAATATTGAATAGTTAAGGACTTAAAAGTAAATACTAAAAAATGTTGATAATGCTTCCATGTCCCAATAATACAATATTGAGGGTGCAATATCTATTGATATGAACTGTGGCTAACTAGATGCACTATGGTCTGACGCAACCAACGTACATTGAGATCTTGTAAGAGAACATGTCTTGACCAGGTCAAGATTCTCAATTTTTCTTAGATCTTGGTGAGTTTTAGAACTATGGGCCTAGTAATAACTGGTAATAGTTAGGGTGCTTATGGTTCAGGCTATGGAGTAGTTTAGCCTGAACTTAAATGTTAGGGCTAGCTTACTCAAAATTCAACAAATGCTGGGTACAGAAACAATTCATGTGGATAAACTTTTAAAGCTTGTGTATGCTTAGTTTTGTATACGATCATATCAGACTTGGATTAATTCAGATGTAATCTGTTCTATATGCAGCCTTGCAAGGGTATACTTCTATTTGGTCCTCCAGGAACAGGGAAGACAATGCTTGCAAAAGCTGTTGCCACAGAAGCTGGTGCCAACTTCATTAATATCTCAATGTCTAGCATCACATCTAAGGTTACTAATGCTAAGATGATATTGGTATTATAATCCTGTATTGAGGTGTGATATGTACTTATCTTGTCATTCTTTGTATGGCAGTGGTTCGGTGAGGGTGAGAAGTATGTGAAAGCTGTCTTCTCACTAGCAAGTAAAATTGCTCCTAGTGTTGTATTTGTTGACGAGGTAGAGTTTTACATCTCTGCGTTTCAGTTTACTGTCTGGGTGTTGGGTTTACAGTAGCCACATATTCTTTTCTGGTTCTTTGTATAGGTTGACAGCATGCTGGGCCGAAGAGAAAACCCTGGAGAACATGAGGCCATGCGTAAGATGAAAAATGAATTTATGGTGAATTGGGATGGGTTGCGGACAAAAGATAAGGAACGAGTTTTGGTGCTTGCTGCTACAAATAGGCCTTTTGACCTTGATGAGGCTGTTATTAGAAGGCTTCCTCGCAGGTAACCAGTTATACTTACTAACCCTGAGTTTTTCTCAAGTAGCACCATCAAGTTTCTCTAATAATTATTTGCTTCTTTGCAGATTGATGGTAAATTTGCCTGATGCTCCAAATAGAGCAAAGATTCTAAAAGTGATACTGGCAAAGGAAGATTTGTCTCCAGATATTGATTTTGATGCAATTGCAAGTATGACAGATGGCTATTCTGGAAGTGACCTCAAGGTTGTTTCAAGTCTTTACTGCTGTTCTCGGACAATTAATGGAAAATTTCTCACTTGGTGTGGTGTGTGGAATATCTGCTCACTCTTCTTGTACTTGATTTTGTGTTACAGAATCTCTGTGTAACTGCTGCACATTGTCCGATTAGGGAGATTTTGGAGAAGGAAAAGAAGGTTAGTTTTTTTTTCCCTGTAAACTTGGTAAACACCCCCCCCCCCCCAAGGCAACCCCAATCCCAAAAAAAAGGGTAAAAAAAACCGTGGGGCAAGAAAAAATAATAAAGCCCGAAGAATTCCAAAAGTCAATGAAGAAGAAGAGGAAAAATCAATGCAATTGATTTCATAGTTGACCTGCCCTAAGCTGTGCATGTCTTTCCTCATTACTGCTCCCATGGTTATTGCCCCTGGATCTTAGCTCTTTCAATATGAATGAGAGAAGTCCTCATTGGGTGTGGCCATGCCACCTTAAATGACTCTCATAGTTTATTGCTTATTGGAGCTACTGCCAGAATCATTATGTACTTTATCCTCTTCAATTTTGTGACATCCATCCCAACGTTTTCAATACACTAAGTTAAATCTATGTGATGCTCTTAACTACTGAACATTCGATGTTATAAATGATACATCATAACCCATTGTATGACTGTTATAATGCATTGAAAGCTTGATCTGGATTCTGGACTGTGCAATTAGGTTAAATGATCCTCGAAACCATGATCTTATTTGCTTACCTGTTGGAGGAAAATAAAACATAATCTGTTCTAGTCCTTTTTGCTTTCTTATTCCACCTCATGGGGCTTTTATTTCTCCGAACAAGTGGCTTCACATGTAAAAACTCTTTTGTGCTTTGATCTGATTATGTGAGTGGTTCACAGGAGTGCGCTGCAGCTCTGGCAGAAGGTAGACCCCCTCCATCCCTGAGTGTGAGTGCTGACATCCGGCCTTTGAACATGGAGGATTTTAGATATGCACATGAACAGGTATGAAATCCAGTATGATACGTATTCTCCAAAAAAGGTGAACTGGATTTAGGGGGATTTACTGATTTTTGATGTCCAAAAATATTGCTCTTCTCTTGGAAAACAGGTGTGTGCTAGTGTGTCGTCAGAGTCTGTTAACATGAGTGAGCTGCTACAGTGGAATGAACTCTATGGAGAAGGGGGCTCAAGAAGGAAAAGGGCTCTCAGCTACTTCATGTGAAGGCATAAAAATGTACAAAGGTTCTTCATTTCTTCTCTTTCAATTATATACCATGAAGCACAAAGTCATGCGTTGTTGATGCTCTCTCAAGGCTGCTGCTGCTGCTGCTGACCTAGCGGTTTGATGGATTGGAACTGCGTGGAGGGTGAGTTGTGGTTAGCTGGACCAAGCTTAAAAGGGGGCATGTTTTGTATAATATGAATTATTACTCAATTAGATATAATTTAATGCATAGATAGCATCAATTTAAGTTAAATCGTTGTTAGTTGATTGTTCGTGGTTTCTCTATTCAAGGAGTTAAGGCTTCTTGGGTCTTGGCTTGACTTGTTAGGCCCCTTTTGTTTCATTATTATTATTATTATTATTATTATTCAGAGAGTAAGGCTTCTAAGGTCTTGGGATAAGTCGTTAGGTCTCTGTTGTTTCTGCACGCCCCAATTAGGCAACATCAACCTCCCCACCCACCCCCGCTAAACACGAACTTGTTCAAGAGCTTCAAGTCTTGTCATTGCTGTTTTTGTGCTAGGGTGCGTGAGCATCTGTTAAGTTCAGAATAATTTTTTCCTTTTTGATTCCTATTAGTTATTGTAGCAGTTTCCTGTGTCAACCATGAGCTACGGAAAGAACCGGTAGCAGTGCCGAACTTTTTTCTTTTTCCTGAAAACTGATTCGTGTCTCTTAAGTGCAAGCTAAAATCTCTCCATGGTTCGCCGTTTAGATTTTATTTAATTTAAAATTCGCATTTAGGTGTGACCCTATTTTTAACTTAGTTGGCAGCAAAACATGGTTACAGCTGAATTGCCTATTGGTACATGTAATTCTTGGGGAATTTTTACGAAAAGAAGAGGATATGTTCTTTCCTGCTGTTGTTCACTGGAATGCTAGTTGCATTGGCCATGGCCTCTAATGAAATTCCTCCCCTCATCCACAGGACCACAACCACATACACGAAAAACTAAAAAGGAGAAAAGAAAGAAGAGAAAATTATTAGTACAGTCTAGCATTGTCGGAATTGATTCCGAGCCTAATGCATTCTAATGTCCATTTTTTGGTGGAATTCGAATGTGAATTCTTTTAGTTGGAAATTTGAGAAGATCCGGAGGGAAAAAGTATCCTTATAAGTTGTAATCAATATTGGTGAAGAATAAAGAAAACAAGAATAAAAACTTGCAATTTCATCTTTTTGACTTTCGCATATAAATTAATGATAGTGAACATGACCTTCATTGAGAAAAGGAATGGGATACAACCGAGAAGTCTAGATCAAGAAGACCAAGGATCCAAGGATCATAAATGGGCCAAGCTATCTTTCTCCCGTCAAAGATAGGGCCCTCCTGCCTAGGGAGTTAGCACAGCTATTATGGCTAGAAATTAGATGTCTAATGTCCTCCACAATTGGAATTAATTCTACTGGCCTTTAGTAGACTGTAGACTGGTTCTCTATTGCTTGAATCACCTCAAGGCAGTCGGATTCAGTAATGATTTTGTCATAGTAGTCCCCAAGAGCATACAACAACCCATCACGAAATGCCATGGCTTCAGCTTCTAGCACTGAGAGGGCATTTGCTGGCTTGGATATTGCTAATTTACACTCCCCACTTGAGTTCTGGATCATGAAGCCCAGCCCAATAGCTTCACCTTTCTTCCACGCGGCATTTGAGTTAAGCTTCACTCAGCCGTGATCAGGTGGTTCCCATGCTCCTGCATGCTGCATTTCTGTTCGCTCGAGAGTCTTCACTGGATTTTTAGCCACTTGCGTACTCCTCAAACAACTTACATGCACATCTAATGACTTCCTCTGGCCACCAATATATTTTTTTTTAAAATTAAATCATTCCGCGCCATCCAAATCTGCTAAGAGAGGAAAGAAACCAAGCCAGCTAACTCCTTCCTAAAATTTCCATTTTGTGAACTCAAAAGCTTCCACGAATTCATCCACTTGTGCATTTCCACCTCCTCACCTTTTGGAACCACATAAGATACGGGTGATCCGAACCAAATCATTCTCTTGAAGGGACAAGACAAGATTATATGCTCGATGGTTTCCTTCTCCTTCCCACATCTGGTACAAACAGGGTCGATTGGTACTTTTCTATGATTCAGCCCATCTGCAGATGCTAATCCTCTCGCAACTATTCTCCACATTCGTTTCTTATACTTTGGGGGGGGGGGAGCGCAAAGAGCTCCAGATCATCTCCCAAATATCATCTCCCATATGAGCCAAATTGATTTTGCTCGATGTGGATGGCTTTTCTCTCATCTCCTATTCCCTTAACGTACAAAGGGCTCTATATGTTGATTTTACACTGAATATACCATTTCTTGACGCGACCCAATATTGTTCATCTTCTTGTGCGAATAAGATTTATCTTTAGGATTGCTTCACTCTCCTCTTTGTTGAACAATGTTTTAATCAAATCCGTTTTCCACCTTCTCTCTCTTTGATCAATTAGCTCACCCACCCACTGTATGTTGCAACTCTAAGGTTTGCTTGACTTTACTTTATATAGCGGGAAAGAAGAGACCCAACTATCCTCCCATATTCGAATCTTATCACCTTTGCCTATCCTCTAGCACGAACCGGCTCTCAAACCTTCTCTGCCGACTAATACACCTCTCTAGGCCCATGATGGGGAGACCCCATCTTAGCATCCATGAATGAGCATTTAGGAAAATATATATTCTTCATCATTTTAGCCCAGATTGATTCCTGCTTACTCCACAACTTCCAAGGCAACTTTGTAAGTAAAGCTTGGTTTTGTAGTTCCGGATCCTTGAATGCCAACCCCCCTCTCTTTGGCATACTCATTCTCTCCATTGACGCTGCAAGAGGTGTTAGTGGAGAGAAGGGCATCTCTTTTCTTTCTAGGGCTTGCAAAATAAGGGGTTTAACTAGGGTAAAAAGAGAAAAGGGATCAGAGTCGGGTAGAGTTAGGGGATCCATTTCGTAAATTTGTAAACTTTTAAAACCCCTTGAGTGTAAAAAATAGAAAGTCATATTTACAATTAAACCCTCGCCTTTTTATCCCACACACATTGTTGGATTGCCTTTTGTACATGTGGCAAAATATCCTCCGTCGGCAGTGACAGCCGGCCATTGCCGCAAGTAAAAATCCATTGTCTTGGCCTCCTCTCCTCCTTACACACAATCTCCTATTCCTAATCTGAGAAAAAGGGTTGGTGTGTGTGAGTGTGTGTGTGGAAGAACCAGACTATCAAAGCCTGATTGTGGATTTATATATAAAATCCACAATCATTAATACTTAAGGATGGGAAGGGCTAGGGGAGGTTAATTTTACCAGCCATGAAGGATTTTTATATGTATATTGCAACATATGCAATCTACGATATTGACAATTAGGTGTTCTAAGTGATTTTTCGGATATAATTACTTGGTTATGATTTTACTCTCTTCACTAGTCTTGTCCAAATCATCAATTTTTACATTTATAATGATAGTCATGTTCTTCGAGTTCATGCTTTTACAATAGTAGTGCAGCATAGTATTGCAGAATGATTTGATATGATATGTATGTTTCTTTTACGCAAAAAAAAGAGAGAATTTGATGTATGTTTATAAGGGAATTATTCTCTATTTATTCTCCATTTCTCCACTGGTTTTTATAAAATGACATAATTATCCCGAATCTAATGTAACGATGCTTTCGAATTTCCAAAGCAGTGGACTGCGCGGTCCACGGACGCCAGTAGAAAAGAGGGGGTATGCAAGTTGCCTATTGTTCCGACCAATGATTATTGCCGCGTGGTGACATCTCATTGGACAAAGGTGACCTGTCAAACTTTTTGCCCACGTGGGACCGAATTTCGCATCATGCGTCGTCTCTATCAGTGACTTCTGAACAAACCGGCTTTAGGCTTTACGAATTCACAATCTTTCACATTCAGGACGGTTTAGTGGTGGGTCGTGAAACGTTCCGTTTAAAAAGCAGAGAGAGAGAGAGAGAAAGAGAAAGAGAAAGAGAGAGAAGAATTAAGGAAGAAATACGCGCCGGAGACGAAGCTAACAATGGATTACGTAATGGAGCGTTCGTCAAGTGCGCATTTCTCCGGTCTTCGTGTCGATGGCCTTCTTGGAGGATCAGCTTCTGCTTCATCTTCTCCTCGTTCTACTTCTTCCGCTGCTACTACTCCTACTGAAGCTAATGCTCCTAAACAACCTTTCGTCATCGGTAATTCTTTATCTAACCCTACCTCAAAAACCCTAATCACTGCAATTCCGTTCATTTCTTCTCTCTTCCTTATGCGTATTATACTTAACTCATGAATTTTGGTATTCCATTTTTATTGGATTTGAGTAGGAGTTTCTGGCGGAACTGCGTCTGGTAAGACGACAGTCTGCGATATGATCATTCAGCAACTTCATGATCACAGGGTTGTCCTTGTTAATCAGGTTTGTATAAATTTTTTTTTTGCTTATTTCTCAGATTGTAAAGATTCTCAATTGTTTCGAATTTTGTTCACCTCTTACTTTCATCGGGTTAAATTATTAGGTTATATGTACATTGATGTCAAACGGAGGAGGGTATAATAATTGAACCCTTTATCGTACCAGGGGCTATTCTAAGGCATTGTTTGCAGCCAAGTAATTTCCTCCAGCTTGGATTGAGTAGTTTTAAAACCACATCGTACTTTATTCAGTTTAAATTTCTGGTTTTGTTATAGCGAAACCCTTTTTTTCCTATCACCGACATTAAAAAAAAAAAGAAAAAAAGGCTTAACTGTTTTTTCACCATTTGGTGTGGATAAATAGAGGGGCTAAATTTTGGAAAAGATTTGGCCGACTGTTTACAGTAGAAACTTAAACTTTTATTGGACGACAGCCTTTTAGTCTAACTTATTATTAAACACAACTACTTGTGATTTTGGATTCCTTTAGAAAGCTTTGAAAATTAGTCATGGAGCTTGAAGAGGGACTTGAGATATAGTTGATGGTCATCAAGTATTAAACATAAGATGAAACTCCATTCTTCTTCCTTTGTTTGGTCACAATATGTTTTTTTTTTGAAAGAATAAATAATTATATTAAAGGAGGAAGCAAAAGAACAAGGTCTTTAAGTAGAAGACCGAAAAGAAGAACTAAGACCCCAGGAGACAACAATGAGCCTGTTTCTTGGGGTGTCATCAACCGGGGAATGGGGGATAGCTATCAGTCTAGAAGAAACATCAAGATAGATGGCACTTCAAATCCTATCTATGGAGCGAGATTTGGAGGTCCATCTTCGAAGATTGCGCTCCCACCATACGTGATGAATGGAAGCATAGAACACTATCTTACCAATCCAATCGCAGATGGAAGTACTTCAAAAGTTTCTCAAAATCCAAGACCAATCATGAGTAAACCCAAAAGATCACCTCGAACGGGGCCAAATGGACGCCATGGCTTTTCCCCAGATGGATCTGGAAGAAAGGGCAAGAAAAGAAAATGTGCTTAAGGTCTTCCAAACATTCCAGTAGAGGGTGCAATTGGGGTTTGTGGGGATGTGTCGGCTAATAATGAAGGATTGGGTGGGGAGAACAAACTTTTGGGCTCTCCAAAGGGTAAGGGAGTGCTAGGGGATGAAGCCTTTGAACCAAACCAATGGAGGTCCAAGGGGTTTAGGGTTGAGAGGTCTAAAGAGGTTCCAGGCAGTTGATGTGGAGAAGGTTTTGGTGGGGGATGGAAGCCAAACAGTGAGGTCACGGACACCAGAGGAGCTAGAGAAGGGGGGGGGGGAGATTCCCAAACCTGTGTGAGAGCGGGGAGGGGAACAGGGGTCTAGGCGCCATTAGAGATGAAAGTGGATAAGGGGGTGGCTTTGGTCACAATATGTTAGTATGGGTGTACATAGTTTTCTTCATATAGATGGTTAGTCTTTTGGAAATTGGAAATGCTGTTAATATTGGAATATTGAAGTCTAATTATCAGTCGTCTGCTTGAACCTTGAAATACAATTTGAAGTTCAGAGTTGATTCTTCTAATTAAAGCATTAAATTCACAATTTGATCTAAATTGAAGTCATGATATGTTGGATTTCCAGTTTTGTAAGGCTTAAGTGGGTCTACATTAAATATGAAAATGAGGCAAAATGAATAAACGATTGGGGGGTTTTTTTTTGGGGGGGGAGGGGAGGGGGGAGTAATTAGAAATCTCACTTGCAAATCCAAGAGTTTTTTGTAATATTGTCGCTGTAGTAAAGGTCTTCTTTGTTTCTTTTTTACTGTTATCAAATGACAAGGTGATAGAGTGAGATATCTCAATTACAAGTTAGCTTTGATGTTAAAATACTATTTGGTTTGTAAATGGATGATGCCTTGTAGAACAGACATCCTAACACCATATGTATTGTGCTGTTGGAACTTCTCATATGTTTTGCGTTGTTGTGGCTACCATATAGGATTCGTTCTACCGTGGGTTGACACCTGAAGAATCAGAACATGTGCATGAGTACAATTTTGACCATCCTGGTAATGTCTTTGTTGATTAAAGACTTCCTATAGGCTTATGGCTGAAATATACACTTTAGTATTCATTAAGGAAATGTTCTAGAGTTATTTGTCATTCTCTCTCTCTTCAGTTTTTCAGTGCTTTACCAGGATTTTGCATTTTTGCTTGAGTTTGTCCTGCAAACAAATATTTGTTGTATTTCTCTTGTAGATGCTTTTGACACTGAACAACTTTTGGAGTGTGTTGGCAAGCTAAAAAGTGGGCACTCCGTCCAGGTTCCAATTTATGATTTTAAGCACCATAGAAGGAGCTCTGACAGTTTTAGACAGGTAAATTTGCATTCATTGTGTGCTTAATTCAACACACTTGTCACCTACAGTGCCTTGTTATCTGATAATCAATGTCTTAGGCTTTAAAGAATGTTCTTGCATGCAAAAAGAAACTCGAAAAGAAGGAAACTTGAAGAATGTTTTTGAGGATCTCCTTTACGGATTCTCTGAAGGGATAAATCTTTAAATTTCTCTCTCCTTTTCGCCCTCTTACTTTATTTCTCTATCTCTCTTTGTATATGTGATCAATTTTTCATGCTTGTCTGAAGGGATAAATCTTTAGATTTCTCTCTGCTTTTCTCCTTCTTACTTTATTCCTCTATCTCTCTTTGTATATGTGATCAATTTTTCATGCTTGGTATTATCTATAGACTAATGCATGACTCTAGGAAAGCATTTGACAAAGATAATTTGGGAGTTAGGGAAAAAATGTTCAACAAAGATAACTATGAAATCTTGATTAAAATCAACCCTAGCTTGAATCATTGAACTTTTGATTTTGTGCAATGAATCAATTAATCTTCAATGCAGAATTCTTTTGTTTGTCATAAATGCTTGAAATGATATCAGAACTCATAGTTTTGAGGTAATTTGAATTGTTGAGCATTCTAATAACATGGTTATCTGCCCATGCAGGCTATTGTGGTAGGTTTTATGGTTGTCAGAACTTTATTACTGATCATTTACTTCAATGTATTTGTGCCCGTGACTTTATTTTTGACCTGGATGTAATTGTTAATTAGGTATTCATGCTGTCCTAAAGTCAATTTTTGTCTCTTAGATTTCAAGACGGTATAGAGAAGACAAAATCACCTACTATGTCTCACAGTCCTTTCAGGCCTTATTTGTTCCTTTGCTTCTTCTGGGATAGTGATTTTAAATACTTGGACATGATTTCATGTGTCTTGCGTCTCCTCGCTTCCATGCAGCTTTTAGTTCTGATCATGCCTGCAAAAGTGATTGTATCTGTGTGAACACTGTATTTGCTACACATCTTGTCAATCATTTTTTATATCTTTCTTTTAGTTGAGGCATTCAGCTTATACAGTTGCCACCATGAAAATTTGCTGAATAAATGGGTGCTGTCACTCCTTTTAATCCCATACCAATCTAATACATAATCTTGGCCTATTCAGAGAAAGTAACATAAAAGCGAAATCTGTTATAAAAATGCATAACCTCTAGTTGAGTCTGAATAAGAAAAGATAGATAAATAATCCAGGATCGGAAGTATTAAGGAGTTCCTTATGTACTTGTTGAATCATCCTTTGTCAGGTAAATGCATCTGATGTCATTATTTTGGAGGGCATTTTGGTTTTTCATGACCCACATGTTCGCAACTTAATGAATTTGAAGATTTTTGTTGACACAGGTACATTCTTTTCTTGCTATGTTTTATATGGAAGAGTGTAGACATTGCTGTTACTGTTTGAAAATTTTGTGAGGGCTGGTGTTTCTATCTATATTTTGTCATTATTGTAATTTTGATTTCTCAATTTGCATTGAAATAAGCATTATCCTGATGACTTTGAGCCAACACTTATGTTTTAGCAATAAGAGAAATAAAAAAAAGATGTTTTTTAGGTTGTTGGTCCTAAAACAAACTTGTCTTCTTATGTGTTCTCCTGAAACTCTTCTTACCAGTTATCTTCTAAGAAAAAAGATAACTCTTCTGGAGAACACATAAAAATATATTTTTTCTGTTTTTCTCTGTTGTATAGAAAACAATAGTTATCTCTTTTTATTTTTCTTCTTATGTGTTCTCCAGGGGAGTTTTTGTATATGTTTTAGGTTTATAAACTCATCTATCAATTGTAAGTAAAGTATATCCATGATGAAACTCTTAAAATTGTGAGTATCATTTGATTAGTCTAGTCTCTGGGATCAGTTCGACTAGTCCAAGGTGTCATATATAATGAATTGGCCAATGCAGTGTTGGCACTAGGCTTTGTTTGGATCATTTACACTGGTCTTTATCTGAGTTCTGATACCCATATTGATGTCATTACTTCCAAAAATTGCTAGGGCTGCTCAATTTTAGATGCCCAACTCATCTCAGTTCATTACCTGCAAAGCCTCATTTTAACTACTTGGGGTCAGTAACATAAGCGCTGTTATGCCACTTCATGTCAGGAATAAACTCATGTCTTTTTCCACTATGTAATCTCCAAGGAGATCTAATGTTGCCATTTAAGTAGGTTTCATTAATATGCTTAAAGAGAACCACACTTGTGCATTCATGTTGGCTCTTTGTTTAACTTACTTTTCTCTTCTTATATTTTCTTTTCCTTCTCATCTTACTTGTTGAAAATTGATTGCGCCTAGATGCTGATGTGAGGCTTGCTCGTAGAATAAGGCGTGACACAGTTGAGAGGGGCAGAGATGTAAACTCTGTTCTTGAGCAGGTGAGCTTCCTTATTGTCTTTCATTAGATGTATTTCTTCCCTTCTCAAAATATGTCATAAAGAAGAGATGATGGTAGTATTTGATTCTCTAAGATGTTAATCAAAGAATCATTTAACTTTAGTTGCTTGTTTGCCTCCTCCATAAGTGGGGAAGTAGGAGTTTTGCTAATTGTCTCTAACAGATGCATTGAAAACCTCATCTACGACGACAAAAAGAGAAGAATCAGTGTGAACAAGTATAGAAATCTCCCCTTTGGAAATAGAGAAAGTATAATGTTCCCTCTGCTGCCTTCTTCCTCCTTGTGATAGCCTAGTAGCGTGTCTGATCTAAACTCTGGCAGGATCGGTTTGGACCAATTGACTCCTTGTGGTGGGAAAGTGTCGTGAAGGTTCAAATTGAAGTTTCATTTTTTAGTTCTTGACGATCTCCTTCAAGATTCATGTTCAAGATTTCAAGTTTCTACAGGCAAACATGGATTTCTTCCTTCGTAAGTTTAACTCTCTACTAATCCATCCCATGACCAAAATTTCCACCCATCTCTTAAAGTCATCCACAACAACAACAAGAAACAAGAAGCCTTGTCCCAACTAAATGCTGTATGCTACATTCTTGAAGTCATACAGTCTCCCAAATTTCTTGACAAACTAATCAGTTTCTAGCTAAAAACATGCCAACTATTTCACAGGACATTCAGATCATCATATCCAACTGTTTTGCATCTGACCTCACAACAAAGAAGGCAAGTTCTAGCAGATTTTATTTTTCAGAAATTTCAGATATACTTTCTGATGCCACCAAACAATTAAAAACCACTGTTTTGACATTGACATTCATATGGAGATGAAAAGTATCTAGGGTGTAAATAATTCTTGTTTGTTCAATGGCAGTTACATAGCAGTAAATAATTAAAAACCACTGGCTTGACTCCCGTTTGGAGATGAAATATCTTGAGTGGAGATGACAAATTGCTGATGGAATGGATAATAACTCCTGAATTTTTTTTTTGATTTACTTTATTACATGCCAAGCATGGTGTTCTCTCCTTTTTTTTTTTCCTTTTGTTCTTTGTGTCGGGGTGGATAGGTGACCATTTTTATCTTGTTACAAGTTCACAACATATGTTTTAATTATTTAACTCATTTTGCAGTATGGAAAGTTTGTCAAGCCTGCTTTCGATGATTTTGTTCTGCCATCAAAAAAATATGCTGATGTGATCATACCACGGGGAGGTGAAAATCATGTCGCAATTGATCTAATTGTGCAACATATCCGAACAAAGCTTGGTCAGCATGACCTGTGCAAAGTATATCCCAATATGTATGTCATTCAGTCAACTTTCCAGGTATCATTCTTCCTCCCTTTTTTGCACACTCTCATGGTTACTCTTTTTCTTCATAAAGAAGGGAAAAAGTTAATTTGTCTTCAACCCAATCTAAGTGGGAATGTTTTGGTCATTAATCAGTGGTCGTTCGTATGGACCATAGTGTAAAAAGTAATATATAAATGTGTGTGTGTGTATTAAGGAGTATAAACTCCAATGTGAACATCAGCTTTGGATTTGGGTGGTTAGATCCCCAATGGAAATTTGAATACTGTGGTTGGATACTTGTGAACTTATTGTAACTCATGGACCATTGGTCTGAAAGCAGTGACCACGTGTTGGACACTGTTGGTCATGATCATTGCTGTAACATCTATGATCATCATCAGTATGGCCTATTTGAGGTGTGTCATGGAGAGGAAAAATTGATAACTTTGGCAAACAGAAAGACTTCCCTGTCTTTCTTTTTGTCTTTTTCCTCCTGGTTTTTACTGCTACAAGTATGATTTGTTTTTATTCCTCAAAGGATTCATTCTTCCCTTCTTTTAGTTCTCCAAATTGTTTATCCATGACAAAAACATGTTACTAGCAGATTTTCAACATTAATCGCCTGGCTTTATTGCAACCTTGCATTTCCTATCCAATTTGAAAAGCATTTTGCTCCAAATAAAGGAAGGAGAGAATCTTTTGAAAATAGGGCTTTTATTGTTTTAAACACTTCTTTACTTATACCTTCAGTTTTTCCAAAGATGATGGTAATTGTAGGAAAGAGGGAGTGATTGTCAGTTAAGTTGCTGAAACAGTCTGCTTTCTGTCTTCTCTGCCTGGTCTGTAATGCAGTTGATGTTCAGTTTTAGCCTTTTCTCAACAGATAAGAGGTATGCATACACTGATTCGAGATAAAGAAATATCGAAGCATGATTTTGTCTTCTACTCTGACCGCCTTATTCGGCTGGTATTTTTCGCACATATGACTTATCCTGATATCATTTAGACTAATGACTAATCTCCCCTGTACTGAAGATTACCTGTTATAATACATTCTTTATTGGACAAATTGTGACTTGCTAGGTTGTGGAGCATGGCCTTGGTCATTTACCATTTACTGAGAAGCAAGTAATCACTCCTACAGGTGTGTTATGATGCATGTGTAAATCTTCTAATTCTAGACTTGATGTGCCACTGGAAGTAGTAACTAGTAAGGTGAATGAACTCATGGCAGGTTTCTTGTATCTTTCTTAGTAGAACACACAACCTTTCAAGCACAAGGAATACTTATTCTCATGCTGGTTTAGGAGATGATTTTGTGAGTATGGGTCATGTATGAGAAGTTCTCAAGGACTTGTTTTTCCTTTAAAGTAATCCTAATCCATTTTGCCTGGTGGGTTCTTGGAAGGGTCAAATGGCTCAAATGGAAATTTTATGGGATTAAATTTGTTTTTTCTTCTAATGCTTGAATAAACATTTATCAAAATTTTAAAATTGTTATCTAATTTTCTCAATACTTGGACATTTATGAACCTCTGAGAACAATCCTGTTATCACCTACTGATTCTGCTTCTTTAAATATGGAATTGTTTATTCTTGAATATGTTTTCTTGTTGAAATGTGCATGTGTGATTATCTAACGTGAGAAAATGTGCTTTTGTCAGCTTACCCAGCCTAACCACTGCCCGGAAAATGCCTCACGAGTGATGCACTTGTGTTTAAGACTTTGAGTTTGTTGTGATGTAGAGCTAGAGGTATATACATGTCAGCCCTAATAAAGTTTATAGCCAGTCCACATTGGGCCATTGACCTAAGTTATAGTTAGGTCCATATGTTGGTTATAATTGTGTGCATATTGCTGCCAAATGTGAAAGACAACTAGATACTATTTTGACAGTTCCTATGTTTTTGTTCTCCTTTCAGTTGCTAAGCAATTAGCAATGTAGGAGTTTTTATTTTGACCTTGTGGACTAGGTCTTATAGGAAGTTTCTAATTTAAGTTGTGAGCTACTTGTAGGATCAACAGTCTATTGTTGTATCACAATACCTAATTTATAAATGCAAGAGGGCTGCAATCCACGATTTTGATGGTTAAACTGATGCTCTCTTCTGACTTGTGAAAATCTCCTTCCTAGGTAATTCAGTAGTAGATGTGATGAAACCTCTGGGTGGTCAATGGTGAAGGTGACCCCACCAACTCATATCTCTCTTTTTCTTTTCCTCTACTGTTCTGTTGGTTCCAGCAGGCATTGCACATTCTACTGTGGCATTGCAAATTTGTTCATTTATAAACCTTGTGCCTTTATCATCTATTGCTTTCGCAGCTATCTCTTACTTATTTTTCTATGGGGTTGTCTCTTCAGTTTTCCCATCTTGCCGTTCCTGTTATACTAGTTGCCAAAACTGTGTCTAGAACTTGTACGAATCCAGCCACTGGTTGGACTTTGTTTTGATATTTGTCTTCTCTCTCACCCGCAATCTTTGACAAGAGTTGGGAGGCATATGATCTCCAGATGGCGAGTTATTGCTTCTCACCTTCTGGTTTCTTATGTTTCTATTTTCTGACAAATCTTGTTTCTCCCAATCTAACCTTCAGTCTCCCTTGATATTATAGACGTACATCCCACCTATTAGGACCTTCATTTAACCTCAGTTTCAGTTGCGTTGGTCTAGGGCCTGTTTGTTTACATGAATCCAGGGATTTGAAATGAAATGGGATTTCAAATCTGTGGATTCATGGTTCAAAAATTAACTGTTTGGTTAGGCCTCAAATCTATCGAAGTTCATAGAGTTCCGTCCGATTACTCTGCGTGAATCTACAAATATCATCCATTTTATACTTAGGGAGGAATCCATGGATTTCACCCAATACAAGAGTGGCAGCCTAAAAACGTGAAATCCATGGATTTCATGAATCCAGGGATGTTTTACAACCAAACAGGTGTAAATATCCGATTCATGAATCCATGGATTTGAAATCCGTGGATTCAGACAAACAAACAGGCCCTTAGTGCATTGTGAGATTTCAGGCTAACAATTTCCTGTTAATTTCTCAGTCTTGACTCTCGATTCACAATTTCACTGTGATTTTGGTTTCCTAGATAGTTTTCTAGTCCTTCATTATTCAACCTACTTAGCCTCATCATCTGGTCTTTATTCTTTTAATATCCTTGCTGCCATGAAGAGAAGCATTTCTGTTTAGTGCTTTCCACCACACCAAATTAAGGAGCCTAAACTTCCCATAGCTGTTTGGATCATATTCATCTGGAAAGAGGAGCTGCGATTTCTTTCAAAAGTGTGGAGGTTCACCATAGTCTTTTATAGTAAGAGGTTGTCTGTTTTGTGTAGTGAGTCATGGATTATTAGAAGTTCTTTATATCTGAAGAACGAAGACTGTATTGTCTATAGGTGTGAGGCAGACCAAGTGGTCTGAAGCCAGAGTTCACCAGTCTTTGTTTCTGCATGTCTAAAAGGTAGGACATGCTATGCCTGCAAAAGTCCATGAGGTATTTGGTCTTGCCGTTGACCTAAAAAACACTTCAGCATTTGCTGGAAATAAACGATGGTCAGCTTTATTGTAAAAATTGTACTTTCCATGTGCATTCTTCCCATGATATGTTCAAATTGATAGTTATAAATTAAAATTTATCATTTCATTGCCACTTTTGGGTTTCCATGATTGTTCATGATCCTTTCCTCCCCAGTAATATGCTAAGGCCCAAACACTCTTTGTTACACTTTTTCAAGTTGCGGTTCCAACTTTTATATTGCTGTAATCATTGCAATTATGTGCCTTCTCCAGGATCCGTATACACAGGAGTTGACTTTTGCAAGAAATTGTGTGGAGTATCCATTGTTCGAAGGTGAGCCTTGCATCAGGTGTCTGTTTTGGCAATTTTGGTGAGTAGATTTGCTTAGGCTTCCTGGTATTAGAAGAAAGTTAATTGACAACCACCTTTGTTTCTGTTTTCTTAATACCTCCACTTCCTTTCCTTTGTCAACACTTCTTTGTTTTTATAAAGAAACCTTTTTAAATGATGGGTGGGTTTAAGCAGAGTCTATTGATTATCTCTTCATTACAAATTTATAATCCTTACAATAAGGGAAGTATCTTTTGAAAACAAGGCTGGTTCCAACAAGAGTGTAGCCTTCCTTTCTTAACCCCTTTTTTGGGGTTCAAATTGCTATTCGACTAACATCAGTCATTTATTCACCAAAAAAAACACCAGTAAATTGAATCATTGCCAGTCCTCTTCTTTTATTCCTCCAGGTCCCCAACCCTCGTTTCCCCCCCTTCCTTTCTTTAATTTTCCAGATACTTGAAATCCCCACAGACCATCACCACTTTCATCAGGTTCAAATATCCCTTTCCATCCCCATGACATTCAATGCAAAATTCAGTCCATTCTATCCATCAAAACGTTAAAACCTTCATCTCAGCCTCTTCTTGAGACACCCAAAAATTCACTCAGTTTACTTCCATATTTGGGTCGAACCTTTCCCATAACCAGTGGAGACTCTATTTTACTTGCAGTCTCATCCGACCATTAGAAATCCTAGGTTCCCCTTTGTTTCCTTTTTCAGAAACTCAGGAGCAAAACTCTAATTTGCTGATTCTTCAAGTTCAGCGATGTTCCATCATTTGCAAAACCTCAAACCTTTACTGATGGACTCCCTTATACATGACATAAGCCTACTTTCAAATGCTAGGTCATACTAACCATAACCCTAGATTTGACCTAAAACCCTACTCAGCCCATTCAAATCCTGGTTTAGTGGCCCTTATCAATCTAGGAGATTACATCAATCAAAACCTAACATCAGATCCACCAATGTTGACCCTTCAGTAAGCACGAGGGTGGTTTATGATCAGGCATTGAAGAGGTGATGGAAATCTACTTCCATACCGGTTAGAGCTGTTAGGGCAGCAAAGACAGTTTGCATTCATACTAATGCAGCTGTTGTAGCTGCCAAGGAGCTAATCAGCTGGTGATGTTAGCTCTTGTAGCAATAGTAATCTAACCTGGGTCTAGGGTTAGGGGTAATTAGGTGATTTCCCTAGACTTAGGGTTAGCCCAGGAAATTCCAGCAAAAGGAAAAGGCTGAAACAGAAGGTTTTGGGGTTATTCTAAGGCTCAAATGATTGCTGGACTTGAGGATTCAGGTCTGAAAATGATCAATTTAATGTTTTTAAAAATTATGCAGAGAACTCCATGAAGAAGATGAATTGCAGAATTTTCCAGGTTGGGGTAGATATGACTGTAGGAATAGACTCAACAGCTTGGGGCGATCCTAGGGGAGGTGGAAAGGGTCTAGTGGGGCTGGGGATCAAGGTTTAGCCAGGGGGGAGGGTTGTGCTGTATCATAGGGAAGAAGAAGGGAAAGGGGAGGGGGTATGGTTCTGTACCTGTAAGGTAACAAGGCTCGCTGGAACTGCAGTTTGAATGCTTGAAGTAGAAGATGAACCAGAATTGAAGAATCAAAACACAAACCCAGATGCAGGTCACCCTAGGGATCCCATGGCTCTCATAGTCAACTTCTTCAATCAAGTTTTATTCATCAAATCAAGCTAATTGATTACATCGATTCTATAGCCTTCAAAACCCAACCGACTCAAGCTAGGATTCCTTAACTGATGGGGATCCAACTACCCTAAGACTTAAACTCTTAAATAAATAAAAGACTTACCAAACGAGGACTCAAATAACTAACTCCCAATTAGGAAGCAATTCTAAAGGATAAGATCCTTTTGGATAAGAAGGCCTATCACAGCCAACTAACAAACCTTATCACAACCACCCAACTCACACTCAACTGAAACAACCTTCAAACTGGGACTCCAAATAACAAATTTAAAACAGAAATTAACACCCCCCCACCCCACCCCAAAAAAAAAAAAAAAAAAAAAAAAGCTGGACTCGATCCAACTAGATAAGACTTGATCCAGGGGGGTGGATAATGACCAATTTGCCTGGGGGCTGGTTCGGCCCCCCTGGTTTTTTGGCTTCTATTTTTGAATGGGTTTGGGCCCTCTTTTGGGGCTGTTTGGGGCAGGTCACATCAGATAGTTGCATCAGTTGGTTAGTAGCAACATGTGTGACTCCGTCTTTGGCTACAGCATGCAGAGTACACCATATGCTTAAGCAAATGGAGGGTGATCATAGATCATAAATGAAGGGCAAGGAACATAAACAATCACTGAACATCTCAGTGTTGGTTATTTATTCTGTATTAAAAGGTTTGTTTTCATCTACTTTAGTCGAAAACTTTGGAAAGGTAAAGGTGCTTTAGTGAGCAGATGCTATCTGCTATATAGATCACTCTCCATATAGCAATAAATAAAATAGGGTTTTCAACATATATTGAAAGTGACTTATCATTAAGTCATTTTTGAAAGTAGCTGTTCCTATGAGATGACAAGATTACTCCTGCGCTAAATAAATTTTGGAAATAAGATAAGGGGCAAAAAGGTATAGTTACAAATTCTTAATTCACCTACTTGGTGACAACATGATGCCCTTAAATTTCAATTAATCATTGGCAAGAAAATCCCTTCTGCTTCAATGTGTCACTGGCTTTTGTGCCATCCAAGTTTGATTCACTGTACCCATTGTTTGACTTCTTGGAAGCAGGAACTTTTTCAAATCAATGAATAAATTCTTCATGGTAACCATTTTATGCAATTGGAGAATAAGCTGGGGTGTGTTGAAATGGCTGGTTTACCTTGTCATAATATGTTATCTGTTATTCTCTATACGACTTTCTGGCCCAGGGTCCGTCCAATAACTTGATGATTGTTGTCTGCTACTTTCAATCCTATTTTTGAAAGTTTACTTGATCAAAATTTTACTTTCCTTATTTTCATGACTTGTCCATTATACATTTAAGATGGATTAGAATTCACTAAATTGTTATTGTTGAATAGTGGGGAAAGCATGGAGAATGCATTACGGGCATGTTGCAAAGGAATAAAAATTGGAAAGATACTGATCCACCGTGATGGAGATAATGGCAAACAGGTTCTCCTTTTTTTGCACATCCTCAATGCTTTTCTTTTTTCTTGAAGTTAAGTGGTTTGTAAAGTTTTCTCCTTAAATGTATTTATATCTTGGATCAGCTTATATATGAGAAGCTTCCCAAAGATATTTCAGAACGGCATGTCTTGCTTCTGGACCCTGTTCTTGCTACAGGTACCTTATTTTACATAGCCATCTTCTTTCCTTGAATGTTGTACAACAACAGCAGCAACAGTAATAACAAATTCAGCCTTTTCCCGACTTAATGGGGTTGGCCATATGAATCCTTTAAAAATAAAGTTGGGAAAACTGAGGTCCACACAAAAGTAAATGGAACATTAAAAATGAAGAAATAAAATAACAAAAATGAAGAAATGGAAGTAAGAGGATATACTGGAAAATCATGAGAATCTCAACTTTATGGTGTTGACTACGTGGATCTGTGTCTTCCAATAGGCCCTTTCTGAGGTCTTGTCCAGACCATGCGGAGAGGCTGGAAGCAGTCCTAACACAGTTGCAGAGAAGGTTGATTTAGTGCAAGGATAGGGGTGGTGAGCAGGGCCACTATGGTCGAAATAGAGTTTGACATTTTCCCAGCATCAGTGTCTAAATCCATCACCAACATAATATGAATTATGGTCATTAGGTTAGTAAATTCCCTAAATTGGTCTGCTAAGTGCTAATCTCAGAGATAACCTGGCCTTGTGATTCTTATTTGTAGTCGGTCATGGTTCGGTACAACTTCTAATCCAGTGTCAAAGGATGGTTTCCACTTGAAAAATGCTAATTCTCTGCTTGGTTGCTCAGTATACTACTCCATGTTGCCTGCTGTTTTTATTTTTTTGGGGGTGGCTACTAGGTATGCATTTTTATTCTATGATCCCCACGCCAGTTAGAAGGTCTAAAATGCTGGGGGTTCAAGTTAATTCTGGAATTTAGGTGGACTACCAAAAATAACGAAAAAGAAACAAGGTAAGAAAATATAGGGACTGTATGTAGAATATGGGCAAGTGATTAGTACATGATAACCCACCTCCCCCCCTTCCCCAAAAAAGAAAAAGGAAAGAGAAACACCATCTACTGGTTTTTGTTTTGGTTGTGACAGGATAATATGTTTATCATTTATCATAAATTGTAAAGACCACCCCTGTCAAAAGAAATGATTTTGTAATTGCTCTTAAATGAATACATTGTCTAAGTTGGGAAGAACTTATATAATACACTATTTCCTTGGAAAATCACGGAGTTTTTGTTTGTGTGTCTTGTCTTCCAAACCCCTTTTTTCAACAATGATACTATAAGAGTTTTCTTTTTATTTTCATCTTAAGTGACTGACCTGAATGCTTGTTTTAAGGTAACTCTGCTAGCCAAGCAATCGAACTTCTCTTACAAAAAGGGGTCCCAGAGTCTTACATAATTTTCCTCAATCTGATTTCAGTGAGTAAAAATTTCCATTGCTGGTTTCATGTTTGTTACTTTTTGCAGTCACATAAAAAGATGATGTCTTTTGTCCTACTTCTACTTATTTCAGGCCCCTGAAGGGATCGATTGCGTTTGCAAACGTTATCCATCTTTGAAGATTGTCACCTCAGAAATTGATGTCGCATTGAATGAAGAGTTCCGTGTCATACCTGGAATGGGAGAATTTGGTGACCGCTACTTTGGTACTGATGACTGATGATTGCTATATGGAGATGGAGTAACTGGCGCAAGCTTTGAATATGGTCAATTTATTAATTGCTTCAACACTGCACTGGTCAACATAATTTAGATAAAATTGTATAATACACAGAAAAACTTGAGACATCATTCTGAGTGTTTCAAGTTTGTTTACGATTTTTACCATCGTCGAGAGGCTTACTGGCCATGTATGAATGGAGTATAGAATCCAATGCTCTTTTAGTGGTTGATCTAATACTCTGTTAATTATTGGTTTATTTTAAGATTATGATTATTATTATTATTTTTTTTTTTGAAACAGGTGATTTTTATATATATATTAGAGATGGGTACTTATAAATGGACCTGATAAAATTCCCATATGTTTATCACTTCATGCTATTGGCTTTAGAACTTCTTCCACCCCCATTTAAATTTTGATGAAAAAGAAAACATACACCAAAATAACCAGACTACATAGTTCAAAATACAGAAAGCCTCCTGCGCAACAACAAAGCTTATCCAGCATGTTGTGGATCTAAGAGGATAAGATGGAACCCAAATGGGGAATTGCGTTGGATGTGATGGATGTTCTTATTTGAATGATTTTAGGGTATTTTTCTTATTTCTTGGTTGACCTCTCTGCTCTTTCAGAGGAGAGGAGCCATTGATCAACCAATGAAGCCATTGATGATGATAGTGTTCTTCTGTTCTTGAACGATTGATGGCCTTCAACCTCTCTGCTCTTCTGTTCTCTGTAAAAACCTACAAGAATTCCGATCTCCCCATCAATTCTTGAACAATTGATACCCTAGATAGGTTGAAATCAATATTTGTTTGAACTTTTAAAATTTTGAAGTCAATTATCGAAGTAGAAGCAGAATGGAGTAAACACAGATGGCCTCTAGACAAGGTAGAGGCTTTTGGGCTTCCCCGACTGGATATGGTGTTATCAGCATTTAGCCTACGATCCTTGGACCAGAGGATTGGCTCCCGAACCAACCCTTACGGATTACATCTGGACCAGGGACATTCGATAGACACTTCTTGGCTCCCACATGAAGAGTGATACAAGCTTGGCTCCCTTTTGATCACATGGGACTTTTCGGAGAGAAGGATGAGGGAAAGGCTTTCCACGTAATAGGCCGCATTAAATGCTCCAAAGATCTCCATTATCTCCCTGCGGATAGCGAAACTTCTAATGCACTCAAAGCCTCTGTCGAGCCCAGAGCTGGCAGCTTCGATCACGTTAGCAGTAGGGTAACACAGACCTACCACTTGTTGATGAGATAGTCTGACGGCGAAACTGTTTGACAACCTGGCTTGCCACCTCATGAAGCCATATCAACCACTCGCAAAAATCGTCCCAATCAAAGGGCCGAAACGGATCTTAGGATCTTCAAAGGTAGGAGTTCGCTGTATAAATGGTGGGCGACTATGCGGTTAAGAGGGACTCCAGCCATTACTCTCCTTCATTAATTCACAAAGAACATTCTCTTCTTCATTCTCCTGAATTCTTCTTGAGCATTTACTTCTCAAGGGGAAACCCTCAGCTCTCCTACAAGGACTGATTTAATCATTGGAGGTGGCTTCCCATCCCAGAGTCGGCCCACTCTCATCTCTATTTTGGTTTCAGGGAAACCATAACCAGATCGGAAGTGAACCGGAGCAGTAAGGAGAATCATCTTTCCTTCAACACAACGATTCCCGCTAATAACATGTTGATGTTTTAGAGCGAACCAAGCATTGGTGTTTCCAAAGCCAAATACAAGACCCATGCGTTGATCAAGGCTAAAAAAATCAAGCAGCATTTATGTCTAGTTTTAATTTTGAAAATCAAACAGAAGAACCAGACATTTAAATATGGTTTTGTTTAAAAATGAGGGGTTTGCTTAAATTGAAAAAAAGAACGAAGAACCCAAAAGGAAAAATCAGGGTTTCTTTTCCTTCTTGATCCTTCTGGTTTCTCTTCCTTTTTCCAGGTTTCATCGGTTGATTTGTGTTAAAGTGGCAAAGTCAAATTTGATTGTTTGTTATGAATTATAACAGCTAAAATTTTCTTGTCTGGGACAGTGGTGGGTATGTTTTTGGCAGGGGCCAAGGTTTAGTCTCCTTTCACCCACTTAAGGGTGAGTGAGGGGCATTATTGTTGTTTAGAGTGCTAAGGGGTATTTTGGTCCATTGACATTTAAAACTTGAAAAACTTAATGAACAAAGGGTCAAAATCTAACCGTGGATAACTTGCAATTTCTCATAGCAGTGTGGGCAGCATATAATTTTTGCCACTTAAGCAGGTAAACAAGAGTTTTGGCCTGACTTAAGTAGGCACATGAAAAAAGCTCTTACATTAACCTCGAGGGGTGGCTCAGTTGGCAAAAAACCAACGAGGTCAGAGTTTGAATCCCTTTGGGGTCAGGGGCGAAACCCCGCCTATATTAATTAAAAAAGCTCCCCTGAGGATGTAGTCGAGGCGCACGTAAGCTGGCCCAGGTAAACCTTAGATTCCAAAAAATCCCTTTTTTTTCTTCTTCTTGGTAGCAAGCTAGTTAGCAATGTTCAAAGAGGTATTTTGGTCCATTGACATCGGAAACTTGAAAAACTTAATGAACAATGCGCAAAATTCCTGCATCACCTCTCCATCCGGAGAAAGGTATGTGTTCCTCGGATGTTTCTAGACCACATGATATTGTGGGGTCCACGTGGGACACATTAGGGATTTCACCTTTGATTCATTGCCAGTATTTAATGGTGAAATTCAACCCCTATTATGTGGTAGAGGGGAACACATATGTCTTCTCTAATGGGGGAGGTGATCCGAAATTTTGGACTTAATCCCAAGAACCAACAGGGCAACCGGCCTCTATCGGTTTATAGATTGACCGGTTTTCAGAATTTGCTCTGATTTGTGAGTTAAAACGATTATCTTGATGCATTTACAAATACGATTAGCTTGTCTTTACCAACATCTGAGCCATTGATTTAAACTGCTCGGATTAAGGTGAGAGTATAGCTGTCCATCCAGCCGTTCGTTGCAGGTGCAGCTGCTGCACCCAAGCAAAAGCGCTTTACCAATAAGAGAGGCAGTCTTGCTTTCGTTTCTGTAGCAGGTTCTGTTTCTTCCCAGGCGCAACACATGCGGTAAGTTTGGTTTGGTAGTAAGAAGAACTGAGGAGGGAAGTGAAATAAATGAACAACATAAAACAGGTTCTGGTTAGACAATTGTTTTGTACATTATCATCAAGACACGTACAAGATTATGAACAAGCTAAGCTCGATCTCTCCCTTATTGTTATGTTAGCAGTTAAATTAGATGAACAACGAAAAACGCTGGTTAAGCAAGAATATGCAGATCAGTGGCGTCTGAAGAAGGCGATGATTGCATTATAAACCATCTCTTTGGCGTTGACACCCATGATGAAATCAATGTGTGCATAATCCTTGATGAAATGAGTGGTGAGCTTGTCTCCATCATGGAATTTAAGATTGTCCAGTAACAGCTCTACATCTCTAACGTCTGATAGGGCGTCTAGTCCTCCATAGCTCAGGAACAATGGAAGATCTCTTGGAATGTTGGAGAGGTTATAGATCGGTGGCCTTCTTTCCCCATAGTGATGGATGTTCAGAGCTTTATTCATGTAATCGTACTTCGTCACCAACCCTTTCCTAACCACTATATCAAAAAAGACACAACTTGTTAGAATGAACACCAAAAGAGTCTAGCTAGATTGGCAGAGAGGACCTGCGTTACTCCTTCAATCTCTTTAATCGTGGAAAATGAAAAACTATTGTTATTTTTCTTATTTGCAGTGAACTTACTTTGAGCGAGATGTACCATGTTCTTGGTGGAGGTGGGCTGAGGCTCATTCTTCAAGAACAGATCCACCGTAGACGTATTCAGACAGCAATTTTTGCCTTGCATCATCAACAATTTCCTCTTAAGATTAATTCATCATTTACTTGATTGATTGATTTGTCAATCTAAAGCTTAATCGGATACCTGTGAATGCTGTCACGAGATCATAACAGTTGACTCCAGGATTCTTGCAGAGTGAACGGAGAAACTCAGAAACTTCTTCCCTGTTGTACTCAAAATATTAATTAAATGATTCGGATGCCTATACAGTGATGTTTCAGAGGATTTGCAGAGTCATTTTAAGAGGAAACCAAAGATGATATCTTACCCTCTTGGGTTAAACTCTGCAAAGCCCAACAGTTCTGTCATCTGCAAAAGTGAAATGATCAGCTTTACAGTCATATATAGGTCATGAAAACACATATGATCGCAATGTATTCACGCATACCTCTCCCAAAAAGGCTTTGGCAGCGAGTTTACCAAGAGCAGTGGTCATATGGCTGAGATAGGCAATAGGGCTAAGCAGAGCAGCAGATTTCAACTTGTCTACTAACTTCCCTTGTGCAAACGATGCCAAAGCCGTTAAGGTCCCCTACAGGAGATCATGTGTAAACGAAGACCAAGAAATCAGTAATTCAAATAGAAAAAGTGAACCAAACAGAAGGAATAATCAAGAAAAAGCCCAGAAGAAAAATAAGGTAAAGACCAGGGAGTGGCCGACGTAATGGATCTTCTGGCCTGTTCGACGGTAAATGAAGTCAAATGAAGCTGGAAGATCATACTCTACAAGCTCGTCCCAAGACCAATTCCAGTAAGCCTGCAACAAAATTAAGAGAGAAAGCATGAGAGCAAATCGAAAACCCAGAAGCAGTAAATATTGATTGAAAGTGGGAAATTAAAATTTGGTGAAAGTGTACCCGTTGGGTTGCTCTGAGAGTAACATGAGAGCGGCTAAATCTGGTTCCTCTGGCATTGGCAATCCATACTTGGAACCCACTATCTGCCAAGATGAACGGCAAGTTCTGTTCTGGAGCATTCAGTGACCATATCATTCCATCCTATATATGTACAACACCCATCATCATCTCCAACATATAACCACAAAACAAACAACAAAGCTCGCTGGGTTTCTGGGTTTAATATCACCAGTCATCAAGCAGAGGCTGATCTATTATCTAACAAAGTTGTTACATATTAATTAGAAAGCAGTGCATGTGATGGAGACATGGAACAGTGAAGAAATGAGTAATTTGGTTGGAGCAGAAAAATGACAAGAACAGGATACCACAAGAACACCATGCTGCAGTAAGACCGGTTGCTTGTTCTTGTCTGACACTCCACCAGCTTGGATTCTTTGCATGTTAAGCACGTACCCATCCTTTGTTTTCACCTGAATCACCCACCCAACCAAAAACCCAGAAAAAGAAAAGAAGAAGAAAAAAAAAAAAAAAAAAAAGAGGAAGAAATTGTCACTTTTGAATCAATCACGTAAAACGCAATTCCCCATTAGCGTGAAGTTCTGGGTTCTTACATGGAATTCATGGCACTGGTAACCATGTATTCTGAAAGAAGACTTGCACAGCCCAACAAGAGGAGGATCTGGTTGTGAGGGGCGGAAGAGAGTGAAGGTGGTACGATGGTGTAGAGGTGAAGAAGTTACAGATTCGACCAGAATTACCGAAATCAACAAGCTCATCACCACCCCCACTGAAAAACATCCGAAGAACCAATGTAGAGCCATTAGTTACTGATCTTTCTCCAAGCCCAACTGGGTAAGTCTGCCAGAGAGGAGTTGATCTATGACTTCCTATTGAATGAGGAGAGTTGAGACTCATTCCCTTTTATAGGGACTGAGATCTTGTTAGGATAGTGCTTCTGACCTGGTGGTGCAAGTGGTGCCGAGTGTTGAATTGGTGTCACATGAATTTTATTAAATTTCAGCCACTTAAAACACCGGAAGCACATATAACCAACTTAAGTGAGGAAAGAAAAATCCGTTTTCTCACGGCAATTCAATGCTAAGAGCCACCGCATCAGCAACACAAGCCTAGCTATAAAACACAATGTGCACATTTAACCAACTCAAGTGACACAATACCGGTTTTTCTTTAAAATGAACAAAACCAAGTTTCAAGTAGATGGGATTGAATAGAATTTACGTTGCATGCATCCGATGGTGAGCATCATAGGCACCATCACATCAGATGCACCACTAGAATAAGATCTCAATAACTTGTTCTAAATGTTGGAAGGAAAGAAAAGATAATGGGTCTTTCGCTTTTTATTTTCTGAGTTTCTTGGTAAGAGGAAAGGAAAAGAATGGATTAAAAGATACCATTGCAGCAAGGTTGCTCGATTAGTAAGATCAATACCTCTTAGTAAAATAGTCGTGGGTTCGATTATGTCTGATAGTATATTATATAATATCTCCATTCTCGATATATAAAAATTTCTTGAAGACAAGATTCAAACCCCTTTCTATGTGGACAGTGTGATATGAAATATTAAGTACTTGGCTGAAAAATTTGTAGGTTACAAATTTATTTTTTCTCAAGAGAGACTAACAGCGTAGTTGACTTTTTGGCACGGAAGGCTTATCTCCTTACTGAGGATGTTTGACTGGCCTATTTCCACTACCTAGATTTCCAGGCTTTGTAATTCGGATATTTCTCCTGTTGCTTCTGTTGAATGAATTGTGATTTACCCAAAAAATAAAAATAAAAGAAGAAGAAGAGGACAACCAAACAAAATGTATGGCATAGAGTGTGGATTTTCTATCCAATAGAATAGTGCATTGTACTTTTCTTACATTTATTTATCACACAATAAAAATGAAGCCTAATTCTGATTGCTGAAAAAAAAAAACCATTAGTAGAACACTGATGAGTTTTTTGTGAACCCTATCTCTAATGTGAAATGGAAAAGTATAAGAGAAACACTTTAATATGATAGATAAAGAATCTCTACTTTACAAAAAGCACTATAAAACGAAATTAATGAAATTGAAACTTCAATGATATTAATAATTAAAATAAAAAAAAATCTCATTTGGTAAGAAGAAAAGAAAACGCTTGGCTATTTTATTATACAAATCGTTAATTGTGGGCTGCATAATCAGCTCCTGCTGGTTGGATCTTTTCCAATCACAAACCAGAATAATGATTTCATCTCAAAGAATAAATATTTGTCCAAAAATAAGAACAAAAACAAAGTAATCCTAATCACAACTCTGCACATCTCAAAACCAATAATCCATTGATGGGTGGGTTTGGATAGCTTTATTTTAACATATAGTAGATTGTAACTAGTTAGCTATTGGTCTAAATTTCTTTTTTTTATGGGAGCTAGAGAATTGGAAACCAGCATTCATGATTCCTAGTGATCCTACACCCATCAATGCTCTCAAAACCAAATTTATGATTTTGGGCGACTTTTTTTTTTTTGGGTACAAAGGGTTTTTATTAAGCCCGAGAATGGAGATTGAAACTCATGACATCTTCACTAAGAGGTGTTGATTTCACCATTAGAATAGTTATGCGTTTGACTGATTAGCTTGTTTTACCAATAAGAGAGGCAATCTTGCTTTTGTTTCTGTTGCAGGTTCTATTTCTTCCCAGGTGCAACACAAGCGGTAGGCTTGGTTTGGTAGTAAGAAGAATCGAGGGAGGAAGTGAAATTAATAAATCTAACGACATAAGACAGGTTCGGATTAGAATACAGTTGTTTTGTACATTATCATCAAGACACGTACAGGACTATAAACAAGCTCGATCTCTCCCTTACTGTATGTTAGCAGATAAATAAGAAGAACAACGGAAAACGCTGGAAGCAAGCATATGCAGATGATCAGTGGCGTCTGAAGAAGGCGATGATGGCATTGTAAACCATCTCTTTGGCGTTGACGCCCATGATGAAATCAGCGTGAGCGTATTCTTTGATGAACAGAGTGGTGAGCTTGTCCCCATCATGGAATTTAAGGTCGTCGAGTAACAGCCCCACATCTCCAACATCAGAGAGTGCGTCTCGTCCTCCATAGCTCAGGAACAAAGGAAGGTCTCTTGGAATGTTGGAGAGGTTGTAGATCGGTGGCCTTCCTTCTCCGTAGTGTTGGATGTTTACAGCTTGATTCAAAAAATCAAACTTCGTCACCAACCCTTTCCTGGCCGCTATATTGGAAAATAAGAACTTGTTAAAACAAACGTCAAGAAATGATGAATTGAAATAGAATTCTGAAAAATGAAAAACTATGGTCTCTTTCAGACTTACTTTGAGCAAGGTGCACCAGGTTCTTGGTGGAGGTGGGCTGAGGCTCATTCTTCAAGAACAGATTGACCGTAGAAGCATTCAGACAGCAATTTTTGCCTTGCATCAGCAACAATTTCCCCTCAAAAGATTGATTGATTCACTTAATTGTAACTAGTAGAAGACTGGGTAGCTAGGTTAGGTACCTGTGAATGCGGTCATGAGATCATAACAGTTGACTCCAGGATTCATGCAGAGCGAATGGAGAAAGTTAGCAGCCGCTTCCCTGTTTTACAGTAATGTTTCAGAGAGTTTGCAGATTCATTCTAAGAGGAATCCAAAGGTGATGTCTTACCCTTTTGGGTCGAACTCTGCAATTCCCAACAGTGTTGTCATCTGCGAAAGTGAAATCAGCTTCACAGTAATGTGGGTCATCATTAAAACATATATGATTGTGATGTATTCATGCATACCTCTCCCAGAAAGGCTTTGGTGGCGAGAACACCAAGAGCGGTCGTCATATGGCTGAGATATGCGACAGGGCTAAGCAGAGCAGCAGATTTCAACTTGTCTACTAACTTCCCTTGTGAAAACGATGCCAGAGCCGTTAAGGTCCCCTGCAGTAGATCATGTTTATGCATTAAGAAGAAGAATTAGGAAAAACCCAGATGAAAAATTAATTAGATAAAGACCATGGAGTGGCCAACGTAATGGATCTTCTGGCCTGTTCGACGGTAAATGAAGTCAAATGTAGCAGGAAGATCATACTCCACAAGCTCGTCCCAAGTCCAATTCCAGTAAGCCTGCAATAAAATTAAGAGATTCAGAACATGAAAGCATACTGAAAATCCAGAAACAGTAGATATTGATTGAAAGTGGGGCATTAAAATTAGGTAGAGTGTACCGGTTGGGTTGCACTGAGAGTAACATGAGAGCGGCTAAATCTGGTTCCTCTGGTGTTGGCAATCCATACTTGGAATCCATTATCTGCCAAGATGAACGGCAAGTCTTGTTCTGGAGCATTCAGCAACCATGTCATCCCATCCTGTTCATCATCATCAACATATAGTTAACCCCAAAAACAAAAAAATCAGCTGTCTGGGTTTCTGGGTTAGTGTGCAGTCAATGGGTAGGTGGTAAAGAAAGTCATATAACGTCATGGGCTCATAGAAGCCAAAGTCCAGAACAAAACACGACAAGCTAAGCCTGAGGTTCCAGCCACATTTTTGAGTCTTGGTGACCAAACTCCAAAGCCAGTACAAAATTTTCACATAAAAATAACACAGATATGTTCTGAAATTGTTACTTATGAGCGAAAGGGAATTTCTCTTCTTTACACTTCTCTATCATATATTAGGGATAAAGTCTATTTTAAAAAAAATTAGAGATAGGCCTCTTCATATTATGTGATGAAGAAATGTGAAAAAAGCAAGAACTTGATCCGATCGCCTCTCATCAGAAATGAAGTATGTACTCCTTTGACCTTTTTCCACCATACAGTAGTGGATATCACTTATGTTGTGTGGTAAAAAAATATATATCAAGAGAGAAGATAGTTCTTCCCTAACAAAGAAATGATTCAAACTCCACAGACTCTACACAACAGAATGAAGGATCTGAAGTCATTAGGTCAAGCAAAGACTGATCAATTCTTAAAGCTAGATAAAAAAAGTCAAATTCCAGATCTCAATAATTTCATAAAAGAAATCAAAAACAAGAAAGCAAACTCATGTGGTAGCAACTGAATAAAGTTCTTCTATGATGATTAGAATTAGCACTACATTTATAAAACCATGATTGCTTCTACCCAAAAAAAATACTTTGCTTCTCTTGTTGGTGCTTTTCATGCAAGTTAACTTTAAGTATAAAGTAAAATCCTCCACCCAGAAGTTAAAGAAAAGGTGTGAACTGATGAGTGTATGTGTAGGAAAGTTTCAGAAAAACCTATACATGTAGAAAAGTTCTCTTTCAAGGAAAAGAGGACAAAATTTTGTTTCTCCCTGGGATTTGGAAGAACTCTGAATGGTAAATGGTTTGACCAATCTAGAATTCTGATGCACTGAGCATGTTCATGTCTCTAAAATTGAATTAAATGGTAAACTCGATCAAAATTATCTTTCAGAAGAAGCTTCCAGAATAATTAAAGGTGTAACTTAACAATTAGAAAGCAGTAGTGCATGTGATGGAGACATGGAACAGTGAAGAATGAGTTATTTGATTGGAGGAGTGAAGTGATAAGAACAACATACCACGAGAACACCATGCTGCACTAAGACCGGTTGCTTGTTGTTATCTGATGCTTCACCAGCTTGGATTCTTTGCATGTTAAGCACGTATCCATCTTCTGTTTTCACCTGAAAGAGAGAAAAAAATTGTCATTTTTGAATCAATCACGAAAAACACAACCTACCATTGACATGAAGAAGCTCTCTTTCTCAGTCTCTTTCTGGGTTCTTACATAGAACTCCTGGCACTGGTAACCATGTATGGTGACAGAAGACTCGCAAAGCCCAACAAGAGGAGGATCTGGGTGTGTGTGGCGGAAGAGGGTGAAGGTGGTGCGATGGTTTAGATGTGAAGAAGTAGCAGATTCGACCAGAATTACTGACATCAAGAAGCTCATCAATACCACCACTGATAAGAATCTGAAGAACCATCGCCGCAAATCATGGTGGAAAGCCATTAGTTACTGATATTTCTAAAAGCCCGCCCTAGTGGGGCTGATCAATGAATCACTCTTGAATGAAGAGATTTGAGTTGAGACTCATTCCCTTTTATAGGGACAGAAGAGAACCAACCAGCTCAAGTGGGGAAAGGAAAGAAAAGAAAATGGGTTTTCAGCTTTTTATTTTTATTTTTTTTCTTTAGATTTTTGGGTAAAAGGAAAGAAAAAGAATGGATTGAAAAGGGCAACCTGTTCAATAAAGCAAATGGGAAAATTTGAACTCGCATGGCCGAGGCAACAGGTGGGGTAGAGTTTTATAACAAACCCCACCTCAGCTTTTATCTTTCCTGTGTCTTCATTATTCAGCCAGACCAAGAAACCTCTCTCTGCTCAGGTGATAATGCAATCAAAACAAATATGCCTTGACTTATTTAATTCCTTTCCCACACACAGATTGGATCAGACATTTAATTTCCACCCATGTCAGTTTGTCCATAACCACTGGATATGGGCCTCAATTTTTTCTAAGAGGACAACCAAACAAAACTTAAGGCAACTGCCAAAAGGAGTGCGGATTTTTTATCCAACAGAATAATGCATTGTGTTTTTCTCACATTTTTTTACCACATAATAAGAATGAAGCCCAATTCTGACTGCTAAATACGGATGAATCTTTTATGAACCCTACCTTTAATATGTAATGAAGAAGGATAAGAAAAAACCCTCTACCATGATGGATACAGAATCTCTACGTACTCTAAAAAAAGCACAATAAAACGAAGTTGATGAATTTGAAACTTCAAAATCATGTTAACAAAAAGAAAAAGATCTCATTTGGTAAGAAGAAAAGAAAACGCTTGGCTATTTTATTATACAAATCGTTAATTTTGTGGGCTATATAATCAGGCCCTACTGGTTGGATCTTTTCCAATCACAAACCAGAATAATTATTTCATCTGAAAAAAATAAATATTTGTCCAAAAATGAGAACAAAAACAAAGTAATCCTCATCACAACTCTGCACCCATCAATGCTCTCAAAACCAATAATCCATTGATGGGTGGGTTTGGATGGCTTTACTTTTAACATATATTAGATTGTAACTAGTTAGCTACTTGGTCTAATTTCCTATTATTTGCTGGGAGCTAGAGAATTGGAAACCAGCATTCATGCTTCCTTCTGATCCTCCTCCTGCTACTGCTCCTCCTCCTCGTGCTGGTCCTTTGTTGTTGTTGTTATTGATATTGTTATTGTTATTGTTATTGTTTAATGGTGCTAATAAATGCTTCCTGATGAAGTCGATCATGGGAAGATAGGCCTTCTCCCTGCAATTAGTGGCGAAAACAAAATCAAGATGCGCATACTCAGGCACAAAATGAGTCATGATCTTGTCTTTGTCATGGCTGCTAAGATCTTTCAGTAAAAGGTTCACATCATTGACGTCGGAGAGATCATCATTGCCTCCATAGCTAAGGAACATTGGTAGGTCTTTGGGTATGTTTTTCAGGTCATATACTGGAGGCTCTGGTTTCCCATAGTGCTTCATGTTCTGCTCCTTGCTCCCAAAGTCATACTTCTTCATCCCCACATTTCTGAATGCTGCAACCATATACCACCCAGATATTGTTATTGTAGAATCCATTTTGATAGAGAAATGTTTGCTTATCAAGAAAGACATTAATCAACTAAAGGTGTCATGGGGGCTGGGAACTGCATGCTTGCTTGCTTACTCTGAGAAAAATGTATTAACGTCCTCGTTGAAGATGGCTGAAAGCCGTGATCTTTATAAAACTTATATGCAGAAGAGTTGAGACAGCAATTTTCGCCTAGCAATCAGACACCAAATCACAACTTTTAAGTTGATTTATACATTTCATCAAAAATAGTTAGGGAAACAAACATTGCATGCAATTCTAGGGTTTTAGGGACTAAATTTTGATGGTAAGCAACTAAGGACCCGTTTGATAACCCATGCACCAAGTGTTTCTGGAAGTAGAAATACTTCTTAGACACATGATAAAACTTGCTTCAATATGCGAAAACATTATCATTAGGGTTATAGCAGATTTCTTATCTTTAGAATGCTAAATTTCATGAATACCGCCCTCTAAACTCTTTCGATTAAACCTAGCATGCACCCAATTTTGCTTCGAGAAGTAGAAGCAAACAACAGATAGTTGTATCATCTGAAACAAAATGGTGTCGTCGCACAATTTTTAGCCGATTTTTTTGTTTCTCGTAGCAAAAACCATTAGAAACTGTTTTCGGCGGGTTATCAAACAGGTCTTAATTCAACCCCGATTTTGAGTTCGAAAACCCTCAACCCTCAACCCTCCCTCTTTCTCTTAACTCTAGAATCCATTCCAAGCTAGAATACGTATCAAATATATGTATGAAGATGAGAATTAGTACTCTCAATTTTCGCCATAGCATTAGCCAAATCAATCCCCAAACGCCTGGCTACTCTATTCATTATCGTGGTAGTAACTCGCCTGTTTCAAACCAAGTTAAGAAAAACACATATGAGAAAAACCAGTAATTGCAGGATCAATGTTTTTAACACTGTATCGAGTTCTCTTAATTAGTCTTACCCGTACGGACTAAACTTCACAGCATCTAGAATTTTTCCTGGGTCGACGTAAGGCACACCAATCAATTCTCCAAACTGCCCAAGTCACAAAACTTGTAAAATAGTGAAATGGAGATTCATCTCTGTCTCTGGTGTCTTAGCGTAATTTTATCAAATAACTGGAGTGGGGTTTGATCGTGTTACCTCTCCTAAGAAGACATCTGAAGCGATAATGCCACCCAGGTCAGTCATACGATTCAAATAGGCAATGGGACTAAGCAGGGAAACAGAATTCAGCTTGTCCAATGGCAACTTCCCTTCTGATAAGGGCGCCATTAAAACTGTAGTTCCCTATCAACATCAATAACCCATTATTCAGATTGAAGAAGGAGAAGAAGAGCAACAACAACAACAAGAACAAGAAGAAGAAAGAAAAGTTCTGACCATGGAGTGGCCAACGTAATTGATCTTCTGGCCTGTTTGCTTGTATATGAATTCAATAATAGCAGGAATATCATTCTCGGCGACGTCATCCCACGAAAAATTCCAGAATTGCTGCAAGTTAATGTGGATGAGCACAAGAATAATAGCAGAATTTTAAGTTTTAGAATCAGGGTTACAAACCGGATTTCTTTCAGCAAGAGTTACATGTCCCTTGCTAAATCTAGTCCCTCTTGTATTAGCGATCCAAACGTCAAATCCATTATCAGCTAATGTTAACACCAGAGATTGCTCAACAGAGCCCATCAACCATGATACCCCATCCTATTACCAAAATAAATGATCAACAGTTAAAAGCTAATATATATATGCACCTGAAACCTAATTATTCTTTATTTGTTGCTTCAGAAATGATCTAGTTAGCTAAACCCAAAATCTGCCAAGAAGAATGGAAATCAAAGCAGAAAAGAAAGGAGAAACGAGATCAGAAAAAAGAATGAAGATTTTATACCGTCAATATACCATGCTGGACTAGAACAGGTGGCTTATTCTTTGAAACACCTACACCAACTCCTGAAAGACCCTCTGGGATTCTTTGAAGACCCGTTATGTATCCATCTTTTCCTGTTACCTAACAACAGATTAAGACAAGATCAAATCAAATTACAAGTTGTTCCTGCTGCTTTCAGAGACTCTTATTGAGAATTTTGGTATTTATAATCTTTTAATCATGACCAAGATGTCATTGTACATGAGAATTTGTTTAATAAAGATTTGAGCTTTGCATGATTTTCTTCCTAATTTTATCGGGTCTAAGCCATACATTTTCCTTTAGGATGTGATTGATGAACATGTGTACTTCATCCGAAGGGAAATGGATGATTGAACCTAATAAAGTTTCGATTTTCTTCATAGATTCTAGGATTTGAAAAAATATTTTAAAATCTGACTCATCTCTTTTGTTTTCTTTTTTCGGCCTGGATCCTCTAGCCATCTTGTAGCACTACAGATCCTCTCTGGGTGGGCTAGATGCCCTACCTAAGTTACCGGGCAAGACACTCTACGGGTTGAGGTAGTAATGTAGATCCTATGTGTCTAGATTGGGCGTTCATCCGTAAATCTAGCAATTGGATGCGCTACTCATAATACTTGGCAATATAACCTAGGTACCATGAGCTACTCATAATACTTGGCCAAAAAAAAAGAATGGCATCCATGCATATGGACGACTTGTTTGACGCACATGATCTAGACTGTCACAGCAGAGATATATACTCCTAGACAATTCTTCGCCACATAAAACGGGTGGAGTCTACATAGGATCCACCGGAGACCCTGTGTCCAGCCTTTGTGAGAGGAGAAGGATGGGGGCACGGGCAAGTTGGGTGGAGAAGATCTAGATTCTCACTGGTTTCTACCCTTATTATATGGTGGAAAAGTGTCTAGGGAGCCGGTACCTCTATCCTAGCAGAACAAGGATCCATACTCCTTTTTTCCCCTCTTAAGAATACATCGATCCATTCTAGACCAGAATCTATTTTGAGAGAATGCACAAGAAAGACAAAGTAGAAATTAAGGGGAAGTACATTGAATTCCTGGCATTTATAACCATGGGGAATGATGGAAGCCTTGCATAATCCCTCCCAAAAAGGTGGTGCATCATCTTCACCATGACGAAGGAAATGGGCTATGGAACGATGACCCAGTCCCAAAGCCAACTGAAGCTTCAGTAACACACAAACTATGGAAAAACTCCTCAAAGCAGCCTTGCTGATCAACATGAATGGACTCATTAATTTTTCTTCTCCTTGTAGTATTTCCTTTCCCTGGTTTATTTCTGCAATGTTGTCTTGATTTGTTCTTCTTTTAAAAGGAAGGGAAACTCCAATATTCACTCTCTTTCATGACTGGCCGGTGCCTGCGGCAAATGAAAGGAGAAGAATTTTGAAATAAATAGAAATAGCTAAAAAATTTGTAGAAACCCACATTTCTTTGAAAGGTGAGGAATTTTTAGCTTCTCTTTCTCAACTCCAAATTAAGCGCCTTTCACGTCAGGTGTGTGATGATGTTCACCATGAATAAATTTTACCATATAAGCATAATATCCATTGTGTTAGAACCTGTTTGGTTACATGAGTCTGGAAATTTCAAATATCTAGACATTTCAAATCTATGGAGTTATAATTTATAAAATTAGATGTTTGGTTGTGGAATGAAATCTGTATATATATCTTAAAAAACTATTTGATCGACGTGATTTTTGTGAATGTGCAAATGTATAGCCTTTTTGAAATCTCTAGATTTCACCCCTTACCCATAAATCTACAAATTCATGAACCTCTTTTTTTTCTTCTTTTCTTTTCGTTCCAACCAAAAGTCACTATATTAATGCAATTACTTAATCCAATTCTTGATGAACAACCCCGTCCAAGAGGCGGGCAAAGACCCCAAGAAAGCCAAAAAAAAAAAAAGTACCCCAAAATCATAAAACGGAACACCCAAATAAGAGATCTGAAGCCTTAAGATATCATCGTTTCAATTTACGTCATCAAGAAACTTCAAAATGGAATCTCTGGGAAAAAAAGCTTGTTAGGGCGTCCCACTGTAACATCAGTGATCCCACGCGTCGCGTCTCCACTGACTTGAAGTACCAGGTCCGTCCCAAAAAGATAAAACCGTTTGTTTGGCGCAGTAACAAAATTGACTGGATCGTGATTTTGCTGATTATATAGATTGCGTAACAACCTATTAAATAGAATCTTTTATTTGATGCACTACGCTGAATCAAGGACTACAGCGATCCAGCCACCAATCCTAGTCATTGATTCAAACTATCAAATCCTGTTAAATGGAGTACACGAGATCAGAATCTAACAATTAAATCAACCATATCCGGTGCTACACTGTAAACATTAGCAAATCCTAGCCGCGTAAGAGGTATCCAAAGCGTGGCATAATTCTAACCACTATACACTGTATGTACCATTTTGGAAATTTATCTCAGAAATTGACCATCTATTTCCCTCAAGATGAGTGACACATGTTTTGGAATCGTATCAAAAGATTAAGATTAAATTTAAATTTTTTTTCTATATTTTAAATCTAATATTAACTTTTTGATGTGACTCAAAGACATGTGTTATTCATTCAAAAGAAAAATTGATGATCAGTTTTTTTGTTAAAAATGGACCTGATAAAATTATGTACCATTCCTACCACAGTGCGCAAAAACTCTTTCAAGGGTGGCTGCTTCTAGGCAAACCTCCTGACTGTCTCTGCAGCCCTACCTCCTTTATCACTGAGCGGTCATTTAGGGGCATTAGCTGGTGATCCGGGCTCTTTCCTTCTCGACGATGAAGCTTATCCCCCATCACTCCAAATTGCATGCCGTATATGGCCAAATGCCCAATAGCCACCTCCAATACTTCTGCCACGTTAGAAAACGACAACTATTACATATAAACGCATAAAAACAATCTGCGTAGATTAAAATACCTTTCAAATTTATGCAACTAAAGTAGAAACTGCCATAACTTCTCCGTCTCAGCTCCAAATTGAGTGTCGTTCACAGCCAGGTGTGTATGGTGATATTCATCACCTAAAAATTTTACTACATCAGCAAAATACCCATATTTTTAAAAATAAAAACATTAAAAATCACAATGCCCTACAAATTCTGGTGATAAAACAAAAATCGTCATGCATTACTTCTTTGTCCTAGTTCCAAAATTGAATGCCTTATACAGCCAAGTGCCCATAACGATGTCAACCGCCGATAAGTTTTGCAATGTCACCCAAAATAACCAAATCGCCTAGGCCAAAATGCACTTTATTTCGGTGCGATAAAACAAAAATCGCCATAACTTAGTCCATTTCAACTACGAATTAAGTGTTGTATGCAGCTAGATGTTCACGACAATGTTCACCGCCAATAAATTTTGCCACATCAGCACAATACAAACCATCTTCGCGCGAAAGCAAAAGATAATTTGCATAGGCCAGAATACAAATCCCGATAAAATTACACCACAAATCCTGTGGGACCCACAGGTAAAACAAAATAAAAAAAGACCCATCACCCAACCTTAAGTCCCCGTATTTATGGTGGTAAAGCTGTCATCCCCCGATGGTTAGCTGATCCAGACTCCTAAAATATGCTTCAAAATATCCACTATTTTACTTACAAAACTAAACAATTCACTATATATCAAAAAGCCCTTCAAATTTTGGTGATAAAATCAAAACTCCCATAACTTTGTCGCAACTCAAAAATGTGGGATTCCAGTTGCCCTTTGAAAGGAAATCAATGAACTATGATACTGTTCATTTAGGGGTGTCAACGGTTCGAGTTGGGCCGGTTTCGGGCTGAAAAACACTCAGTCCAAATACGGCCCATTAAGAAAATAATGGTTTCGGGCCAGTGCGGTTTGGGTTTGGGCTAACGGTTTAGAATTGAGTTTACTAATAGTTTGGTTCCAATTTACTAGTAGTATGTCTTGAGTACTTTATTGATGTGTGGAATTTATCAAGAGCGTATCACATATAAGCATTAAATTTCCAAATCTCTTGTGTTGGGTGTTTAAAACAAAAAACTTTTTTTCTACAAAGAATTAAAAATTATAGAACTAATATACAAAAAAAAGCTGACATCTTGATGAATTTTAGTGGGTTGTCTCTGTTTATTCTCCTCTCCCCTTCCTGACACTTGTAAAAATGGATAAAAATAAAGCATTAAAAGATTTTTAAATGATAATACACTTGCTAAATAATTTACTAAGCCCATCTTCCAAATGGCGACAGCTTTGACAAGCTTGTTGTTTGCTTATTCCAAAGCAAAACAATTAAGGAAAACAAATGGATATTTGGAGGTTTTCTTGTCTTTTACATTTAAATTTTATTTTATTTATTTATTTATAACGGGTTTAATGGGCTGATTTGGGTTCCGGCTAGCGGGCCACACACGGGTTGACCTGCCCAGCCCGAACAATTGTGGGCTGAGGTTGTTCAGCCCAAACACAGCCCATTAAGCTTCGGTTCAGGCCGATTCGGGCTATAATGGGCCGATTTGGTCCGGTTTGAACGGTTCAGACTAGGTTTTGACACCCTTATCTTCAGTCTTGTGTGCTGCTTTTTTTTCCAGTTTCACCGTTAGATGTTCAATAGAATGTTGATTAACATGCTACCACATTGGAAATCTACAGAATCAGCATTCTTGATGCACATAAGTATCACCCAAGGTGGTCTAAGGACTCTAGGTACACTATAACATTAAAATGTAAATATCTAATGTTGTGATATAAGCTTGGGTGCTTGGAAATCATTGAAAGCATGTTAAATTACTGAAGATTCAGGAAGGTAGACACGTACTTTCTTTTCTTTTCTTTTTTTGGTGAACATATTTTCCTATTTAAAGCTAGGGGAAGTTTGTAATCTTCAAAAATCATCACCAGAACTGGACTTAAGAGATTTACTGTTAAGTTTCTTGGTAGGCATTGGAGGAATGGTGTTGGACATTATGGTGGATTCGTGCCATTCCCTCTTCTTCTTCCTCCTCCTCTGTAGTGAATTTGATTCTAGAAACTGGTTTAGCAAGCTGTATTGTATTGTGATGGCTACAGATGAATTCAATCAGGGAATTGCAGACCTTCTCCTTCACATCAACTGCCCAAAGAAAACCCAGATGTGCATACTTATCCACAGAATGAGTTACAATCTTGTCTTTTGTCATAATTCTTCAGATGACCCAGGAAATGGTTCACATCATTCACATCGGCAAGCAAGCTCATCGTAGCCTCAGTAAGTCAGGAACAACGGCAGGTCATTTAGTATGTTCGACAAGTTGTACCCTGGTGCCTTCTGTTTCCCATAGTGCTTCATGTTCGGTTCAGGACTGTAGTCGAGTTTTCTCACCTCCCTGTTTCTAAATGCCTTTTTTTTTTTTTTTGGTAAACTGTTTCTAAATGCCATAGCCATACCAACATCAAAACTATGTCTTACAAATGCAATTAATATGCACAGTTTGACCATATTCCATTCAGCATCACACAGAACTGAACTATAGAAAACATCAGTGAAGATGTGCATTTTAACCCATCACATACTCATCGTGAGCTTGAAGAAGAAGAAGAAGAGGAAGAAGTTCCATGAATACATTACCATGGAGTCTTTTGGCCTGTTTGTTGGTTTATGAAGTCAAGATAAGCAGGAAAATCATTCTCAGCGACCTCATCCCATGATCAATCCCAATATTCCAGTGAGTTGCATCAATAGAGTACCACAAAAATATGAATATTAGGAGAGAATTGATTATGTAGGACGGCTGATGTGTTCTAATACAATGGTGACAGTCTTCTATATAAAGGTAGTAAGACCAAGAAAGCCTTGGGTTCAAACCACCATCCTTCCACACCTTCCCTCTTGCTTCCTATCATCCCAGGGCCTATTGACTCCCAGTCCTTGTGACTGGTTTTTCATCATCAGATTAGATTATGAAAGTTGCAGCAGAAGTAGCAGCTTCAACAAGTAAAATAATCTCTCTTGATTTAAGCTCTCCCAGACCACAAAGATTCGTGCTATACTACCAATTCACTGCACAGATGAGATGATGGTTGTGAAGCAACAGCCTCATCATTTTGGATCAGAAAACAGATTTCTACCCCACCCTATGATCTAGAAGACACAGAGTACAATATACCATATGAAAGATTGACAAAAGAAAAACAATATCTTTGCACTCCATTAAGAATCAAAACTCAAGCACGAACTCACACACAAACATAGAGAAGCCTATTTTTTATTTAAAAGTTGATTTAGAATCACGGGAAAGCATGTATTTGAGAAATTGCATAATCTTGTATTCAGTAGTATGTTTACAGGGTAAATACACTTCAAAAGATAATAACAGCTTCACTCAGAAAGGAAAACTAAAATGACTAGTATCTTCAATGGGGATTATAGTACAGAGTAATCTCCTCCCCCTCATTTTTCTCGGTTATACATTTTGTACTCGTATCTGGACATGTCTCTGAGTGCTCATAGAAACTGCTGGCAAATACCATGCTTTACATGCATTTGTGTGAAACTCTACCAAAAGCAATCATACATGACATCCAGATATCTTCCGTTTACACACAACAGGAAATGAACATTTCTGCAGGATTAAGGAGAAAATTTTTGCTGATCTCCAGCAGTAAGCCCAGGGTTCAATGTCTTCTTCCTATCACTAAAGCTAAGGCTCCGAACAAAATTTGGGAGGCAACACTGTGCAACCTTGGCCGGTTTCTCTTTATCAGCTTTGAAATCTTTACTTGGAGTTCCCTCACTACTGCAAACGGAATTCAATCCAGACACATATGGGGTTCCATTAGAAGATCTGGGAGGAATATCCAAGTTGATTGGTTTAGGTTTTAGTATTCCATCAGGTATGCTTTGGTTGTCAGCATCCTGATCATCTGAAAAACTCTCCCGGAAAAGTTCAGCTAACTTTTTTTTCTTGTCAGTTGGAGATGCTCTAGTTCTGGCGCCAGCAGTTCCATCCATAAAAAGGGATTTATTTAGCATTAGTGTTCCCACAAAGCCACTTTCATGCTTTGGAGTATTACCACGGGATGGGGTATCTGCATAGAATCAAAAGACCTTGTATAAAACTGATTAGAAATCTCAGCAAGAAGATCACAAAGAATGGTAAACAAACACAAAATTTCCCGCTTGTGGAGTCACAAACTTGGGCAATCCCTAGGCAAATACCATAGCTATCATCCAGATAAACATCTCCAAAACCATCAATCACATTTCCATCTGTCCAAGTTGAACTCCAGAGAAGACAATTAAGCCCGTCTAATTGGCACTATTCCCAGGGAAAAGACCCATTAAAGAGGTGGCCTGTCAATAAATGGTCTCAATTGATTTTCAGGGGACTTGTACAATTTGAAGGTAAAGACAGGAAATTTTATTTCTTTGCTGATACAAATCCATGCAAGAAAACATAATAGAGAACGAAAAAAAATAAGATTAAACACCATCTTACCACCATTAACGCTGAAGAACTCATCTTCACAATCTGACCCTAACCAACCTTGAGAATCAAAAAAGTTTTCCTCTTTGCTACCTGCATAAAGAAAGGAATATTATACTTCAAATGGAAGAACCACACATAATCAAAGAAAAAGAATTTAATCAAAAAGCTAAGATATCAATGCATTGATAGCACATGTCAATTCACATAGGATGCAGATGACCCGTTTGGCAGGATGGGAAGTAGGATGAGGAAAGGATGGAATCAGGATGCAGATGTTTTTAACTTTGAATTTCAAAGGGACTAGTCAATAATGAAGAGTGAAGACGCAGTTGAGCAAACCAGAGTTTATGGTAAGAATTCAGAAATTGAACATGGAAACAACATAGACAACCAAAGAAACAGAAATTTCATTATAGGCAGAATTGCCATACCCATAAATGCTGAACTAGACCACATGGAGATTGTCTTGATGCAAAGGTCACAAGAACAACCATGTGAGTTCTGAAGTCCTGCATCTGCATCAGTTGTCTTTATGTATCAAATGGAGCAAAATTACATTTTTGAACACCAAATGTAGGTTTACCCTTTTCCAGATTCATGAAATATACCCCTACGCATTTGCAGTGTAATTGCAAGAAGCTTAAATCTTGGAGGTTTCATGACCAAAGCATGATCATTTCATTTTACCATTTCTCGATAGATCACTGTAAAAATCCCCAAGTTAATTTCACATTTTCTGCAATTCAACTATCTTCGATGTAAGGTGTTCCCTTCATCTCCAGCCCCCTAATAATAGTATAGCAAAGTTATTACTGGAATTCACGGAGAAATTTGGACCAACTTTCTGCTTCTGCTTACATAATAGGAAAATGGAGATGCAGTGAGGGTGAGGTTAGATATGTTAATAAATGACATAATTCTAAAGAATTAGATCACACCCCACAACTCATTTCCCAATTAGGAGAAGGCACAGTCATTGAATCTTCAAGAGCTTTGAAAAACAAATTAAGCCATTAAGCTAGACTTTAATAAATATGAGTACATTTTGCCCAAAACAGAAGGATGTAACCCAATACTTGACTGTGCATCAGAAATCGAAATATATGCTTGATTGTAAAATCAATAGATGGCAATCAAGCCTGAATTTTCTTTTCATTCAGAAAGCCACGGAGGCCTTTCCTAATTTAAATTCTTGAAGTAAAGTGAGCTACAACACATGAGAATGAACAATACTAAGAACAGAGATTGGGCTTAAACAATTCCAGGCAGGGTTCACAAAAGCAAAATGAGGAATGCCCAGGCTAATCATTTAGAGTAGAATCCCTACTAGCTGTGTTGCTGCAGAAAATTTGTTTCATTGTAATATTCAATCCATAAGAGATGAAATTAAAATCAGGTCAGCAGCACTGATGCTCTAACGGTGAAAAGAGTTTCAACACAAATCACCATGTATCAGAAGATAAAGGTTTGATACTTGGTTGGGAAGTTCATTTCTTAGGAAAGTGAGATTTGTGGATAAACCATCTACAGAATGGTCAGAACAATCAAATCAGAACCTGGAAAGTAAAAGGTAGCTGCAAGTAAAGGAAACATTTGTCCTGGAAGAATTGATAAAGTCTCAAACGCTAAAGAAGATGTCCATGTTCCAGTAAAGTTGATTTCTGTAACTGATACTAATCTCCCCAACTAGAAGACCCAAATCTTATTGTAAAATTTTAATGGTAAACCAAGGACCTTGACTACTAAAGGCAATAAATTCAAACATCAATGATTCCTAATGTCTCTAATTCAGGAATACATCCTTGAGATTGAAGAGATTCAAATCATTATACCAGATTACTGCTAATGAAACTTTAAAGCTACGCTGGATGCGTAAAGTGAAAGAAACACAAACAGTCCACTGAATATCCAGGGACAAAGGAAGAAAAAGCTGATCCTCATCAAAACTTCAAAACGAGGGAGGGGGAGAAAGATCATAAGAAATACAAACGTACTAAGAACAATATTTTTTGATATCTCATATAATACTATTCGAAGAAAGGAAATCCATCCAGATACCGCAAATTAGCCAAATATGGATCATACCAGTTACAGACTGCCTTTGCGGAGAAGACTGAGACTTAAAACCCAGTTCGCCATTAACGAGTTTCTCTTCGGTGGGTGGAGGGATCAGTACCTTATCAGCTTTAGAAGAAACTGAGAAGCGGAGTTTCATAGTAGAATCTGGGTTCTTATGGGTAGAAGCAGAAGAACCCATGTTGAAACAGACAGCTTTCTTATCAGAACAGAACTCGAAACCCAACAACACAGAGCATCTCACTCACTTGCAAACGTGGGAGCAGGAGAAGAACGGGGAGAGATTTTCTTTATTATTGGTATTTTAGGGGACATATGCGCTGGTAAAAGAAAGAAAAAAATCGTTTGAAACAAAATCTGAGAACGGATTGGATTCTGAAGATTGGCCTTGAAAGCGAAGTCTTTTATGGGATTTAAGGGAAGTGGACAGTAGGCTCGATTAAACAATCAAACCCAACAAACATCTATGATTCCATCTAGGGTTTTTTTTTTTTTTTTTTCCTTTACCAATTTTTGTTTTCTTCTTAGGATAACAGAGTTTTTTTTTTTCTCTGATTAGGTAGCACCTGGACACTATTATTAAGCATAACATATTAAACTTCATCACTTACCAAAATAGTAAGTGGGGAAAGCAGCTTTATGGGTTGGCTCTGCATTTTCATGTGCTAGACGCATTTGCAAGGATTGTTCAGCGGACTGTTAGATTAGAATCTGGTTTAGATTTAGACCGAGATCGAGATTTTAGTTGAAATCTTTTGATCCGATGATCGACAATCTTGTTGAACATCAAGCAAGGTACATGCTAAATGGTCATGTTGTTCGCTTTGATTTGGAATTTCCTCTGCAACTCAACGGTCCACAGTTCCTTAAATCGGCCATAAACTCTGCTTTATTTACTTTGTTGATCTTTGTCCCTCTCAAGATTCTACCCCAAAAAGGAAATTTTCTTTAAGGGTGAACATATTTTGTTTGTGTGTGTGAAAAGGTTTAGCAAAATTCGGAGTTGGATCCTCTACCATAGATAGAGGAATGTGTTCTCCTTTCGATTCTTTACCCCACAATAAGGTTGAGGCTCACATGTTTGATTGCATGAATCTAGAGATTTCAAATATCTAGATTCATAAATGGGAGATTTATACCCATTTGATTATGTGAATTTCTGGATTCATGAAATCTAGAAATTCACCTTTTTACACTAAAATGTTTTGGATTTCATTCCTACTATAAAATTGCTAAACATTTGAATCATGACTCCATAATATTTTTTCAGGATGAATCTACAGATTTCATTCCAAAGATTCAAGCTAATCAAACAATTAATTTTATAAACCATTACTCCATTGATTTGAAATCTCTAGATTTTGGAAATCTCCAGTATCAAGTAACCAAACAGGCCCTGAATTTGTTGTTTAGAGATTTTATGAAAAAAAAATTACTTTTCAAAACTTTTTCCCACTCCACCTTTATTCCAGCAAAAAATCAGTGCCTGATAAAATGTCTCTTTGGATAAATAAAAAATTTCATCCATATCAATGATCACATGTGTTTGGTTTTGCCTTGCAAAACTATAGGGACCACAATGTTTTTTTTTTTTTTGTCATCTGAAGGAAACATTATCTCTAGAATAAGGTTAGAGATTCTCTAAGGCTCTCAATGAAAAAAGTTATACCAATTTTATGACCAATTATGATTAATCAACTGTGTTAATAGATTATGAGTGATAAAGAGTTTTCATTTAGTTACTACTACATATACTATATTACATAAATATAAATGTGTTTTGTACCATTGGGTTTTGGGTTGGTTGTGGTTCACCTCTATGGGTTTTGGTTTTGACTAGTTTTGATATCCCTAAACTATTGCTAAAGAGGTAAGAGTGATGCGATGGTTAGGAAAGTGAGGAAAATAAAGTTTTTACCCTTACTTCAATGGTAATTCTACTCATGTTCATTAATGATGCCTGCATAAGTAACAATTAACCATGTATGATAATAAATCATAAACAATTTTATTTATTTTAATGAGAAACAAGAAACATAAATCATACCAAATATATCTATTTATGTCATTAGTCATATAATCATAACTTTAAATTATACCAAAGAGAGCCCAAGAGTCAATACTCCTAGTAAGCTTTTATACTCTTGTTCTCATCTTAATTAACCAAGGAAACTTTTTTTTTCTGCCTATAGATACCAAACATATAACTAAGAGGAAATAAACATATAAATCATACAAACTTAACAAAAATAGTTTGATACTTGTTTCAGTATCCAACATTCAATAATTGGGAATTAACGCTAAGAGGTTGGCAAAGATCCAAGAGTGATATGTAGAAACATAACTAAGCAATAGTAATTTGACAATTTATTTTAATAATTCATATGACAAATTGAACACAAAAGGATGGTTACATTGAGAGAGTAGGTCAAGTCTGTGAGATAGTCTATTCAAAATTTGGTAGATGTCATTATATAGGAAAACTATATAATCTAATATGATTATTCATTTTTTTTGGCAAGACTAATATGATGATTCACAATAGACCCAATTGCCAACTTTACAAAGTTTTATTTTATTTTAAATCATTTTATTTTATTTTATTTTGAATCATTGTATGTCATTGCAATATAAAAATATAAATTAATTTTTATTTTTGAACAGTAATGCTGAAGTTTTGACCTTAGTTGATAAATATGATTGTTGAAAAAAGTAGTAATGATAGTAGAAGATCCATTTCAAAAATTAGAACCCCTCTGTCCATTTATAATATTAATACTTTATTTTTAAGGTTGGTGAACTAATTAGGGGAGTTGTTTAGAGAGCTTTCAATAGAAAATTTTGAGAAAGAGTTTGGGTTCTAAGATTCAACAGAAATTTATATTATTTATTTATCTTTTGCTTCATGCGTCAAAAGTTATTTTTATTTTATTTATTTATTTGATAGTAACCTTTACTCATTCAATAAAACTTAAGCAGGAAATTCAACCCAAAAAGAAAAAAACAATTAAGTAGGAAAAAGGTAGGGAAAGATGATAGTTGTTAATTTTCTTTATCAATCCATGTGGGACCATAGAAGAAATGATGAAAGATATGATTGGGTGACTTCAAAGTTTTATATACCATGTTCAGAAAATGGGTGTCAAAATTTTCTTTAAGAAAACAAAAGTTTAAAACAACTGTGAAGAGAACTGTCATGGGTTAGGAGTTTGAAAGTTTTACCTGTTAAGGTAAGTCTATGCTCTTCTCGTATCACTCTATCATAAGTTATAAGTGGAATCCACTTGAGGTGCATTATAAGCAATGTACGAAATTTTGACGAAGCCAAGGGTTTCGTTACCTAACAAAACCTTGAAATTTCGTCGATATTTTGGTGGTCTCACCTCTAGTTCATTTTGTCACACTCAGACGCGGTCCCCAATTCTAATATGTGACAGTGAAATGGGAGTCCTGGATCACCTTCCTGTCGAGGGAGTAGTATGGGCTCCCCCCCAATGTTTTTTCACCACACAACCATGTGGGGCCCACATCTTAATATTGACTAAAAAAAAATTCAAATGTGGGATCCCAAGTGGGCCCCACACGATTGTGTGACGAAAAAGCATAGTGGGAACCCATATTGCTCCTCCGATAGGCAGGTGATCTAGACTCGGAAAATGTGAGGAAGTTCTGACCTCTATCCTAACTCATTGGCTAGTAGCACTTGCTGGAGACAAACCATAAGGTGAAGAAATCAATTTTCTTGTCTTCCCCATGGCCAATTGAATTTATAAGGTTGCTTTCTTCTTCCATCCTCACTCCCTTAGCCCCCCACCCACCTTTCTTATACTTTCCATCAGGGTTCCAAGAACTTTTTATTTATTTATCTTTATTGGGGGTAAGATCAAATCCTAAGAACAATTGCACAACTAAAGAAATAAGCAAGTTTGAACACAAAACATAAAAAAAATTTACATGAAAAACCCTCGAAGGGGAGAAAACCCACGAGTGCCAATTAATCCACTAATTTCAAGAATCTCAAAAATCAATTACTAGGGAGCAGAGTTAAATATTTATACCAAAAAACCTAAACTGATATATAATCAATATCGCCCATATCTTAGAATAACGTAAGTCGTTTCCATGTAAATCGGGTATACAAAAATGATTTTCGGTGCAAAGCGAACAAAGGCCCTCATCAAGTCGGCCTCACTTGCTTTGCTGGGAACTTTGGTCGCTTTGTTCCCCCTGCCAACTCAGTGGCTCACACTCCCTTCCAACTCTAACTCCAGTGGTCACAGGGTTTTCAAGAATTGGGGTCAAACTGAAACGGGTCAAAGCCAATTTTAATTCTGATCAGCTGATCTGATTGATTTCTGTCTTGAGAATGGATCAATTTGAAAACGGACAAAGAGTAATGAATTGAAATTGAATACTTCAAAAGCAAATCAGACCCCATTTCAATTCAATTCAATTCAATTCAGAACCTTGAAATTACAAGTATCAATGTTACATCATAACAAAAAGGAAACCCATGTTCCTGCTTAGCCACGGACCTCAAACAAATCTGTCTTTAATGGATGGACGGTGCCCTGTCTGCACTGCACTTCCCTTTGTCTGTCTTTTACCATCAATACAACACTCATTATTAAATTATTGAAAAGACTACTTGGTCGAAAGAGTAGGGTTTTTTTAACTCGTCAGACATATTTATATGTTTCTTTCACATTTCTCCATCATACATTAAAAGTGACTTACGTCTAAGTTCTGATAAAATGAATCAGATATGAAATCTCAGTAGATCCTTTTGTAGAGAGGTGTTAGGGAAGCACAAACTTTTACCTTTACGAATATAGATCACCTCCCTGATAGTGTTCTCTTTATATATTTTTCTAAACACATTTTGTGTGGAGCTCACGTTTAAATAAGTTTAATATAAAAAAAAAAAAATACATAGTAAAAAGTATCAGAAAAACACAAGCACCCGACAGAGAGACGATTTGGACCTTACACTGACTGATAGAAGATCAAGAGTCTTGGAAACAAGTCACTTTGGCATTTATAGATAAATGTGGATTTCCTTGGGTGGTTGAGTCTCATTTTCATTGTTATCAAAAACAATGAAAAAAGAATTAATAAGAAAGGAGAGATCCAGTTTCATCCACGTACGTGACAAAACAAAGCCCATAAAGTTATGGCCCATTGGGGCCCATCTATGTGATCAAATGAGTTACGGAAGACAAAATCAGTCAACTTCCACATATTTCAATCATTATTGGGATCATTACTAAGCTTAATTTCTATTTTATCTTCTATACTTTATAAAATTACTAATTCAGCCTCCAACTCTACTCGTAATTATTGTTGTTCCTTATTGTTAAACTCAGTTAGTTAAATGATGACATGGCATATTTTATTTATTTAAATATTCCAAATTAATCCTATAGTTTTATATTATTTATTTACACTTTATATTAAATTACATTACTATCTAAGTAATTAGGAAAAACATTTGTTTAAACCTAATTACAAAAATTTCTTTTCTAATTAAAATAAAGAGAGAAAAGAAAAGAATTCATTTCAATTTTATATATGAACTTTTCAAATTTGGTAATAAAAATATAGTAATTCCTTTTTCTTTTTTTTTTTTTTTTTTGTTATTTTTAATTTTTGTTATTTACTGTCCAATCCAGTTTAATATTATTAATTTTAAGAATTTCTATTTTCAATAGATTTTTATTTATTTTTTGTCTAATTTGATGTTAACAATTTTATGAAGTTCCTACAACCAATTGGGTAATCTTTTTTTTCCTTTCCTTTTCTTTTCTTTTTTAATCCAAAATGATAAAAATACACTTGTAAAATTATTTTATATAATTTTTTTATAAATAAGAATAATATTATCTTTGGCCTTCTTAATTATAAAAAAGAAAATAAACATTAAACATTCAACTGTATTAACACGGTTAGATTTGAGGGGGCAAGAGTAATTTCACAAAGAGTAAGGTTCTTTTAGTAATTAGACTCTAATCTAAAGAGACAATAGTAATCATCCCATCACCACATTTGTCTGGTTCGTGGCCCCAAAAGTGTTCCCACCACACAATGTTCGACTCTCAAAAAATCATAGCCACAAGGCACATTTATTGGAATTGAATTCTCAATCTCACCTAGGGCATAGGCCGGCCTTACTTGATATGGGCCAGAGTCCAGAAAACGATTTGAGGCCCACCCATTAGCCTTTTCTTCTCACACCCAAGTGGGCAAGTGGGCATTCACTCCAACCTTTCTTTTGAAAGCTAACAAGACAAGTAGTGGGGGCTTAGCTTAGGTGGGCCTTTCTTAGACCAGTCAACTGACTGGGCCATTGGATAAAGAGTTGGCCCACTTGAAAAATAGGAAAGAAGGAGGCCCACACGCCCCAAACATAGGAAACGGATATATTTTACCGACAAAAATCTTGATAAAAAAACCGACCGGGTTGAAAACATCAAAATTTGGTCCAACCGGATTGGATTGGATTTGATTTGATATATTTTTCTCGGTGATTTTCATTCCTTTGAATTGATCTTTTGGTTCTATTGTGATCATACTCACAGCTAGTTAGTCTAGTCTTAGTCGTATCAAGTCAGTTGAGTGTCGAATTAGAAAGAACCCGAGTTCCTAGAAACCCTAGTTTCAAAAACTAAAAGGTGGGAGAGTTGCAGGCAGGGTTGTCTCAAATGAAGTGTCTTACCTCTTGCTCTTATCCTTCTTCTACTTATAGACATTAGATTCTACCTGGGTTTCATCTGATTCGTCGGATATTTAGTTCTCATGTAATGGTCAAATGCTTATCTCTAGATCGATGACCACAATTAATTTTCCACATGACTCACGGTTCAACTTCGTACCACACTTTGACCACAGGTTAACTCAGCACAAACCGATAATTATTGGTTTACCCATAACAGAAAAATACATGATTATCAAGGTGTATGGGTATGGGTATGGGTACAGATGGTATGATGGCTTCAGCTGGATCTTGGATCTGTTTCATACTTGAATGTAGTTCAGAATATGGTTTTTCCTAATATTGGTTGGTTAATGATATCAGGTCTGTTACAGATGCCTAACAGATACAGAAAGCAATGTAAGAGGTGCAGGTGATGTAAGAAACACTGTCGAACTAATAATGCTGCTAAATTTTCACTGTAGCTGAAAATGCAATCAAACTGATAACCCTAGCACCTAATGTACTGTATTGAATAATGAATATTGAGTGCAGGAATAGCTGCTCAGAATTTCTAAACAATTTAAATTCCATTGGTATATAGTATATGCTAAGTAATATACTGGTTATTCTGACTAATGGGAAAACTGTAAATATGTGAAAGACTCTTGAGAGCTCTCTTACTGGGACTTGAAGGTTAGAGAAGGTTGTGTTGGGTTTTTTTCCATGTAAAGGATGACACATTACTTGAGTTAGCCCATATGATTTATGGAGGACAAATTGCTTATTTGTTGTGGAAGAAAAGTGAAAAAATTCCAAAATAGAGAACAAAGAGGGAAATCTCGTTTTAGAGAGTTCTTTGTCCAGTTTTGATCAAATTCTTCATCTCACGGTCATCCAATGTCCTATCAAAGCTTATTTTTGGATTGGAGCTCCATGACTTCTTGCCTCTGGAATCCAACAATTGGATCATGCATCTGGGCTCATGAAGTCAGTGCTATTTATACACCTTTGTGCCTCTTTTTTGATGAGATCTATCTGAAACTTTATGATTTCTTCATTCTTGGAGTTCATATATATAATGGTGAGTGTGCCAAGAATCGTTGTTCTTGATGAATATTGATGATTATTGATATTTGTCTTTAGTTTTAATTAAGAAAATCTTTGTATTCCCAATTTTGGTGATTAGTTTTTCCATTGGTTTTTCCTCCTTGTATTGGAGAGGTTTTACATATTCAAAATTTTGTCTGTTTTGTGCTCGTTAATCTATTGATGTGTTTGTGATACAATTTGCAACAAACTTGTAAACAAAAGATATTGTCCACATTTTGTTCGATAAATTGTCTACAAGAATCTCTATTTGTCTGTTTCCTAATGGTTAACTCAAGAAGGAGAGGAATTAATTTGTTTCCACTGTTATTGTCAACATTGTGATTGAGTTGTTTGTTTCTTACCCATTAAAGATGATGCTCTCTTAACTAAGAACCTAAAGGACTATGGACAGAACCTTTAAAACAACAGTTGAAGTGTAAAACAAGGCCACCTATTTACAGGATTCCCATTACTCAACTGTTGAAATGTAAAACAAGCCCACCTATTTACAGGATTCCCATTACTCATATCTTCATTCTTATTGTATCCAGCATGATCTGTGTCTTGAGATTTCTTCCTGCTACTCAAATCTTCATTCTTGTTGTATCTAACTTGATCTGCATCTTGAGATTTCTTCACCTCTTCCTAGCTTGTTTGCAATCATTATCTTCACCAGCCTTACTGCTAACTCATGACAATTGTCATTATTCGTCCTGGATTTAGGTTCACATACTATTATTAGTCTTCTTGGCTGAGAAATTTAGTTGGCATTTTAGATGAAGGTGTCTAGTTTGTATTTCAGAATCCTAACTTACAAGGAAGTTGATTTTCTAAGAGCAGCAATCCCTTAATTTGGAACACTGGAATGTCTAGATGTCTAACAGAAGTAATCTAATTGTAGCTGATTTGAAGATTTTAAAATGAGTTACATGAAAAGGAAATAAAGAACAAAAAGCAGGTTCATTTTGAGGATACATGTGTGAATACCATCAAATACTCTTGATTATGTGGAGCCATTAGGAAAAGTTTGTGCTTCAGGTTTTACCTTCATTATGAGGAAGCCAAAGTGGGGGAGGGGTGTTTCACATTTGCTATTGCTTCCTTGCTTTCCCTTCATGTTCTCTTGCTCATATTGCTTTCTCTGTCAATGTTTTATTGTTTATGTGCAAATGATTGCAGATAACTGGCTGAAAATCATTCTCAACATCATGGAAGAAGGCACGCGTCTTGCAGGGGCAGTTAAGCCTAGAACCCCAATTGAAGAAATTTATCCTCCTGTAAGGATTACCTATTTCTGCAGATAAACTTCACAAATGATCTTGAAGTCAATAAGAGCCACACAATAACTTTTCTCTTTTAGCTTTACACTGATTGAAGTAAGGAGACAGCTTCAGTCATCAATTATTCTGGCCAAATAACAATGATCACTGAAAGGTGGTTACAGTCATCTGATCACGGTTACTCTTCTGGAGTGGATCTGGGTTCTAACTTCTAACCTTTATAAGTATTGCTTCCAATTCTCAGTTTTCACTGGCTGTGGATTACAAGAATCACTAATCTTGATGGTGTTACCATATAGAGACTTTTCTAATTCAAAACATGAAAAATTTGCACATTCAGGTCAATGGTAGCTTGGGAGCTTCGAACATTGACATGGCAGCTTCAGCAGGAACTTCAGTAATTGGGGCTCCAGAACCATCAATTCCTAACTCACATTCAGTGTGGGTTTAGGGGTTAAAAGAACAGAATGGGATTCAGATTGGCCTCGGTTGATTGGTCTGGAATGGTCAGGAGTCAGATTGGTCTAATCTTTACCTGTCAAGATAGAGGTTTGTATTTCTACGACACAATAGTGATGAGGTCCACATCTTAATGCTAACAAAATGAATCAAAAATAGAATTTAAATAAATTTCATGTGAGACCCACTTTTATTATGTAGTTAATAAATACAAAGAAGCACATACATCTATGAATATGCATAGAGGATCCAGTTCAGATCCTGATTCCAAAAACACTGTCTGGGATAGGACAGACATATGGTTTAATCATCTTCCACTAGAAATAAGAGAGAGCATATAGAAATGACTCCATGAGCGTGCATGCCACAGGAAAAGCTCACGTTGGCCTGTCAAAAATTCTTGTAGATTCTTTGAATGATCTGTAATGGCCAAATGGCCGAACCATGATTGAATCATGGAACACTAATGGAACACCAAGTCAAAGTTTGATTTCCTGCTTCAGGTTCTCACATTCAGAAATGGCCAGCAATGATAGAGAAATTGGAATGTGTGATGGATGGAGATGGACCTGACCTCCTTATCTCTTCAGATCCGATCCACCATGGATAGAACAGCTGCACTTGTCTCCTCTGTGTGCCTGGACTCCGAACCTTGCATGGACGTATTATGGCAAATTTGAAACAACTAGGTGATTGGGTGTCAGGCGGCATGAGCAGCTTTCTCTCTCATCGCAGGGTTATGGTTCAGTGCTGCAAACGTTTCGCAAAACAGTGTGAAAATACACTTTTAGAAATCGACGGTTAAGATCGAAATCTCGACTATTTACAACCGGTGTTGTGCATTAATTGTGCAGTACCCAAGCAATTTGTTACTTGTGCAGTCAATTCGGCCTAATGGCCTATCCAATCCGAGTTTGGGTTTTCTACCTATCAGGATAGAGATTTTTATTATCATCGTATTTTTAATCACACATTACGGCTGGGACTCATCTTTGAGTCCAAATTATCTCCCTGTCAGGAGAGGCATATTTCTCTCTTGATATTTTTTCACTACACAATAGGAATGAAGCTCATGTAGAACTTACTGTTGATTGTATCTCTGATTTTTATTATTTTTTTAATATTTAGACGTAGGTCGTACATGTAATAAAAGAAGCGTTAGGGAAGCAACATGTGTTTTCTCGATGGGGAGGTGATCCAGACTCTTCGTCTTCGAGTGCTAACAAAATAAATAAAAAATCAGACTCTCAGTGAGTCTCACCCTTATTATATTGATGAAAAGATGTGAAAGAAGCACAGACTTCTACCCTAACCAAAAAAGGATCCGGGCTTCATCTCGTTAATTGAAATGATCATCTCTCTCTTTCTTGTTTATTTAGTCCGATCATGCCGGATCCATTGCCAACTCCAAAATCCGATTTGTCAACAACTTTGACTTGTATTTATGAATCCTAAGCATGGGAAAGAGAGGGGGTGGGGGACCTTACACTGAGACTGTCTCAATCCTTGTTGTTAGTGAAGAAAGTGTAGTGGTAAGCACGTGTGATCACGTGCACGTGCTTAGGGCCTCGGTTGAAGTTATTTTAAACTTGAAGCATTACTGGTGGCTGTTTCTATGTATTAGTATTTTATAAGGTTAGAATTTTGTTAAGTATTCATTATGTGACAAATCACCTCCCTTAATTAAGGAAGGAATTAAACAAAACAAACTGGGGCTTAGGCCTCTAGATTTTAAACCTGACACTAACCATCAGAACGATATACGACACATGTCCACAGTGTCAAGATTCTTTTTTATGTTTTCCCTGATCTTCATTTCTACTCTGGGTAGTTCTTAGCTCAGCTTTTACTCTACCCTCGGTGGTTCTTGACGTAGTGCCAACTCTGATACTAAATATCACATTTTTCATCAATGTATTAAAAGTTCTAAAGTCGATGGAATAGATTGAATCAAATCTTCTAGTCTATTCTATATTGGACTGGTTCAATCTAACTCGCATATACTGAAGTGGATCCCATTAGACATGTAACAAGAACCAACCAATTCTGATTCGATTTTTGAAAGTTGACTTTGACCCTTGTGAGCATTGTTGGGTCAATAATGGTTCTAATTTTGTATCATATTGGTAAGGGTATTGCTGAAAGAAGTTGATACATACCAGTAGCAAGTTAAGTTGATCTACTCTTGAGATATCAATGTTTTCACCTCCTCCCGTTAGACATTTAGAGGAGGAAGAGGCATACCTTGTCAATGCTTGGAAGTGAATTCTTTCTTGAATATGTGGTGGAGGGGATAAGGTAAAAGATTGTGTTTCATCAAAAGCATCAACTCAGCATTGGAAGGCCGAGAATGAGTCTCCTATGTAAACATGAGTTGCACTTAGGGATGTAAATGGATAACCGAAATCTACTTATGAATTTGCGTTAGTTTAGTTTAGGGATATCTGAATCCATCTAATTACTAATATGATCATTTTTTTTTTTCCCCTTTTTTTTGTATTATGGTATTCGTCCGATAAAATATTCGTTAGTTACTATTTTTCCTTTTAGATCTTTTGGCTTTTGGCCTTTGGAAATTTCTTTTTAAATTGTTTGGCTCTCCTTTTTTTATTGCCCAAATCCTTGCTTTTTGTCCCTTATGGATTATCATGGTTTCATTATCTCATTCGTGTGTTTCTTGTTCATGGATAAAATTATTCGATTAGTTACTTAATTGGATTTTTTTCCTTATTTTTACAGATCTTTTACTTAGATATGTGACTATTTTTCTAGGTTCTCTACTAAAATAACTACGAAAACTGTCAAATTCTTATACTTCAAACCTAACATTCACAAATAAAATAGTAAAAATGTCAACAGTCAGTTGAAAACTTGTATTCAATCTATATTCATAATCATTTAAAAGAATCTAATTAAGAAAATTATTGTCGGACTATCATCTGAATCCAACTGAATCCGTCCAAAAACCGATAGCATATTCTCTGAATCCGATCGATTTACACCTCTAGTTGCACTCTCCATCCAGACCATATCCATTTCAAATCTGCAGACAGATTACAAATATTGATAGAAAAAGGATAGCTGACGTCTCCATTGTTTGACAACACCTGAGAAAGAAGTTCTTTTTTGAGGCCGAAAGGAGTTCCTTTAATTTCACTCTTTACTGTAATCGATAAAATTGAGGAATGATGTACATTCACTTTAAGCTGTTTATATCATTCTCTGTTACTAGGTATTGGTGTTTGTCAACTTGAGCCATTCATGGCCAGTTTGACTCTCCCCATAAACCTTTCTTCTGCCTCATCTTTAGCGTACAAACAACGCCGATTCTGGGGTTTCAGATCTTATCTTCCTCCATAGTTTCCACGCCAATATTGCTGATTTGCTTTCAAAATATTCTTCATGCATCAACCTTATTCCAACTATAAGTGGCCTCCTATGCATGAATGTATGTATAGGTCTCTGCAACAGTCATATTTGTCTTGGTGTCTTGAAAACTCCCTTTTTTTGAATGAATTTTATATACAAAAAAACGTGGTGAAACAGGTTTGAAGCCCAAGAAATTGATGCAGAGTTGATGAAGAACCTGAGAAGGAAACATCCCTTAACTTAAGACCCAATGGAATCATTCATACCTCAAACCTGTTTCCAAGTAAAATCTAACGGTTTAAAATTGAAGATAAATTTCTTAATTTTACATTAAAGGATTAATAGTTATCAAATTTACAAATAAGAACCCTACTCTTCTTTCCTTTTCTGTCGGTTCTCTCCCCCACTAGTTCGTCTTTTCAACACCTCTGCACGCTCGTTCCCACTTGTAGTTCTTCTCCAGGGAAAATCGATTCATGGAAAAATACAGGATTAAGTCTATTACAGGTCGGTTTTTGCTCACAAACCTGGCATGGAAACATCCATGGTTCCCTGGCTAGAACCTTCAGGCAGAAGCTTAACCCAGTATTTTTGCACTCCATTCTTGACATCCAACTGTGCCTCTACCTTCGGGCAGAAGCTTTCGGGTCTCTTATCGTACAAATCATAGCTACTTCGCCCGTATAGTCCTTGATCAATATAACAACCACCGTGATCCAATTTCACACCACTCTAAGTGTCGGTTGAGTGAGGGGTTTCTATTGAAAGAGAAGACAAGTTTTTGCAGAGAAATCAGAGCAGTTCCAAACTCAGATGGCAAAAAAACCAGACGAACTATTGAAGAAGAAAATAGACAGAAAAGGAAATAAGAGTAGATTTTTATTTGTAAATTTGATAACTATTAATCCTTTAATGTAAAATTAAGAAATTTATCTTTAATTTTAGACCGTCAGATTTTCTTGGCAGCCGCAAATAAAAATCCACAAACCTGAGGCTCAAGTGTACCAAAGAACACGTAAAGCACTGCTGCCAAGCAAAATCCCTCTAAAATACCTTCTTAAAATATTCAGATATCTGTCATATACCCAAGAATCCTGTTCATCATCAACTCTCAAGTGTATTCTTTTCCCAGTCTTTAAACTTTTCAACACCAACTTCGAAATCTGTAGTTTGTAATACTTTGTATTGATCCAAAATATTCACCCAACAAGGACAAGTATGTAATTGGAGGATTCTCAAAGGAAAGAGCATTCTCCTCGACTCTCTCCATTTTTTATTAGTACTCTGAAGGTTTTGTATGTTGAGCAAGTGGTCATGGCCACTATTGTCAGTAAGCTCTGTTTGATAGCTATGCTCCTCTTGATTTTCATATTATTTTCTGCTCAAGCCCACAGTTTGGTAAGCTGTGAAACCAACTCGCCCGGCGCTTTGGGCTACCGCTGTGATGGTGTTGGCTTGCAGGACCACTGCAACAGTTATGTCATGTTCTACACCAATTCATACTACTCTTCCCTTTATAATCTGAGCTTCTACTTGGGCCTCAATGTTGCAACCATTACAGAAGCTAGTGGGTTCTCTGCGAATACCAAAAATCTTCTCCAAAATCAGCCTTTGCTAATCCCAGTTGATTGTAGATGTAATCATGGCTTCTTCAGTGCTATAATTACAAAGACTACTCTCAAAGGAGAAAGCTTTGATGGAATTGCAAAATCACTGGAAGGCTTGACTACCTGCAAAGCAATCAGAGAAGAGAACCCCTATATCCCTCCATGGGATCTCAAAGACAAAGCCCGGTTACTGATCCCACTGAGATGTGCCTGCCCATCCCAGTTACAGATCACACAAGGAACAAGACTTCTTCTCACTTATCCTATTAGTGTAGGTGACACAATTCCAAACCTGGCCTCCAAGTTTAATGTCAGTGCAGAAGCCATAATCTCTGCAAATAACAAATCAGGAAGCTTCAAGTTTGAAAGCCCAGAAATATTTTCAAGTATTCTGATCCCACTACAGCAAAAACCCATCCTTGATCTTCTTTCTAAACATCCTCAATCCAATTCGGTTAACCCTGCGACTGGCCCTGTCATTAATCGTGGCAAGCAACATCGAAAGAAAAAATCAACAATGTGGAAAATAGTACTCTATGTTGCACTCAGTGGAGTAGCACTAATCTCTTTTGTGGCTGTTGCAGCAGTGGTCTTGGTGATGCAGTGGAGGAAGAAGAAGCCAAATATAATCGAGAATGGGGATCTGGAGCTGCAACAACTAAGTATCAGAACAACCAGTGAGAAGAAATCATCGTTCGAAGGTCAGCAAGATCCTTTTGACAGTCAGGCCCTTGAGACGACCACACCCCACAAGATGGTGTTGGAGACTTACACCATTGAGGAGATAATGAGAGCCACAGAGGACTTCAATTCGAGCAACTTGATCGAGGGATCCACGTTTCATGGCCGCCTAAATGGGAAGAATCTGGCCATTAAGAGGGTACCTCCAGAAACAATCTCCAGGATGGATTTTGAACTTTTCCATGACACCTTCCACTACAACCAGCCTAACATAATTCGACTCCTGGGTACCTGTTTGATCGACAACCCTGATTCATTCCTGGTGTTTGAATATGCCAAGAATGGTTCCTTGAAGGATTGGCTTCATGGTGGGTTAGCAGTGAAAAGCCAATTCATTGCATCTTGTTACTGTTTCCTAACTTGGAACCAGAGGCTGCGTATATGCTTGGATGTGGCTAATGCCTTACAGTACATGCACCAAATTATGAACCCCAGCTACATCCATAGGAATATCAAGAGCCGAAACATCCTTTTAGATGAAGAATTCAGTGCCAAGATTGGAAATTTTAGAATGGCAAAATGTGTTGAGTACAGTACAGAGGATTCTCAAACAATTTCATCAGATCCAACCACTTGGGATAAAGGGTATTTAGCTCCTGAGTATCTTCGAGAAGGTATTGTTTCTGTGAGCACTGATATATTTGCCTATGGGGTGGTCTTGCTCGAGGTCTTATCAGGTCAAACTCCATTAACCAGGGCTGATGACAAGGGAGAAGAAATTGTTCGGCTTTCAGATAAGATCAAATCCATATTAATGTCGGAAGATCCGCATGAACTCAGAGACTGGATGGACCGTGCATTGGGAGAGAATTATTCATTCGATGCAGCTGTGACATTAGCTAATCTAGCAAGATCGTGTGTGGAAGAAGACCCATCTTCAAGGCCAAGTGCTGGGGAGATCGTTGACAAGTTATCCAGATTGGTGGATGAACTAAGGGACAGTGAACAAGTCTCCACGACCTGCGAAAGTTCTTCAAAACCTCTAGTTAAGGTAACTTCAAGCGACCTGTAAATATGCAGTTTGAATATAAATCCATGAATCGTGGAGGAATATAGACTACTGAATTATTTTGCAGTATTGAATCTCTGAATATGTGTGTAGTGAGATATTGTATATGGACTAGTTTAAGGTTCCAAGTTTCAGGTTTGATAGGAATTGAGATTTGGTTGGGGCATTTCGTCGAATGAATTGTCACTAATCCTGTAAGCAAGAAGTACAGATAATAATAATTCAAATACCAGATGACTTAACAGAAACTGACCATTTATTATGTTAGGGTTAGGGATACCTCAACATATTATTACAAAATAACTATCTAAAAGAGAAAATTTCAGGGTACTTGGGGATGAATGTTTCTCATTTGTCCATTCACTAAGAAAAAATGTTTCCCTTATCCATCCTCTTAAGTTTTATATAAAAGAGAAAAATTCAGGGTACTTGAGCATGAATCATGAATGTTTCTCATTTGTCCATTCACCCAGAAAAATTGTTTCCCTTATCCATCCTTTTAAGTTTTATAATGTCATTGTTGATACCTATCTCAGTAGTTTTTTTTCCTTTTTTGGGTAATAGATACCTATGTTTGTAGTTATGATTTATGATCTTCTTTACAAGTTCTGCCAAAAAGAGATCCTTTTTATAAGACAAAATAATCACATAAAATAGAAAAAGGTTGAAGCTTTGTTGACTTATGGGGGAGTAAAGAAACCCTCGTCAGTCGTCACCATTTGATAATTCATCTACCATCATATACTTCCATGCCTTGTTGTGCAAAACACCCCTTCATCATCCAATCACATGGAATTGATGGTAATGGCAGAGAGAATTCCTATTTCCCTATGCATTGAGGGGGGAAAAGTTTGGTTGTGTAAGACCCATTTGGCAATGCTTTTGCTGAAGAACACATTTTCCCCGCCCAAAGCATTTTTTTCAATTATTTGTTAAAAGGGGTTTTAAGCTATAAAATGTGTCTGGTAAACTTTGCTTGAGAACTCTGTTTCGAAGGCAAAGGCAAAAGAAGAGGCTACAGAGTCGTAGGTTTGTGCTCTTGTCTCTTCTTTATTTAAGCCATTATGGAAATTTTCAAGAAAAAGAAAAAAAAATTGAAAGAAAGGAAAAAAAAATTGGGTTTTCAAGGGTTTCAAAATAAGAGTTTATGTTTTCTAACAAAAAAATAATAATAATAAAGGTTATGTTTTGATATGAAAAAGACAAGAATACCCCTCTGCTTTTTCAAAACACCAATTTGATGTTCTCAACGTATACACAACCTGTAGGCCGTAGCTGCTGAGTCAACGGATACAAGTGCCATGAACAGGAAGATAGGGATGTGTCTAAAGCTCCTTGGTCTAATGGGCTTGGGCCATCACACCCAAGAAGAGAAGGGTCTTGGGTTTCAAAATGGGCCCAACGGGTGAGCTAGCCCAGCAAGTTGACAGCCATCATTAACTACGCAGTAGGAGATCTTGTCTAGTTCCTCTCCACTTCTCCAACATATTTCCTAATTGGATTGGGCTCGTGCAAGCGTCCAAGGCCTGCTTGTGTAGCTATCCAATAACCACTCCTTTGTTGCCGACACTTAAAAAGAAATTTTCAACAGTATTGATACGTATCGGCCTATACAGCCAACAACTTTGATGATTGATTATCCTGACAGGGGTCCACTCTCGTCACTTCAAGCATTGGATTCAACGCAGCTCAGGAAGAAAGGTTCTGAAAAAGATTCGGGTCCATATTCTTATTATTCTCCTTCATTTTCATTTTTCTCTCATCATCAGTTAAGGTGAAAACAAATAAAATAAAATAAAATAAAAAACTAAAATTCTTCAATCGATGTGGCTTCAAGAAATTAATGGAATATCCTAACAAAACAAATAGAAGAGAACGACCTTTGCTGCGCTGGCGGCTGATAACACTTGGGCCTGGCATGGTGTGGCCCAAAAAATAAATAACACAAAGAAAAACTGATTTTATGGGCTTTACGGATCCGATTGAGCCTGTGGGCCTCAACTCAACTCAACTGCCGATCCTGTCAAGATTTTCGGAAACAGTTTTCATCCTGGGACGGACCTCAGGGTCCGTCTCGGTACATGCCAGGGCCACATGGAAAACGGCTAACACCTCCTTCTTAGCATGGGCTTCCTTTAGCAGCATCGGGTCCACTAGCTCCGACAATGGCTTCTGCTCCTCGAACCCCTTCCCCACCCACCTCACCAAATCTGGTACTTCCGCCACCGCCGCCGTTGATGATGATGACGTTGTCGGAGATGGGGGTGCTACCGACGATGCCGACGACGTATCTGGAGATTTTCCAGTCAACAGTTCCATAAGTACTACCCCCAAGGAATAGACATCCCATTTTTGTGTGGGCTTTGCTCCAGGGACCCGGGCCTCGGGGGCCCGATAGTTGTTGGGCCTCTCGGGTTGGGTCGACTTGATGTACGGAAGGGCCCCACCTATCAGTCCTCCAGAAGAAGATGGATCGCTACCCGTGATGCTGATTAAACGGTTTAGGCCGAAATCGGAGATGTAAGCGTGGAATTCGTTATCCAGGAGAATGTTGGATGGCTTCACGTCTGCATGGATGAATTTTCTTGGGCTACATTCGTGTAGGTAGGCCAACCCCCTCGCTGCCTCCTTAGCGATTCTCAGCCGAGTTGCCCATGTCAAACTCGGTGATGGTTGCCCATTTCTCCCTGAAAAAAATTAGTAGCAGTAATTAAGACAATTTCTAGATTTTCCCGCATTAATTCATGTTTATATGGGGAAGGGAATTGAAATTAGATCTTCTCCTAGAGAAAAAAACATTTCAACCCCACCTAGTTGAATTCTTGACACTTGTTCAAATTCGAAAGCATGATTTTATTTTCTCCAATAAATTAACTAAAATAAAACTTAACACTGTTTTACTAATTTATCGAAGAAAGAAAAAAAAAATAATGTTTTGAAATTCAAGAATCAACCATATAAATTAAAATTCCTTACCCACATAAATTAAAATTCCTCTCCATTTGGGTCGGGCTCGAGGGGATCAGGGATTTGTGGAGTGTTTTTTTCAAATTTAGAGAAAATCGATTGAGCCGAACAAATTACTAATCGAAATCGATCAAATAATTGGTTTGGTTTGAATTTCGATAAAAGCAAACTGAAATTTAACTGGTAAACCAAAACCGAACCGATTCACAGCATTGGTTGCAGAGCTTCAAAGAAAGAAAATGGAAGAAGACTCACCGCGAAGAGAAGAAGCTAAGCTACCATTAGAGATGAAATCAGAGATGAGAAGCTTTTCATCAGAAGCCCAGTAGTAAGCTCTTAATTTCACAACGTTTGGATGCTTCACCCTCCCTATCGCCTGTATCTCCGCCGCGAATTCTTTATACCTCTGACCTCCACCTTCACCTAATCTCCTTACGGCCACCGGAATTCCATTACCCAGAACCACCTTGTACACGATTCCCAATCCACTCTTCCCCAACACATACGCAGAGGCTCTGAGTAGCTCGTCTAGTTCGAATGTGAATCCTTTATCGATCGCAACTAGCTGACCTTCTCCTCCGTTACTCCCATTGTCCTTCTCAGATTCAATTTCAGAGTCGTTACTCGAAATTCCCTTCAAGCAAGAGCAAGGACAAAATTTCTTCATGCCTTTATCGTTACCTCCAAATCTGCTTTTTCCTGTGCAGCTGCAGCCATTGTTGGAGTCTTTTCTCTTCCAGTATATGTAAACGATGATTAAACCGATAAATGCCACTCCCGCGGCGTCTGCAACTGAGATTAGGATGATGAAACCTGCTTTCAATCCTTTCTTCGAGCTGGATTCCGACGCCGGCGCTGAATTCCGACTACCTGGAGTGTTCTGTGCCGTCTGTGGAGATTTGGTAGAACGGCATGGATCCTGAAGTGGGAACCCACACAAGGAAGGGTTGTTGAGGAACGCAGTGGGGCTTTGGTTAGCAAAGGTCCCATCTTGAGGGATTTCGCCGCTGAGATTGTTATGTCGGAGATCGAAACTCACGACCGAGGGCAATTTCCCCAGAGAGGAAGGAATGTGACCAGAGAATTGATTGAAGGAGAGGTTGAGCGTACCAGAGAGAGACTGCAATTCACCGAGGTCAGAAGGGATCGATCCGCTGAAGTTGTTCGACGAAAGGTCGAGCTGAACCAAGCTCAACAATTTGGGCCAAATTCCGGTGGGAATATGGCCGGAGAACTTGTTCTGTGCGATAATCAGACGCTGCAACTGGCGGCAATTGCCGAGATCCTTGGACAGAGAGCCGGAGAGAGAATTCTGGGAGAGGTCGAGGTTCTGGAGGCGAGGGAGGTTGCAGAGGGAAGGAGGAAGGCCACCAGAAAGGTTGTTGCCGTAGAGGAAGATGCTGTGGAGAGAAGAAGCGTTAAAGAGCTCGTCAGGAATGGAGCCGTAGAAGCGGTTGCCATGAAGGTTGAGACGGCGAAGGTAGATCAGAGAGCCCAGCTCGGAGGGGATGTAAGCACGAAGATTCCGACCGGCGAGGGCGATTCCAACGACTCGGGGATCGGTAAATTTGGACGTATTCATGCAGGAAACTCCAGTCCACCGGCATGGATCAGAATCGTTCTCATCCCAGTCGGAGAAGACAGAGGTGTCTGAATCTGAGGATTGGTCAGCAGCAGATTTCAAGGCTAAGAGGGAAAGCCCATCTGGGGTAAGGGAGAGACTAAGCTTGGGGATGCTAACCAAGATGAGGAACCAGAGAAAGAAGACATCAGTAACCATAATGGCTTCTTGAAGAATTTAAACTCTCCTACTACTTCTTCTACTTCTTCTTCTACAGTTTAAAGAAGAATTCATCAATTCTTGCAGAGATCACACTCTGTTTTCTGCTCTGCATCTACAACTGTGGAGTTGAATTGACCATAAAACTTAATGAAAATTTATCTTCTCAGTCCCATCAGGGAAGGTAATTGGAGAGAGATTGAAAGAGAGAGCCAAAGGGTCCTCTCCGATGAGTGTATTCCATCTGCCATTGCTGGCCTGTATTTATTACACGCCACTTACCACTATTACTACTAACTGCTAGTCTACTTGACTCTTAAGGAGACATGTAGAGAGAGAAAGAGAGAGAGAGTTTGTATGTGTGTTTTGATTCAATGGGACCCGCTTCCCGCCAAAATGACTTCCAAGGAAAGGGAGTAGAAGAAAAGCAATCTTTATAAAGGAAAAAAAAATACTGAAGCAAAATGGTGTCCGGTAAAACTGAACCGGTCAGATTTAGAAACTAACCGACCAACCTGAACCAAACTAACTATCAGGTTGGTTTCAGTTCGGGAGATTGAAACACCGGTTGAAAATTGGACCGTGTCAACGAACCAACCGAAAACCTGACCAAACTGAAACAAAACCCATAAAAGAAAAAACCAGATCTTTACATAATTTGATGATAGCTCAATAAGAGGTAATCAAAGCAAAGTTTCAAAATTGAATTTGGAGGGACAAAGTAGAAGTTAATCAATCAATGATAAGATGGCATCAAGCTGGAAAGTTGGACTCACCAAAAGAATTGATGAAAGTAGAACACATTAATAAACAAGTCACTAAAGAAAGGAGGGAGAATAAGTTTAGACATGATAAAATCATAGATAAAATTATGCTATGGAGAGAAAATTTAGGAAGAGACAAGAAAGGCTAAGTAGGGAAGTGGACACACACAGTAATGGCATTATATTTTCAACTAACCAACTCCTCTGTCTCATATAATGTTTCTAAGCTTCATATCATTACAACCCCACGTTTGGTACTTTTCAGATTAAACACCTGTTTTGGCTCTCTACTTAAACCTACCATTCATAAGGATTTCATTTAAATTTGATTAATTGTATCAAGTAACTAGTGGGTTGGAATTAACAAAACTTTAATTGTCAGATATTCAAGATTTACTTCTCTCACACTTTTCCATCACACAAGAGGAATGAGACCTACTTCGTATAGACCACACCATTACTGTGTCGTAAAAAGACGTGAATGAAATATAGAACTCTACCCTGATGGGTAGAGGATCCAGATTCATTAGCATTCAATCAATGCCAGTACCGATATCTTGCACTAAAACCCTGACCATGTTCTTAGTGGAATAACAAATAATTGATGACTTGAGAAGAAGTGGGGGTGGTGGTGGTTTAATTTATTGTAGTTAGAGAAGAATGATGAAAGACGTTCTTTGAAGCTACAATAACCTCCATATTCTTCTACTTCATCTTCTTTCTTGTAACATTTCTATCATCAAATCTGGAACCAATCATTGCCAGTTATAATAAGAAAGCAGAAGAAAGAGGGTAGTGATCAAATAACCTTTGCTAAAAAGCCTACAACTTTCTTGGTGGATTGGATCTGTTGGTATTCGTACATGAGAAGATTAGTGCTTTAGACTTTAATAAAAATTTCATTAACTTTACACCTAACACGTGTGAGCTAAGCATAATATTCTCAAGTGGCAACCCAACACCTTATACTAAGCGAGTTCATATTAACACGGTTCAATGGACCGGATAAACCGATCCAACGGAACCGACCAGGGTAAAGATCGAAATAGAACTAATTTTCAGTTAAATTTAGACGCAAAACTGACCGGTCCAAACCAAAAACCCAAAAAAACCGGCTTCAAATTTCAGAAACTTTAGGGGTGATGGGTATTGTTTCCTGATTTTTGTGAAAAAGACCAGAACTTGGGAATTGATGGGATCTTACTCTAATAGAAGACGACACCAACAATGACTTGAAGTTTCAGGTATGCTTAAAGCATAAAAAAATTAAGCAGATGCGAAGCCAAAAGAGGAAATACAAAGCCATAAATCTGAAATCTTTACTTACTTTTTCTCGATTCTTACCTAAACGTGTCATGGCATGTCCACGCACCCGAGCACTTGTGCACATACGAGAGACAGCTTCAAAACAGAGAATCAGAACTCGGATCAGTTCAATTCCACTGGGTTTTTTCTAGATCCTAAGAATTGATGTGTTAATGCCCTAAACCTAGTTTATGGAAGAGCAAAAGCGCCTGAGTTGGGTTGGAATCGGTGTCTTGATATGCTAACCCTAGCTTCAGTACAAAGATCAGATGAGCAAGGTTGGCTAGATTGGCCTCGGCCGATTCCAATCTCAATCAGCCGATTTGATCACCATTCTTGAAACCCTGCAGCAAAAACAGCAATAACAACTTGCATATAGCTAGTGGCATAAATCACCTAAAAGAATAAAACATTCCATAGAATGTACCTCAAAACTTACCATGATAAATTGCTTGCCTCACAGATCTGTCACATGGTCAATAGCTGCTGGGAAAATATTTGTCTTTCCCTAAAACTCTCAATCATAAAGAGTTCCCAATGCCAAAAACAGATCCCTCGTTACATGTTCATTGAGTGAGTTTAGCAATGTCATCTGGTTCTACTTTATATGAAATCCAAAGAATTCCTCAAATTTGATTTTCATTCTTGCAACAAAGGAGCTGTGAAACATAGTGAGCTTCTTAAGGTAATCAGATATAAGAGGCATAAGACAATGTGTATTCGTGGTTCGATCTTTTAGAAGGGTAACATGTACAGTTCATAACAGCAAAATTGCCATTCCATGCAGGGTCACCATAGGATATCAAGCCAATTATGGCAATTCCTAGTTCCACATATATCATCTTGCTTTCTTTATCTTCCCTCACAATTTTGAACAGTATAACAGAAGACAATGTCAGAACCTGCAGTGCTGCTCAAAACCAGAACAAAAGCCACCTTCCATCGTGGTATTCAACATTCCTCTCAACAGGGAATGTGTATTCGACCACTTTACTGAAAGCTCTTTGTCTTAAGAATAAGTTCGTTCCAGCTCTACTTTATCACATATATTCAATCTAGTGATGAAAGAAGGCCAAGAACACCAAAATTTGGAGAACATAACCATTATTCCTACCTGCGATCATTTATGTCGCCGTTGTCTCTTCATCAGATAAAATCCTGTCCATTTCAGCGAAGTAGGGCCAATCCTCCTTGCTTTTCTTCCCACTCTTGGTTTCCTGTGACAGAAAGAGTAGATGTTAGGCAGTATCATTAGAACAACTACCAGCATTTTTTTTTTGGGTCAACAACTACTAGCATCAAGACAACTGGATGAAATGTGCCACTGTCCCTGCCTCTGCCGCTGGTGCACCATACTTGATAGCATTATTTAGGCCACAAATAAGATCTTAACCATCATTTTCTTACTTTATATCTAATTCAGCATTCCAGCCAGATGAGAAAGAGTATAGCAACAATCTTCTGGTCAAAGCAGTTTCTTGGTGAGCGAATAGAAAAACATAACCCACCAAGGCACACATAAAAAAGCAGGTTACTTCTTATTCTTATGTCCCCCAAAATACAAGGCCATCAATCATTGAATGCAGGACTAATTAAATACCCTGTAATTCTACCAGAAGAAAACCAGGTTAGCAACACACAGGACAAACCTCATATTTCAGAACAAGAGATGCCCAGAAAGACTTGCACTGTGCTGGAGATCGAGTTATTCCATCAGTTTGCAAATTGGTAGAGATCTCTCCCCAGAGGACCATTCGCCCCTTCACAGCTTTAAATCTGCTGTCCAATTCTCCCCGCATTCTGATTAGTTTGATAATTTCCTCAGGCTCCCATTTGTTCCGTTTTAAAGGTCTGGCAGACTTCAATTGAGGATTTGACAGATGAACAGAATCCTCCCCAAAGCTTTCTGTTCCACCTTTCTCGAAATTCGGTCTTTCAACTGGAATGGAACCACTGCCATCCCATACTTGGCCCTCAGCAGGTGATGTTAGTGCAGCAAATGACTTCAACAAAGCATCTGAGCTTCTTGTAAGTAGTGCAGACGAATCTTCTTTGTCAGAACTTGATGCAGTTGCAACTTCCTCAGATGATAAATGTTCCAATTCAGCACTTTTATCTGATGAACAATTAGTTTTAAAAAGAAGGCAGGGCTTCAGTCTTAAAATCTGTTACCACAAATGTGAAACACATGATGGATATGCTTCAAAACCTAGAAAAATGCTTGCTAGAACTTTCAAAAATAAGTGTTCTAAAAACAACACTCTAGACTTGATACATCATTTGATCCAAAACTCTTCATGCCGTCATCAAGGAAGCCTTTCCTCAAAAATCCAGCTATCAGGGCAAACATGGAAGACACCTCTTGTCAAATCGGCCATCAGATGGAGAAACCCTCAGCTTGTATCAACAATGTATTAATTTGTGGGATTTATCTGAACTGCTATGCCCAAATATCAATGGGATACTACACAGATTATGTGACAAACATGTTATCATCATTTTAATTTTCTTCTGATCTTGAATATTGCTTGAATTTTTATTTAAAATCAGATTTTCTATCTTCATTGTAATGCATCTCTTTCCAAAAGTTAATCCACTTATGTTCATAATTTAAGCATATACACTCGAATTATCATTTTCTAATTACTTCCATCTAGGTGTCAATGTCATTTAAAAACTATATTAGTTATTTAAAAGAAATGCATTTGGAAACAGCTTTTTCAGATGATCTTAAAACAAGAAATTCTAACAAGTAGCAAAGAATACATATATGAAAATACATGATGGGCCATGTGGATTGAATGATGCCAAAATGTTCTACAAGTAGCCACTTTATATGGTATGATATCCCCCAACCATTGGTTCTACCACAATATGTATGTGGCTTAAATCCTGGGGGTATATAATGTGTTTTCCCCTCAGTGTGCACGTGTGAATGTTATTATCAGTTAGGAAATCAGAAGCTTCAAACAAAATACTTTTACAACCTGCAGTCTCCTCTGAGCAGATGTCACCGCTGCTTGCTTCCTCAAACTTCCTGCTTGGCCTACTCTTCATGGGATGGGGACTCAAAACTTCATTCAATGATGATGGCCCCAAGCCAGCATGCAACTCGCTTGATAATCTTGCAGTTAGCTCATCAGCCAGAACTCCATCTGTCTCAATAGCTATTGCAATGACATCAGGCCTTTTACTACTATACTTCCTTACTGTCTTCCTCAGTACCTCAGACACAGTTCGTTCCATGTGAACCAGCGGAGAGTTCACAGGAAAACTTGATACTGCAGCATGAGCAGCTTTATAAAGAGCATCTAGAAGCCTCCCTTTGTCGATCCATAAGCAACGTGTGAAAATCCTGACTTTTCCCTTGAGGCTCCGTTGATGTAGATCATCTAATTTTTCTGGGCGCAAAATTTCCATGCTGCAATATGCAAAGATATTACTAGACATGAGATTACATCTAATGTCAAATCTACTTAATATATCCAGCATAAGAAGCATGTCTGATCCATCAAGAATTAAGCATCTACCTGACAATTATGATACCATCTGACGCTATCCTCAGTCTCTCATCAATGCAAAGTTCTGTTGATGTGCCAAATGCTTTATCACCATCATTATACATCAACTGTGAGGAGATAAGAACAACTCAAATTTAAATCAATAATAGGATCATTTAACATAATTTCCCCCCTTTCACATTCAACCCCCCCCCCAAAAAAAAATACAAACCCAGGTTTAAGGGAGCTGCAACAGGGGTGGGCAATAATCGAAGAAGAATCCAAGGATCAATAATCACCAACCTGCAAGTTCTCTTTCCCCAAGGAAATAAAACCATTAGACATTACTCTTCTGTTCCTAAGATGAGAAACTCCAACCATCTCACCATTCTTTATGACCTGTAAGATGTCAGGATACTACATAAGATTTTCACAGACAGAGATTCACATATACTAATTTTGTGGAGTAAGAATTTCCAAAACACAAGCACCACTTAGTTGCCAGTTGCCACATAGCACAGGTTATTTCATAACATAACCCGTCTTTTTTTCTTTTGGAAAGAAGGGGGAATGGGGGTGGAGTGGGAGAAATAAAATGAAGGGCGAAGGCAGGCTTCAATCCCAGAGCCTGGAGATGACACTCCAAATGCTTTGCCAGCACAAGGCACAGGCAATTCCAGTTCAACAGAAAGTGGCATACAGGGATAACGAAGGCACTAATTACTCTGACTCATGGGATCCATTGTCTGAATCAGAGGGATTTAAAATAGGGATGCCAACTTCAGCGTTTGAATAACATAAGAGTCCAAAGCTGCGATGCTTCCTGAATGAGATGCAAATCTGAAGTTCAATCATAATAAGTCACTTTGCTGCTGGTTTGTGCTCCATCCATGTATCCTTGAGTCATGGTTCTTGCTACCAATCCTAAATGTGATCAAGTCATAGTTATGAAAGAGTTGGCGTTTTAGGATGCCCAAGGCGATGGCCCACTTTTTTTGTATACAAAAAGTGTACCCTTTGTGTGTCTAGATGATGCCAAAGCCAACGCCTTCTATGCCATCTGAAACCTTATTTGCAAGCAATCACTGTTTTAACATTTTGCACATAGATTTGGTGTTTTCTTCTTTGGCTTTTTAAATGACCCCAATTTATTCCAAAACAATACTTGCTGTCGGTGGTCCACTTTCTTATCATGAAATGAGAAACATGAGATCATTTTAAGATTGAAAAAAAGGGGCCAGATGAGGGCTGAGGTTATCTGTAGAATGACTAAAGGACCTAGGCACAAGGCACTTATTTGACAATCGAGAGGTAATACAATTATTACTTTCATATTTATAAAAATTATAATCATATGTTATAATGCTATGTTGCTATTGTACTACAATAAGATCAACTTATGTTTGCTCTTTTCTTTAGAGATAATCTTGCATTATTATGATCCTTTAATAGTTTCTTAGCTTATTAATAGAATTATATAAGTTTTAATATGCTAGTTGTGACACACATAAAATGGTCATATGAACAAATGTACGCTAGATGCTTTGTTCGCCAAGGTGACACCATGCAACCACCTAATCGTCGTGGCACTTAGGGGAGTAAACGCCGTGGTTGCTTCGCCGCTTTAATAACTATAGATTGAGTACAAAGTCATTACAATATATTCTACCTTACTTCTCTTCTGATTTTATCGTTTCATCAACTAACTGACATGGAAGCATCCCCTAATTGAATGCTTGGGATCTTCATTAATCATACTTTTTGTTTTTTTAATTATTTATTTCAATGAGTTGAGTTCTATTCTTTGAGTTTAATCACCGAAGTTGAGTAGGAATAGTTGAAAAAAGAGAAACAGTTTTCCTTAATTGACTCAGGTATTCTGCCAAATAGGTTGATTCTCTGTCCGGTTTCAGCTTAACTGTCGGTTTAGGCAGTCTTAAAATCTTAAACCTATACATCAAAATCCTCAAATGATCCTATAGTCCATGGGAAATCAAAACTTTCTTCCAGGCTTTACTAGTCAAGCGAACTTTCACTACAATATTATATTCTTCTTATTATGTCTCTATTCTCTCCTAACTTTTTAAACCTATTCAACCATACATTCTACCACCACATTTCCTTTGCATTTCAGTTCTCCCTCTTACTTCTTCAAGCTTAAAGTTCACAGTCCCATAATAGTATCCTTTGCTCAGTATTTCTCAATTGTTTTCTATTTATAGAAACCCTACTCAACCATACACATTACACCACATTACGTTGGAGGTTTAGGTTAAAAATCAAGCACTACGGTTTAGGTTAAAAATCAAGCACTACAAGTGTCACAACTTTTTTCTTTTTTTCTTTTTTCTTTTTTCTTTTTTCTTTATGTGGGTTTTTTTTTTTTTTTGGGAGGGGGGGAGGGCAGACGGATAAATTAATTCATTAACCAAAAGGACAGAAAGGGGGAGGGGAGAAGATACGCTAGCATACTAACAGCCAAGCCCAATTAAAATAAGGCACAATCAACGGCACAAAGGAGGCTTACACGATAAGTAACGCGTCCTAGCCTCCTCTCTGTTCTTCTTCTTCTTGCTCTCACCATTCTGTCTTTCTTCATCATCTGCTCTATAGTTTACAGATTCCCCTGGCTTTTTAATATTCTACAAAAACTTCAATCTGATCCTAGACTTTTTAAGATATGATTGCATTAAACTTATCCCACATAGATGCAAGTTACCCAGCTGAAATCCTCCAATTAATTTGACAATTTAATGACTCGAAAGTAGGATTGCAATAGATAACCAAATCTTGAGTCGACCAAGATTCACGAGCCACTCGCTGTGGATCTCCATCCATAAAGATTCAATGAGAAACTATATTCCTCTATAGTAAAGAAAATGTTCTCCCTCCCTTTTGGCAGATCCTAAGGAAGATCGAGCAAATGGACATAGCAATTCACATTATGAACCTAAAAAACTTAATCCACAAACAGAACTAAACTATCCCAAACCAAATCTGGAAAATGCAACCAAAAGATAAAACTCACAGTAGTATGCTGGATGCCAATTGATTTCCCAAGCAATTCATGCTCTTTCAAGAACAAAAGTTCTCCATGTATAGGCAGAAAATGCTGCGGCTTCACAATTTTAAGTACTTCCTCCTTCAAAAGTAAACATTATTTTCAGAAAATTTCCCACCACAAATAAACTGTAAACCAACAATAATGGAAGATCAGAAACTAGAGTAGCCCATGAATAAGACAATTAAAGAAGAGGCTTATAACTAAAATGTGACCAACGACAGCTCATTTTTTGTCATCATTAGTAACCAGAAAATCAGTTTGGAATGAAAAGCTAGAAATCACAAAAGAGAATTGCAGCAACACAGGATTCTACCAAGAATGTACAAACAAACCCACCAGTTCATCACGATATCCATGGCCAGATGTATGCAAGTTCTTATTTTTTCCCATTACAATTGTTGAACCAATTTCTGCTATCCGGTTCAGCATATCCATCACTCGATTCTCATTTCCGGGAATTACCTAGAAATTAAAATCAAATAAGTGAACTCTACAACACACTAGCTCAGTAAATTCAAACTGCATTTTACCAGAAGACACTCTCTACCATTTATAACAGAAGACACACTAGTAAGATACGTTCACTTATAAATCAGATGTGTTGATTACCATTATCAAACACAGAGGGAAAAGGAATACCAATAATCATACTTGAATTTGGGAGTAAAATGCTTCTGTTTCCCAAATACACCAGTCATATAGTGATGCATAAGCAATAACACTCACCACAGAGAAAAGTATCCCACTACTACTACTTTATGCCGGTAGGCCAGCGGCCAGCCCTATGAACTGAAATAGTTGGAAAATCTTTTGATTGGCATAAAATTGTCCATCATAACTAACACTATTTGTCCATATAAAGTAAATATGATTTTATATAGACTTGCATGATGAAACAGTTTTCATGAAGCTGACACCATTTACTGGGAAAAGGCTTAATTGAGTTAAAACTATGGGATTTGGTGTATCTGCACAACCATTTACCTTAGCTGAATATAAGATTACATCATCCTTGTTCAACTTGAGAGAGTGACTGCTTCCATATGATGCAAGGTTCAAAGCGGCACGTGGTTCTGCCTGACAATATTAGTCATATATGCAAGCTAAAACACTCCAAAAAAATTTATGTAATTGTTTAAATGTCTGGTAGATGTGATCTGAACTCATTTAGATTATCTTACTTGAGATCCTGTTGTAACAATAAGCAAATCCTTTGGAGCATAAGCATTAATATCTTCCACTTTCCCCTGTGCAACGTACTCATTAGAGAGAGACAGAGGAACAAAGCATCATGAAGAAAACATACCATGTTTAAAGAATTAAGGTTCGTGTTGAACATTTTTCAACTTCTAGTATAAAGAGAATTTCATAATAAGAAGCTAATAAAGAACGGTAAGCAGACATTAGAGATTCAGGATATTTTCAAATAAGGATAGAAAAATGGACTATCTCCACTTCTACAGCTCCAAGCAACATATCCAACGTTGATGTAGTTCAACATCTCATCAAAATTTGAGAATTCCAGATATTTTGGCTAGGCAAAACAATACATTATGTTGAAGTGAAGAAGTGCAATATTTTGAGTATTTTGGATTTTGGTCACATCTCATTCCGAAATTTCAGAGATGAAATTTTGGTTATATCGGACAATCATTTTGATATTTTGGTCATTTCTGCATTTTACACTCCAAAATGACCATTTTGCTTCATACAAAAAATACAAATTTTGGCATATTTTTGGGATCTTAGAAAATCAAAATGGCACACCAAAAGTAGACATGAATTCAAGAGGAAAACGTTGGTGACGTCATAAAAAAAAAAAGATAAAAAATAAATCCCCACAAGAATGAATAAAATAACAACTCAGCCTTATTCCGATCAAGTGCTACATGGATCCTTTTCCTCCAATCAGCTCCTCTCGAGGTCATGCTAAATACAAGGCCTAAGTCATACACATCTTTTCTAACTTCTCCTAAGGTTAGCTATTTTGTTTCCTTCAATTTGGATTGAAAAATCACTCCTCCGCACTGGAGTCTAGAGCATTCAAAGGCCTCTATTAAACATAGCCATGCCACCTCAAATGACTTATTCAAAGTTTATTATGTAGTGGAGCTACTCCCAAACCAGCTCTAACATAAGCATTCTTACTTTATGCTTCCTAGTTTTATCTATCTCAACATTGTCATTTTTGCTACACTAAGTTTATCCATATAATTTTCACACGAAAAAAGAAAGAAAAAAAAATTTATCTACAAGATGCTTCTTAACTACCCAACTTTCTGCCCATACATTATAACTGTTCCTATAATGACACAAAACAAAAATCTTTCTTTTTCCCTATCTTCCTATTAATAATTAAAGAACAGAGCTTCATCCCACCAAAAATAGAAAGGTTAATGAAAACATGTTTTCCTTACCAAAGTTGATGGATCAATTGGTGCTTTTCCATCCCTCCAAGCAGCATCCAAGTATGTCCTTAATGACATGCCCACAAACACCTGTGACATTGACAAATAATTAATCCATACTCTACAGAAATATATTTGGTATTTTCACAACATTCAAGCTGAATAACCCACAGCAAGGAAGAAACAAAAGGAAAAATGGACGAAAATATTGATTCTTTTCGGTAAACCATTGTGAATATACCAGCTTCCGACCAGTCAAATCAGCTGCAGCTTTCATACTTCCAAGACGATGTATATTAGATGCAAACTGTGTGGTAATAACTCTTCCTTTAGCAGCTGAAACCTGTCTCAGCAGTGCATCTGCTACAACTGTCTCACTAACGCTTCTTCCAGGTGAGAGCACATTGGTTGAGTCACTCATCATCTGGAAAGGGAAACAGACAATTAACTCCAGAAGCAGACTTCATTACAATTTTGATCCAAAAATAGTAGTTTATGCAGCATACTTAAGGTAACATCTTCAGCTTGATGATAGGAACCAGCAGGCCATAAAATTTATCAATATTGAGATTGGGCATTACAAAACTACAACGGAAAAAATAAATCGAAGCGAGGAAGTCATCCATTCCAATAAAAATACCATACATTCTGACAAATTCTCAATATCAAACCCCTTGGCTAGCACATATACCCACACTTGAAACACATGTCAAGAACATTTCAAGTTCCTTATTATGGGTGAAAAGAGCTGTGTCTTTTCAATCTGTTAAGGCCCAGATTATCAGGATGTGCTTTTATTTGCTAATGCCTTGTCATTCTAAATATATTCATTACATACCTAGAAATGCAACTGAGTAAATTGCTTAGAAATATAGATATTCATGTATGCTACTATGCTGTAATAGAAGGGCGGGTCTGGCGCAATGGTGGAGTCTCTGCATTGTGCGCTGGAGGTCGCAGGTTCGAATCAGCCTCTCTGCAAGGCAGGGGTAAGGCTGCCTAGAAAGTCCCTTCCCCAGACCCCACAGTGTGGGAGCTTCGGCACTGGGTATGCCCTTTTTTTTTTTTATGTATGCTGTAATACATATTAGTAAGGAAGTCAAAAGAAAACATCTAAACAAGTTCCCCAACTCAGACCGCACTAAACATAGCAATCAGAGAGAGATAGGGAACTTCCATTTTGTCACATGAGATAAAAGGCCACTCAAATGGATGCCCAACATGACACTGACAGAAATACAAGAAAACAAGTAGGGGAAAGTGTCCTACAAATGATAACAGAAAATAACCACAGAAAAACAGGCAATCAAAATATGTGGTTCCAAGAAACTTACTAATGTAACTCCTTCCTTTGAGAGTTCCTCCAGAGTTTCACGATCAAAAACTTTCCCATCCAATGGTGATTCATCAATCTGTAAGAAGTAACATGCATCTATGATAATGAACACCAAAAATTAAAAAGAAAATGCAGAAGTCACCTTCCAGTCACCAGTATGAAGAATTGTTCCATCAGCACAGCGGAGCACCAATCCACAACAATCCGGAATCGAGTGGGTAACCCTGACAGGTTCTACTTCAAAAGGCCCAGCAACGAACTTCTTCCTCATACTGAAAACCTTAAGCCTGGATGGAACTAAGAGCCCAAACTCTTTCAAACGCTTTTTAATTAGCTGTTGACAAATGCATGGAGAATTGATCTTAATGTAAGGGAAAAAAAAGGGTTTAATAGCAGCATGAAAAGAAAATATGCAGCCTACTAAAATTTGCATGCCAGTATTAAGACATTCAATGATACCAAGAGGCAAGTTAATGAAGACTATTTACCCTCCCAATTTGGAAGCTATGACAACAATTGCAAAGCCTCAAAACCTTAAAAGGCCAAGACACCGACACACAAACATGAGAAGGGGTGCACAGTTGACATATCAATTGGTATTAATAGTCAACAGATAATAGAAAGTATTTCATTAATAAGTTTAAAATAGGTCAATTTTATGAAGGATCTGTTAATCTTCTACAGTGGTGTCTCTTCTTGGGGACCGGTGTATTGAAAAATTAAGGTTTCAGGAACAAATAAAATCAACCTGCAAGAGAACAAGAGGAATCTTATGGAAATTGGCTGCAATATGGTGATCATAGTTGTCAAGGCAGCTAGGTGACCCAAGGTATTGGAGGAAGGGAAGAACAAGGCAACACCAGAAAAGACAGTAAGCGACAAAGGTGCCCTTCGAGCAAAAGGAGACTGGATGCCTAGAGCCACCTTAGCAACCAAACAGTGATATGTTAAGAACTACTAAAATTCAAGAGCAGGACCTGATGGAATATTTGGGGCTACCTGCAAAATGTCACAGGTTACAGGCAAGACACAAAGGTTTGATAAAGAAGACAGAGAAATTAACTTAGAGAATCATGCTAAGGTTGTGATATCTCTGGATCGTCCATCCCAGTGTGAATGTATTCTGTTCTACAGCCCAAGGACATGCAGATCATTTTTGTCGTTTCAATTTTCCACTGCTTGAAATGATTGTTACGATCAGAAGAAAACGAAGAATCAACCAAGGTTTAGAAAGGACCAAACTTTCTAGGGCTGGAGATAATTCACTCATGACTCATATAACAGCAGGCTAGTATGTTAACTTTGAAAAACAGCATTAGCTAGCCTTAAATATGAAACACTGGATGCCTCCTACTTCTAATAACAACTCCATCGCAAGATTAAGATTGCCATAACCCACCCAACTCTACTCTAAACACAGAAAATAAAACTAGACTCAACCTAATACCAATCATATATATCCAGTTACTCTAAAAGTACCCTTCTAGCTAAAGCAATAAAAATTTTAAGTGAACAAAAACCAGAACTTACATTACCCAAATTATTTAACCATAACCACATTGGAAGCTTTTCAATTAAAGGAGATCCTATACCAAGAGAAGTTTCACACTGGCCCACATCGCCCTACAGTGCCATCAGGAATTGTGTCTTCGGCCTAAAGAATTCCTCTGCCCTAAGTTCCTTTATTATTTGGCTTCCAAAGCTGATAAAGTGAAGTTACAACTTTCAAGAGTAAAAACATACCAATTTGGCCAAAGTTTTAGTTTGTCAGAAAACCAAAACTTTGGCAGAAAGGTTTTCCAGTTTATCTAAGAAGCCCAAGATACTCCAGATTGCATTTTCAAAAAGCAATGACCAAATAATTGACAAAACAGTCTATGCAAATTTTGAGTTACCGTTTTCAAAAAGATTTCACATTATTAAGGAGTTCTTCAGTGGTTCAGCAGTGACTCAAGTTTTGCTGCTACTATCTATAGTCTTTACATTCAAGTATGATGCGCTCATTCTAGGAGTACCTGCAACTTTATTCTGGGTTTCGCAACTTTTAATCCCAGATCATCTGAAGCTATAATGTATATTATATGAGGGACAGTGTACTTCTTAGGTTCAGAAAGCCTTATCCCGAAATATGAATTCAGGTAGAAGGCAAAGTTCCTTTCAGATTCTTCTTTTATATCTTTATTCGTAAGTGCCACAAGCAGTTGATATCAGAACCCTGAATTTCATAAAATTACATCTTCTCTCAGAAAAGCTCAAGAAGTAGGCAACAACATCTTGTATGGCTATAAAAACCACAAACAATTGCCAAACCAATCATCAATGATCATGCAGTACAGTTTAGACTTAAATCTTGGCTTCAGGTGAAACTACAACATGTTTTGTTTCCCAAGAACAAAGAAAGTCTGAATAATTGGTAAAACTGCAACAGCATTACCAATTGGACACTTGCAGGCTGCAGACAAGAAAAACACCTTCTTGCTGTAATTGTTACAATTTATACAGAATCATATGGACAACAAACTGTTTATCAGCACCTCTAAACCATCTGATCCAGAAAACCTCATATCTTGAGCTAGTTTTTAATTCATGAATGCAGTTATCTCCCACTAAAGGTGGCAAAGAATTCAATCAAATTTAATATTGATGGCAGCTCTATTGGTAATCCAGGTCCGCCTGGATTGAAATACTATCTAGGAAGTAGGAGCTGAACATCCTTGCTTTCTGTCCCCCTATTGGAAGACAGGGAATCAAGGCACAGTAGAAGGGGAATCTAAACTGATGATCAGCTGTGCCTCCTACTGCTTTCTGAAACACATGGAGGAGGTATCTGCATCTGATAAGAAGTGACAGTTGCTTTGAGTAAACTTCTCCATCAGTGGAGTGCATTTTGGCAACTGTACTGCCAAGGAATCAGTACCTGTTTCGCAGTGTAGTCCCACCAGGTGCATGATCTCTATAGTTGGATTTTGTTGTTCTGAATTTTTGTTTCCAAAGCTTTTTACAGTTTTACCTCTCTTTTTATTCAAATTTAGTTATTTGGTAGAAATAAAGGACAGCAAAAAAAAAACTATATAAATTAGGAAATTAAGACATTTCTGGTAACCTATCCAATTACCTGCATTGTAAATGATGAAGCAAATATTGGTGTACGCAAATCCAATGCTGGGATTACCTAATTAACACAATCAGAATTGCCAATATCAAAAGATAAGTAAATGAATAGATAAAAGATGTCAAGATTCTTTGCATTAGAACTCCCCTTGAGCTAATAATATACACAAACATGCAGTGTCTATCAGAAATCAGAATTAGCATTTTCATACCAATCACACCTGTCTTAAAGAGTCAGATCAAACAGATTAAAGAGACTGATGCTATATGGGTGAAATGGCATAAATTGTAGTCGCATATAAACATTTTTCCTAAGCCCATGAGCCAAACATTTCAAGTTCACTGTCACATATATTTTCTTCATCTATGAAAAGTTGAAAATTAAATTTATAAAAATAATTTTATGCAAAAACTGAGAATTAAAAGAAGCATGCACAAGGATAGCTTCTTGGGTTCAGTGTAGCTGAATAGAACATCAAGTGAGTGTTCAACAAAATCTCATTTATTAAAGAAGCTTGTAAACCACCCAGCACGTAATGTTGCATGAATAAAAAATTAAGTGAGTGTTCAACAAAAATCTCACTTATTCTAGGAACTTGTAAAATGCCAGCAGGTAATGTTGCAATGCAGCGATGCAGATTCAACACCAATTGGGCTTCTTTTCTTGGGAATAAGTCTAGCGTTGGGTTCAAACATGTTGAGCCTTTGATCTCATGTGTTTGCTATGTCATGGACCTAAACTATGGTTAATTATTTTTTAAATTAAACTGGTTTTACTGGTTTGAACCAGTTGTCCACGTTATTTTGGAATGTTCTCTTTTTAAGTTGTAACTGACTATAATTGGTCAATTTAAGTTACCTAGTGGGTTAAGGATTAGGTTAGGCCTTCCTTTTTTGTATAGGAATCTATTTTAAATATTTTATATAAGGTTGTAAGAGGGGCCAAGTATTGAAAACGAATTGATGAGTACAAATTTGACTTGTGTTTATTGTACAATGACAGCATTGTTGTGTGACCATCTTCTCCTCTCCCCACGACTTCTTACATGATTTCTTCCCATTCAAGTTGCTAGTCTCCTAACATCAGTGAGTTGAATCAATCTACATCCCCAGTTCTTCTTCTAACCTCTAATTCCCCAAACCCTACCATCCTCCTTATCAATTTTCGTTTACCACAAATCCCAGCTCATTCTAACACCTCCATGGTGCAATTCAACCACAAAAATCCTTCCATAACCTGTCCACAGCAAACCCAAAGCAACGGCAACATTCAATCCACACAACTGCCCCCATAAAAACTACTTTTCTAGCCCATTGACCTTCCATATCCTTAACATACAACCACTCTATCCCCTTGGCCTTCAATCCAAAGCTGGTCCACATCTGACCAGCATAAACCTAAACTTCTAAATCCAGCACTAATCTGCTAATCCCATAAAATCTGAAGTACATCCATCATTTCAAACATCAGCATATTTTGATCACATGATAAAAGATGAGTGTTTGGGTTTAAACCATGTTACTTACCAATGGGGTAAGTATCTTATTTATAGATGCAATTCAGGTAGTTTACAAAGGTAGGACTCTTTACTACGATTACATACAGTTAAGATAATGTAGGGTTTTCAAAATTTGACTTTTCAGTTTCAACTTTTGAATTTAAAAAAATTGAAAATCCCTAATGGATGCTTTTTGGACTCAGACTATCAGACGGATCCACATCCTCTGTAATTCCTATCACACACCCCCATATCCTCCTAACTAAAACATTAGAGTTTGGTTGCATTCCAACAAACCAAAATGCTTGAATTTCATCTTTATCACTTTTCTCAAAGCCTAGGAAACTCAAATTTTTCTGAAACCCCAGATTCAGCATTCAAATCTTATCTCTGAATCCCCAAACCTTTATTGATAGACTCCCAATCATTGACTAGTCATAACTGTGTCATCAAACCCTAGCTCTGAGTCTAATCCTAGCCTTCGAGTGGGATGCCACACCCACTTTTGCCCTACTCAAACATGGATGGTTCATACAACATCCTGGTATACTTGCTCTAGTTGAGCACTTGAGCTCCAAACAATCTAGGACTACATAACCAAGTCCATAATAAAACTTGGTCTTTTAAATTTAACACAAACGAATACTCGGGTCAGGTTACAACTTACAAGACACTTGCTCATTCAACTGCCCGTGTTCCCTATCTGATGTACATATAGCTTGCAAGGAAACAGGTAGTGGTTCACTTTTTGAAGGAACCTAAAAATTCCAAGCAATACAACTTGCTCAAGACCCCTTGCCTTTTTTTTTTTTTTCTACTTTTTTCCTTTTTCTTCTAACTCTCGAGAACAAGTGTGGTTATGTGAATTAGGCCACAGCAAGATCAGAGACAAAAAAGGATCCCAACTCTTTTACAGAAAGAGATGTTATGATGAGCATTACACTACGATCACAGTTATTAAAGTGGAGAGGAAACTTTACCCAAGGCAATGCACCAATGTGGTCTTCATGGCCATGAGTTATGACAACTGCTTCAATTTTATGGCTCCATTTTTTTATGAACATTGTGTCAGGTATAATCCTCTGGACACCCAGCTCATCATAACTGATACCCACAGAAAAAAGTTGATCCAAAACACAAATGAGAAATAGGAAAAAATGGATAATTTATTCAAACAAAAAAAAAAAAGCAATAAGATAGGATTCTAGCAGCAGATGCAATTTAACCTTCTAGTTCTAGAGGAAAACAAAATCTGTAAATTGAAATTTGCAACTTGCCAGTGCTATGCAACAACCAGTATCTTACGAGTAATGGCTACCGATTGAAGGTAAATCATTGTGTTTACCAAGTGACACGATATGAAAGAGTTACCCATACAACAGTAAGAGTTCTAGTTCCAAGTGGAGAGAGATTTTCAAAACCAAGCATGCAAACTGTACTATTGAGCTTCTATAACATACTCTGGAAACATAATGCCAGCATCAATCAAAATATAACGGTCATAATTCCCCACAAGCATGCAATTCATCCCAATTTCGCCCAGGCCACCAATGGGAAGAACACGAAGTGGTGGACCATCAGAACCTTCATAAAACTGTTCCATTTTGCGCTGAACAGAATCATCCATACTTTTCCCCACTCCTTCCCTTCTTCTATTCAACTTCTGTTTTATGACTTTATATTCACGAGTACCTATCATTAACAACAACCCATACGTTAAATTTTGACTAAAAAGTAAAAGCACATAGTTCTTCAAACCTACAAATGCACAGATGACCAAAGTTGCCAGATAAAGTCATGATAGAAGAAATCAAGTTTAAATCGAAGACGATGACCGCTGTAGCTTAGTGGTGACATTAGAAATTTTACATTCCACGTATAGATTGAGTTCAAGCAACTAAATCATCAAAAGAAAATTTGTTTACCATGTTCTATGGATATAATGGTGTTTCAAATTAGTTCCCATGATCACATTCCAAGAAACTTTGTAACTCTTTTTTTTTTTTCTTTGTCTGATAAATAATGAATACCATTATCGAAATTTGTTAACTAAAGCAAAAGTTCATCAAAAAGATAGTGAGTAGGAGCACCTAAAGAGGAAGAAACAGAAGGTCTGTTAAGGGGCGCTCGAGTTGGAAGCTTGGAGGGGCAGAGCGAAAGTGCATTCAAAGCGGCCATCTCCTTTGCCCTGACAGAAACTCCTTTACAAGCTTACGAGACCAACAGTTTTCCAAACTCGGAAGCCCCAAATTCCCCTTCTTCGTAGTTTGTTCTCGAATCGGTATAAATACAGAACACCATTTTTAGATTTAGGCGTTCATCAGAATAAAAGTGTGCTAGTACTTTGAAGGCGCGAGCTTCAAGCGGGAAACGAGACTCTGGACTGAAAGATATCGAGAGGAGTTGGGAGTGAAAATATCTTTTCTTATCGCCTTTGCTGGGACGACACCCTTGCACGTGTTGCGACATCCTCGACCATCATACTCAGATGCCGGTGGCGTGTGACTCTTGGTCCTCATAGCCGTTTCGATAAAGATTTGTGTTTTCCTCGCATCTTTTTATCACACAATATCCTTTCAATTTATTTTCTTCAACTTACCCATATAGTTAATAGAGGGGCCTAATTGGGGAGTCCGGATCAGCTCCCCGACGGTTCGATCATATGGTATAAAAAAAAAAACACTTTTTGAAAAAACACAAAAAGAAAATTTTAATTTTACCCGTGGGCCCCACGTTTTGTGTGGTTAGGAACTCGTCGGGGAGCACTCTGTGCTACCCCGACAGGGTGAGGATCCAGATTGGGTATTATAGTAGGCTTCCATCTAAATATGCTACCAATTGAAAAAAAAATTATAGTTTGCTCCTAAAGATGACCATACGTCTTTTTACGGGTAAAAATGGCAATCTTCTTTTTCTTTCTTTTCTTTTGTTCTTCTTCTTCTTTTCTTCTTTTTTTTTTAATTTTTTTATGAGAATATCATAGGTGAGATAAATGCAAACTGTCATTAGGATTGGGGGGCAAAATAACCATATTACCCCAATATAAAAGGGAGAAATTTTATTCTCATTCTATTTCTACTCACATTTGGTAGATAAAACATCAATTACATTTTCCATCAAAGAGGTTATATGTTTTACTATCCCTAGTGGTATGTATAATAGTCTCCACCCCTTAATATAAAGTTATTATTTTCTAGAAAAAAAAAATATTTTATCACATTTTTCAACTAAAAAGAGAATACCGTTTAGTATATTTAATAATAAGCTACAGGCAACTCTCCTAAATTCGGTTAAAAAAAAAAGAAGAAGATACTACAATTCGATCTCCTAAATCAAAGTGACCTACATGCAGTGGCGGAGCCACGTTGGAACCGGAGGGGGCCATGACCCCCCGGATTTTTTTAAATTGTAAATATCCTTTTTTTTTCCTTATTTCTCTATCTTTAAATGTGAAATACCACTATTTGGCCCCCTCCAAAAATTAAAATTAAAATTTTATGATAAAGATGATGGGTACAAATGTCATTCATAATCTCTATCTAATGGTTGTCATTAAATCCCTAGTTTTAAGGAATAAAAGGTTAAATTCTAATTAAAAACTATTTAAAAACTAACTCACGATCCTTGAATTTCTCCTTATATATTCTCTCCTATTTTCATTTATATTTGTTCTCTTATGAATCTCCTCTTTTATTCCTATTTTTTCTCTTCTTTTTTTTTTTTTCACACATCTCACAAAATATTGAAGTAGTTAGCAAACTTTGAAATTTTCCTAAATCTTCTCCACATCAGGTATTCATTCTCTCTTTCTCAAATTATTCCTTTATCTCTCTCACACTCACGAATTTTCTATTAATTTATCTAATTTTTAATGTAGACTCTACATTAAAATATAATAATATATTCTGATCAGATGGACCTACAGTGGGTCCCACATTAGCCCATATACATTCGGCCCCCTCCATGTTCAATCCTGGCTCCGCCCCTGCCTACATGCCCACCACTTTAATATATATGTTCACCAGCCTACTCCCTTCGATGATCCAGGCACCTTGCTCAACAAACTAAGTATAATTTGACTAAAATATGATCTTTTTGTTTTCACAGTGTTTCAAAAAGCTAGAATCAAAGAGTAATGGCCTCCAAATACAGCTTGGAATCCTATATTTTTGTAAGTAGAATGTTGTGTTTCTCGTTTCACTATATACTTATGAGGGAGGGTGGTGGGCTTGGTATTGTTGGCAAAAAATCATAAGCAATCCCATTAAGGGAATATGTGCCAGCTCAATTCGACTTTGTGTTCATGGGGAAGCACTGCTTTTGAAGGAAGGGATTTTACTGACTTAATGAGGATCTTAGGAAAGTCCTGATGGAATTAGATTATGCAAAAGTGATCAAGTTTGTGAACAAGCTAAACCTTATTCCAATGGACATTCAAAATATTATGTGGGCTGTTTCTTCTTCTTTTTTTTTTTTTTTTTTTTCTCTCAGCTGCATAATGTTTATTTCTACAATGTTAATTGGGGGCGGAATGCTGTATCTAACTCTCTTGCTTATAAAGATGCCTTCATATCGTACTAGAATCTTTGGCATATTTTAGATTCGAGATTTCTTGAATTATATAATCACGATGCCATGCATGGGTCATGCTTAAATATATGGACTCAATCTTGTTAAAAGAAAAAAGAGGAGAGGGGATCATTTTTGAGCACTGACAAGATAGACTCCATATACAACTCTCTCCTAAATTAGTGATAGAAATGTGTGAAAAAAAATTACAACCTTCTACCTCTAAAAATAAAATAAATTTAGACCTGTCGATCATATGGGTCCTGGTTTTTTGGGTCCAAATGGCTAAATAGCATATAATTTTTTTTTCTTTAGTATTCATCAATGGCATTTATTTTTAAAATATTTTAAACCTGAGTTCCCCCAGCCTTTTTTTTTTTTTTTGGTGAAGAGCTTTATTCATTTAAAAGAGAAGCCCCTGGGATACAAAGTACCAATTCATCAAGTGCAGCCAAGCGAGGGGGGGCGAAATAAGATGCCCAATAGAGCTAATCTATCCTATTGCCTTCTCTTGAGTTGATTTCATTAAAACATCACGAGAGGAAGGCTGTATCTGTATATAATGATGATCTTCCAGGTGGAGTCTCCACTTCTTGTTTCGATTCACGCTTCATTGTCACTTTCAATAATTACTTGCTTTAGATTGAGAGATGCCCTTTGACCTTCTCATTCGCCTTCCATTTGAATGGCTTGTGGTTTCCTCCTTTCGGAAGGGTGAGGGTGTGACCCAGTGATCACGGCAATACCACCAAATCTGTGGGTGTTGGAACCCTTCTGATTGCGGATCCATCAACATTGATTTTGATGTAATGCAAGGAGGTGCACTCCATTTATGCTTTTGAACTCTTTTCTTGATTTGCTATGCTGATGAAGGGCTAGATGCTCTGCGTGTTGATCGGCAGATCTCCATATATGATATGGATTACTCACTGGTCTAGGTCTTATTGAAGCCATCCAAATGTGCCACGATGAGTGTGTTGTATGAGTTCCTCCAATGCTGAATTGTTTCTTCTTGCTAAATTTAACCACCGAGAAATCTGATCTATAAGATTTGTGGATTGATTCCACCAACAAATTCGAGTTTTGACCATACCTGTTTGGCGTGACAATGAAGAGATATGATTAGTAGTGGCCCTTTCTTGTGCGGTGAGCAATATCATTGATTCTACACCCTCTTTCGGATAAGGCGGGTGTGGGGAGCTTTCCATGTACGGTTTCCAAACAAAATGAATTACTTTGGGAGGCTGGAGGTGCCATAAGACAAGCCATGGTATTGAGGACTTTGATTATGATTTTCCATCTATGTCTTAAAATGCCGCTTGATGTTTTCTCCCACATAATTTTGTCTTGACAACTCAATAATGATAATGGAATGCTAAGAATTTTCTCTCGCCAAATCATTCGGCCACCAATCTCCGACTTTGTCCTCATTCCATTTAGTTGTTTCAGGATATCTATAAAGGAAGATACTAGGTTAGGGGACTCACCGGAAGTGGCAGGGGAGCTTGAAGAGCTGGAGTATCTGGGATCCATCTATCCATCCATGGATTGATGTTATTGCCATTGCCAACCATATGCATAATGCCGGGTAGCATCAAGTCTTTAACTTTGATAATGGATCTCCATCCCCATGATGCATTAATAGGAGCTGTGGCTTGCAGAAAGTTACAATTTCGAAGTATTTTTCCTTCATTAATTTGTACCAAAGTGATTGCTTACCAATTATAAGTTCCCAAGCTCTTTTAGCAATAAGAGCAAGATTCCACATTTCCATATTTTTGATGTTAAGACCTCCCAATCTCTTAGGTTTACAAATTGTGTTCCAGTTAATGGAGTGAAAGTGAGATTTTTCTCCATTTGACCAAAAGAAATTTCTATTGGAAGAGTCCAACTCATTGAGGATTTTCTTTGGTAAGATGAAACATGACATGTAGTGAGAGGGAAGAGCTTGTGTGACTGATTGAATAAGAACTGCTTTCCACCTGAGCTTAAGAGTTTTGCTTTCCATCCCCGAAGTCTAAGATTCACTCTTTGAATAAGATTTTGACAATGATGTTGCTTGATCTTTCCACTAAACAATGGGATGCCGAGATAGATGTCAAGATCGGGTAGGAATGATATTGAACTTTTCAGCAAGAAGATTTCTAGTTTGGTTTGGAGTGCTCTTGCCGTAATGAGCTCGCTTTTCTGTCTATTTAGTTGTTGACGGAAGCTAGACAATATTTATTTATGACCTTCGAAATTGGTTAGCTTCAGAGATAGTTGCTTGACCAAATAGAATGAGGTCATCAACAAAAGCTAAGTGTGAAATGCTTTCTCCTCCCTTGCAGAGTTTAATACCTCTAATCTTCTTGCTTAATCGGCCTTTTCTAAGTGACTTGAGAGTAGCTCCGCACATAGAACAAAAGATAAGAAGATAGAGGGTCTCCTTGTCTTAGACCTCTAAAGGGGTGAAAGAATCTAGAGGGTTTACCATTGATAAGGATGGAGAATTGAGGAGTGGTTATGCGAACATGATCCACTTAATCCAATTTAAAGGAAATCCATAAGCTTTAAGAACTCTCTCCACAAATGACCATTCCATTTTGTCAAAAGCTTTACTCATATCAAGCTTGATAGCCATTATGCCTTTCTTCCCTTTTTTCCTTTGATTTATCTTGTGCATGATTTCATGGCCAATCAAAATGTTGTCTTGAATATGTCGGCCTTTTATGAAACCATTTTGATTGAAAGAAATGAGATGGGGCAAGATCAATTTGATTCTGCTCACCATTAGCTTAGAAATGATTTTGTATGTAACATTACATAAGCTAATGGGCCTGAATTCATTGACAGAAGTTGGGACATCAACTTTGGGGATAAGAGAAATGAATGTTTGATTGATTTGTGCTGGGAAAGAAGCAGTGTCAAAGAAATGTTTTACATGCTCAATTAGATCAGATTTGCACAAGCTCCAACTGAATTAAATGCTTAAACTGTTTTTTATGCCAAAAACCATGTCAGAAAGTATGTTACCCGACAGGTGAAGTACAAGGATAAACAAACAACGGAAAAGAAAAGAAAAATCTTGAATTAAAAACAGAAATGTATCCATTAAGCAAAAGAATGAGAGACATCCTAATAAAAAAAAAGAGAGAGAAAAAAAAAAAACCCACTAAATCTGTGTTACAGATAAGGTCCTATTTTCATTTTTTATTTAGAAACCAAGGATTTAAATTTACACTCGTAAATTTTTATTTTTATTTTTTATAGTAAATACTGAATTTTACTAGACAATATACGCAACACTTATGACTACTTATTCAAGAGAAGTTGTAATTGTCTAGCATAGATGGATTAATATGTTGCGCATGTTAGCCATTAGGAATCTACGATCTTATTGTTGTCTTCAGAATAAAAATTAAAAAAAAGCTATAAATCTCAGTTTTAGTTCAATTACATTGCCCAAGACAAACATACTACATAAATAGCACATTGCTGGCTGTAGGTAGGGAAGACAACACGAACATCACTTGGCTTGCATTGTGATTGTAAAAAACCCCAATTATGGGGATTTCTCGAGTCGTATAAAATACTGTATATATAACACCCAAGCCATGCTTGTGAAGACTTAAGACTATGACATAGCTAATGGTGAAGATTGTAAAAAAACTTGTGTTACTCATACAACTCAAACGCACGGTGACTGGTATTATTATTTCTCTTGATTGATGACAAACTCGCTAATCAAACGCTTATTGTTATGACCAAAATCACACGTCCTAGCAAATGAAACTATCATATGCAAACATCAATTTATACTCCTATTTGCGACACCATGATCATCACTTCCAACCTAAAATACAATCAAACAACAAATACTTATCAACAACTATTCCACCAATATTGTTATTGTTGTCAAGCCACTGCTTTTCCATTGAATTTTTTTCTCCTTCTCTTCTTCTTCTTTTTTTTTTTTTTTGGTGATGTGCCCTTCTTCTTATCCTCTCTGTTTGTCGGGAAAAGTACGTTTGAAGTTGAAATTATTGGAGGGAAATAATGTCCGTAAGCGACGGATCTTGGATTTAAAAGTCAAGAGGCTAGATGCAAGGTAGGACTTAAAAGAGGTTGACACGTGTCAGGCAATGATAAGTTATAAGATTCTGATTCTCCTTGATCATAGTCACAGATTCCCTGGTGGAGATATTTGCTGCGGTGGATAATCTAGTATGACGAAAATGCCCCTGAGCATTCATTCACTTTTACCGACAAACCTCTTGGTCACCGAGTTGGACCGTCAAAACCGAGTCACTTTAGTTCAATAGGGATATAATTGACTTTGCACGCGCATATGCGATTTTGAAGTAGCTGCAAGTGGAGAAACGATGAAGTCGGCAATTGTCGGCCGAGAAACCAGGAGGCATAAACGGAGACAACTCCAATCCCTAATTCCAATCCCAATCCCAATCCGTGCGGTATCAATTTTTTTGTTTAATGCGAATCAAGAAGATAAGAAGATAACTATTCGCGGTAACGAATTTTGAAAACCTAGGTTGTTCAGAGTGAAAAAACATGGAAGTTGAACTTTGGATTTCACTAACCCTAGATGTTTAGTTGTTTTTCATACAGAAAAAAGCAAAAATCTGTTTCTCCTACCGAAACTGCCGAATTTCAAAAGCATACTTCCCAAAATACAGGATTACAGATGGACTGAAATGGTTACAGATAAATTCAAGCCTTAACCAATCTTGAAGAGATGAAACCACCTTGGAGAATTTCTGCCTTTTTCCTGGTAGGCTGGCTTCCCAAATAAGCACCCCCATTGCCTCTTCTTCATTAATGTGTTTAAATCTTAAATCATCTTAAGTCTGTTTTCTTTTCCTTGATAAATTCCTTTTTCTCCTTTCTCGATCTGATTGAGGCTGCATTACTGCAGCTGTTCGGGTGGTGTTCATAATTAACTGGTTTTGGTTTTGAAAGGTTGGCTTTCTTTGTATTGTATTTTATTATTGAGTGTTTTTTCTGGGCTTGTTCTGTAAGGGATTTCAGATGTGATTGTACATTTGATTTTGGTTCGTGTATTTGATGATTTTGGTTGGATATATCCATGAAAACGATGTGAATTGGTCATTCAATTAGTAGAGCATGAGTTTTCATTGGTTTATCGAATATTTTGCTAAGGATTTGGTTTTGTAGATCGAATTGAAGAAGCTGTTCTCTATCTTTCTCCGAATCACTCATCTAGATTATTCTCCTCCTTATTGAGCAGAGATAAACGTGTGAAAGGGTTGATTGGGATTATGGATATTGCCGAGGTCGAAGAGAGTCTTTTTGCTGCTAGCGATGCCAAGGTATCCCACACGACTCTATTGTTGAACCTTCAACCAAGGATTTTGGGAAAAAAAAAATATATATCTATGTTCATCTGTAGGCCTTTTACTTGATAAAAGCTTTTGGATTCAATTGATACAATAACTGTCCATATATTTTATTCTCTGGATATTTTGGAATTATGTTAGATAGATAGGTGTTTTTCCTTCAGCACCCCCACTCCAAACTTCTCTTACTTTTTTTTTAATAATAGATATATTGATAAAATTGTAAAAGGTAATAAATTACTATTAATTCAATGTATTATGACGACTATGATGATCATAACAATAACAACTATACATACCATTTGAAGCCTTGTATAAATGTTTTAAGGGTTAGAACTTGGAATCATCACCAGACTTTTTTTTTTTTTTGAATTTTTGGGTTGAAGAATTATCATCAGATTAATTAAACAGGTTCTCTTATCGGAATATATAACAGCTTATAGAGACATACAGAATTTTCAGTTCCACTTAATTGGCTGGTGATTATTGTTTGTCAATGCACATGCAGTTACATGGAGGAATGTGTAGTAAACTCTCTGCAATCCTTTGCAAGATTTTGGACATTTTTCCAGTCATAGAGGCAGCGAGGCCCAGAAGCAAGTCAGGCATCCAGGCTTTATGTTCGTTACATATTGCACTTGAGAAGGCCAAGAATCTTCTTCAGCATTGTTCAGAATGTAGTAAACTTTACCTGGTAAAATTTCTTCACTTTCACATGGATATCTTTATCCCTACATTTATTTATCCAATACTGTGACATTGTAGCATTAATCACTTGTTACACTTTCATGACTGCTTTTGATGGCTGACATCTATTTCATCACTTGAGATCTTATGTTACTAGTTCTCTGTCTTCTAAACTAAGGATTTGTGTATGTGAGTTATTTATTTGAATTTTTGTGACTTCCTCACAGAGTTGGTTGGTATGGTATTTGAGACATGTACATTGCTGAAGTGAAATGAATCTAGTTCTTTGTGTGATTAAACTTATCTGGATGTACATTAAAACATAATATATCTTCTTCAAGTTCCACTTCGAGGGGGAAAATAGTGCTTGCTATTCCTGTGTGGCGACTACCTTGTAAATTGTTCATTTATTGCGACTGTTTTCCTGTGTAGGCTATAACAGGGGACTCTGTTCGCTTAAAGTTTGAGAAAGCAAGTGCTGCTCTTGCAGATAGTCTTAGGCGTGTTGAAGACATTGTCCCTCAAGCAATTGGTTTGCAGGTATTGTTGTAGTTTTTTAAAAAAATGCATCAATTCATGCATTGTTCTTTTTCCCCAAATGATTTGAAACTCCTGATTTCATGTTTCCATCTGATGCTTGGGCTACAGCTCAGGCTGTGTGAGTTGTGTGATGAGCCTTGTATAACCTGAGACCAGGCATGATTCTGTCAAAAATTGAGCAAGAAGTTGCCCTGGGTTGCATCCCTACCTGATGCCACAGTTAAAGTATTCGGTCGCTCAATTTTATACTATGAGTATATGATGACTTAGTTGGTTAGGTTGCATTTTCTTTTTTGTGCCTCATGATGATGGACCTTCTTTAAGATATGACACTAAGATTCAGGACAATTGAAGCACCTGGTTGTGGAAAGTAAACTATCTGAAGTTCCACTGCAGTGATGCAGATTCCTCCTCTCGTTAATTTTGCTATTTTTATGCAAATCATTCTCATTCTTCATTCATTTTCCCGTTGGATGTTGTTTTTCAGTGTGTTTTTCTCTTTTGCAAATTAGAGTCAGTTGCTTTTTAAAGCTGATTTTCATTGTTTTCGTAATTATATTTAGAATGCAAGATGGCATCAATTTTTTAACTTCAATTTTCTTTTTGACAATATCTTTGTAGATTTTGGAGATTGTCACTGAACTTGAAGGGACTGTTTTCTCCATTGGTTTACCAGAGAAGCAAGTTGGTGATGAAGTGATTACATTGCTTCAGCAGGATAGAAAATTTGACAGCAATTGCAATGACAACAATGAGTTAGAAATTTTCCATCAGGCTGCATTGAAGCTTGGCATTACTTCTTCAAAGGCAGCGCTGACAGAGAGAAGAGCTCTCAAGAAGCTGATTGAAAGAGCCCGACTTGAGGATGACAGGCGGAAGGAATCCATCGTGGCTTACCTTTTATATCTTATGAGAAAATACTCCAAGTTATTTAGAAATGAGGTTGCAGATGACAATGATTCTCAGGGATCAGCGCCATGTTCCCCAACTGTTCAGGGCTCTGTAGAAGATGGCAGTGGTCCTGTGGTTAATGGTCAGGTCTTTGATCGACAGTTCTCAAAATTATGTTCCTTTAGTTTCAAGTCTTGTGGTCGTAGATCAGGGCAAATGGCAGTACCGCCTGAGGAGTTGAGGTGTCCTATATCGTTGCAACTCATGTATGACCCAGTCATAATATCTTCTGGACAGACTTATGAGCGGATATGCATTGAGAAATGGTTTAGTGATGGGCACAGAACTTGCCCAAAAACTCAACAACAGCTTTCCCATCAGACTTTAATTCCAAATTATTGTGTCAAGGGTCTTGTTTCTAGTTGGTGTGAGTATAATGGGGTCCCTGTTCCTTGTGGGCCTCCTGAGTCTCTTGATCTAAACTACTGGAGGTTGGCGTTAACTGAATCAGAGTCTACAGATTCAAGATCCATGGAGCGTGTTAGCTCTTGCAAGTTGAAAGCTGTTAAGGTTGTACCTGTGGAGGAGAGTACACTTGCTGTCGAACTTGAAGTAAATGAAGTGGATAATATATCTTCCCCAGAGGAAGATGGTGACCATGTCGACCTAGGCTTGAATCAAGGATATGATAACTTACTAGCCATATTGGACAGACCTGGGGATGCAGAAAAACAATGCAAGGCAGTGGAACAGATACGACTACTGTTAAAGGATGATGAAGAAGCCAGGATTTATATGGGAGCCAATGGTTTTCTTGAGGCTCTGGTAAGGTTTCTAGAGGCAGCCGTCCATGAGGGTAGTCAAAAGGCACAGGAGATTGGAGCTATGGCCCTTTTCAATCTTGCTGTTAACAATGACAGGTTAGTTCAGCTTTTTTTCTGTAAGGTTCTCTGGATAACGGTTATTTCTATTTACCAGTACATGAACATGATGCTAATATCATGACGGTTTTCTTGTAGCATTGGGTTTTTATGTTTTTTCTGAAAATTATCTAGTTCTGTTCTTTACTCTCCTGTTTGAACTAGTAATTTATGTATTCAGTATTGAACTGAGAAGAAAATTTTTCTTCCTAGGTAATTGACGAGTAGTCATGCTATAATGACAATGCAGAATTTGACTACCTTGGTGTTTATAGATGAGAGCATTTCTGCGAAGTCGGTCTTGCTCTTTACATGTCGGCTACTGGATCTAAATAAAAAATGGCCATCATCCTAGGACACTGCTTGTTATAAAATGTTAATATATTCTTTTCAGGAAAGGTTCTTTGAGCCAGCCTTATGCATGCATTATGCCGTACCTGTGGTAGTAATTTTTCTTTAAATGAGAGAAAAAATGATTAAATAAGTAAATAAATGTGAGAGGGTGCAGAGTCCCCTGCTTGCTCAGAGAACCCTTTCCCATTATTCTAATTGAAATGGTGCTTCTTCTTCTTCTTTTTATCTACTCACAAATTAATGTATAGAGTCGTTATTTATTTACTTATTCGTTTGTTTTCAGGAACAAAAAAATGATGTTATCTGCTGGAGTAACTACTTTGCTGGAAGAAATGATCCTGAAGTCGAAGTCATACCAGGCTGCTACTGCTCTCTACCTCAACCTCTCCTGCCTTGATGAAGCGAAGCCGGTCATTGGTTCAAGCCAGGCACTCCCATTTTTGGTCCGTCTCCTGCAAAATGAATCTGGACGGCAGTGCAAGCTTGATGCCCTTCACTGCCTCTACAATCTCTCAATTTACCCCTCAAACATTCCCATCCTCCTCTCAGCTGGCATTGTTGAAGGGCTTCATGCTCTCCTTGTGGAACCTGCTGATCACACTTGGACTGAGAAATCAATTGCTGTCCTTATAAATTTAGCATCAAATAATTCAGGAAAGAAAGAGATAGCATCCATTCGAGGCCTCTTTAGTGCACTGTCTACCATATTGGATAGTGGAGAGCCCATTGAACAGGAGCAAGCTGTATCATGTCTTTTGATATTGTGTAACGGCGATGAACATTGCTGTGAACTGGTCCTAGAAGAAGGTGTGATACCTGCATTGGTCTCAATATCAGTGAATGGAACAGCAAGAGGGAAAGAGAGGGCACAGAAGCTTTTGATGCTCTTCAGGGTGCAGCGTCACAGGGATCCATTACCTGTTCAGAAAAATACTCAGATGCAGCCGGAACCGACTATTGAAGTTCCCCTTCCCACTTCAGAACCAAGTGTTGGAGTTCCCTCTCCGCCTCCGGCTCCAGAGCCACAGACATTGTTTAAGTCCACATCTAAAAGGGTGGGTAAGGCTTGGACTTCTATATGGAAGCACAAGACCTATTCATCGGTGTCATAGTATTAGAGCTTTTGGTTCTAGATAGCCATGTATATTTCTGTTGTATCTTCTTTCTGCCTTCCCCCCCCCCCCCTCCCCCTTTTCTTTTCCTTCCTTCCTTCCAATGGGTTTTATTTGTTGGAAGAGATTTATCTTCTCCACTGTTGTGTTGGACAATTTGCAGCAGGTCAGCATTTTGCTGTCAAGCTGAGATTAGTTCGTAATCATTGGATGGATGGAAGGAGAATTTTCTTGATGGGCCATTTGTCAAATAGCTTCCCATTGCAACCATATGTATTGCTAATCATGTATAATAGGGTTCGAGCATCTTCTTCTTTGTTTTGTTTTTGTTCTTTTAGTTCTTTTAATATTTAATATATATATATATATTCTGTTTATTTTTGGGCCCTCATCATATCAGGTGCAAATGGAACTAAAACCAGTTTAGAGAAATGATAGGATTTAATTAAGTTGGTTCACCGGTCGATGATGGAGGACCAGTTTGATAATCTAACAAGTGTTTTTGCCTCAAAAAACATTGGAAAACTCAGTTTGACAATCGATCTAGTGTATTTGCTTTTGAGAAATGCTAAAATTCTTTTTGGCATCTGATAAAATTTGACTCTAAAAGTTGAAACAATCCGTAGGCATTTCATAAAATTTGTAATCAAATTTAGATGTAGACTTTAAAGTGGTAGATTCTACAAATATCATTTCTAAAACTAGTTTGCATAAATTTAACCCATGCTTAATTTTTTTCTTCAGGAAACTGGTTATTAGGTCAAAAGTACTTCCTAAAGCATAAATTTTCATAAATTTTGATGTATATTGCAAAAGTCATGGTAAACAAATGGGTTTTATCAAATACTTTTCAACTGATTTTTTTTCCTCGAATTAAGAAATATGAGAAGCTGGGTTTTTGATGACTTAACAAATGTTCCTAGGCATTTTATCAGGTGAATCAATGGTTTGAGTTTAAAGATGTGATTTATTGGTCTTGTACCTTTTATTTCTCATGAAAAGGAGACAAGAAAAAATTAAGAAAAGGAAAAAGGTAGAATCCTGCCATTATTTTGATGCTCATCAAATTTCAAATCTCTTGTCCCATCGTTATAATTGAAATATCAGTCTTAATATTTTACAGAAACCAGTAGAATCCACAAAGACGATTTCATCATAGAGACAGATAAAATAAAGAAGATAAGTGAAATCAAACCTTTACCTTACAAGCGCACTAAGAATAATATATTGAAGAAGAATACAAGAGATGAAAAAGAAAGTCTTGAAGAATTGAGCAAGAGAGAAATTACGACTTGAGGAACCAAGTAAGAGAGCAACGTGTGGAATGCAAACCATTATAATGTTGATCAAAAATTACTATTTTAACCTCACTTGTTATTAGAATCAGTTTGTTTTAAGAACCATCGCAAAAAACAGATAGAATTATTTTCTTGGGAAAATTGAAAACAGGTTGAGGCCTGTTTCTTAGCTTTTGAGTTTGTTCAACCTTTTTTTTAAATAGACAGGCGCTATATAAAGTGTACCAAAGGCTACTATTTCTATTTGTCTGGGTTAAAAAAAAAAAATTGAAAATCATGCCAAATACTGTGAAGAAAGATCAGAAACTGTTAACAAAAAGGTCACAAGTTTTTATCATTTAGCATAAAAAAAAGGAAAAAAAAGAAAGAAAGAAAGGAATCCTGCTAATTTGATGTTCGTCAACGTCAACTAACCCACTTTCAAATCTCAACTCTCATGTACCCAGCATCTCTCATTAGCATTACAATTTCGCGCCGAAAATCGAATGGAATTGGATTCTTGTTTTTATCACTTTTCCTCAGCAACTCAAAAGGATTCCATGGAGTCTCTTGCCTCCGATCTATTGCGAGCTTCAATCCTAAAACTGCTGCCCAAATCTTATGTCGATCTTGGATTCTTCGTACGGTAACTATCTTCAATTTCATACTGTCGGTTTTTTTTCTTCTTCCCTTTCTCTTCATCAGGATTGAGATCTGTTTCCTTCTTCACTTTGTGTTTTGTATGAATTCGATTCTGAATTGGTTGCTGGTGTGATTCGTTTCTTGCGCCGCTCGTGTTTATTAAGGACATATGTTGCTTGTTCTTGTCGTAAAATTTAAAAATTATTTATCGATAAATCTCCCGTTTTTATTTCCATCTGAAGGTTTGCATGCATCCTCCTCTATGGAATTGTAATAATTTCCCATTTGATAGCGTAAATTTTTTTAATGAGTTTGAATCTTTTTTCTGTCTGTAACCTATATGAAGAAACTGGAATTGGATGTAAGAAAACAGAATCCTCGTTTTTGTATTCCAATGAATGTCTGTGGTTTCCTTGACGTGCTACAAAAACATAAACATGTACACCTTAACTTGGGGTGTCATGGGTTCTTTACGAGCCGGTAATGTTCCCCTACTGAACTGCTTCAGCAGATATTCTGCAATTTTATGGGAATAATGTCATACGTCTCAGGCTAATAAGTTGTTTCTTTGCCCAATACAACTAGTAGTACACAAAAGAGCCATCCGAGTGTCTCCTGTATGTTACTATCTATTGACAATCTTTTGGTCTTTGGCTGGTTTCACCTGCTGCCTAGTGTGATTCTTGTAAATTGATTCAATTCTTCAGTTGACTCCTCGACGGAGCAAACTCGCATAGCTACCTGATATGTGGATGAATCCTGATTTTTTATGTTTTCAGCTAAGGAATGAGCAACAAAATATGCAGACCTCGTAGGTGCTCAGAGTAAAGACCCTTCAGTTTGAATTGCCATACTTTTTTTCATATTTTGTCGAAACAAAATGGGCTTCTGAAATAATTTAGTCCTCTTATCTACATAAAGGAAAACAAAGAGAGATGCTTATAGTGCAAAATGGGTCTATAGTTCATATTCAAATCCTAAATGTGGTTGGTCCAAGCAAAAAATTCCTCTCCCAGGGAACCTATACTGCAAATCTGCAGTTTGCCCATTAGACTAGTGCTCTGCCAGCAACTTGTGAAGGGATATCCCCTTTTTGCTACTATAACGGGGCTTCCAGCTGCCATTGGGCTTAACTTCGTCCACTGATGTGCATTGCAACTGTTGTTTCTTATGGTGAGAAGTTAGAACTAGTGGAATTACCTTGCCATCTGGCAGAAGTATTTTCAGTAGAAACAGTATCATGTGGTAAAAGATATATGAAACAAAGGTTCACTTGACTTTCTGAACAGATGACTGTTTCTTTTATGGATAGTTACTGAAGGCAATGACAAGCTGTTGTCACAGTTCTGACCTTCCATTTTTTCCCCACATGGTGTTGTGTTTTATTGCTATCATGTGAGGGGAACTTTGTAACATTGGATTGACATGCTCTGCTTTTATTCTTTTGCAGACATACCTGGAGATGGTAGATGTTTGTTTCGTTCTGTGGTTCATGGAGCTTGCTTGAGAGAAGGAAAATTATCTCCAAGTGAGAGCGTTCAAAAGGAATTAGCGGATGAGCTCAGAGCTAAGGTATGCCATGGAATAATATTTTCACTTTCTGTATCTGGATGCTTAGTTGACATATGACCTTCCCCAGGTCCCTGCAAAGGGGGCATAACACTGCATACATCATGACCGTGGCCATGGTGGCAGGAGACTCATGCACGGGGTACACTCCTTTTTATACTTGCGTCAATGTATCTTCCACTATAGCTCATTTGGTGCTTCCCATGATTTATGGATAACCCTGTCAGTTAATGCAGACCTACATGGAGACTGTTTTGATTGAACCTGCAATTTTTTTCCATGAAGTCCAGAAGTATAATTTTACTTTTAAGTTGTGCAAATGATGAAAGATCTGCAAGTTTCTTTTCCATCAAAGGAGTAGGAAACATTCATATAATCCTGACATTTCTTGTGAATAGCCGGGTCTCCTCAATTATTAATTGAATTCTTTAAGTTTTTTTTGGATGAATAAATAATATATAAGTATAATTCTTGAATTCTTTAAGTTTATTTACTTGAAAAATTGGCTATGTCTCTGTCCTTAATGTTGATTGCTGTTATCAATCTTCGAATCTCATTTTTCTCATCTTTATTACAAAACGCAAATGATTTGTTCAGGTTGTGGATGAATTCATAAAGCGGCGTGAAGACACTGAGTGGTGAGTTTCTTCAATTATCGTTGGTTCAATATCTCATACAGCATGAATGTTGATACCAATTGCCGATGTCTCCTTATTTCATGGATAGGAAGTAGTGTCTCTTCAATGAGTTCAGATGTTTGTACCAGGTGGTACTTGCTGTGTAATTTATTACTAGATCATAGGTCCAGGTTATTAGAAGGCTGATGAGTTAATGGATCCACCTTCCAAACATATTTGATTGCCTATCTTGGACGATGAAGTTTGAATAATACTGTGATGATCCATCTACGGAATTTGCAGGTTTCTTGAAGGTGATTTTGATTCATATGTTAAACAGATGAGACAGCCTCATATCTGGGGAGGAGAACCTGAGCTCTTAATGTCCTCACATGTGCTAAAGTAAGTCTTTATTTTCAAATGCAAAAAAAACTTTCTTAATTGTATCCCTCATTATTCTAGTGAGCTGGAAAGGACTTTGTGTTCAGCTTAGCTTACGGAAGAGTTGGTGTCCCATGTGGCTGACTGAGATGTTCTTTGGAGCTACATCACCTTGTATATTCTTTTACCTAGAGACATACTGTTTCAGGTTATCACCATCCAATCAAGAGCTAAATGATTAAGCATTTGATTTTCCCTCCTTTGTTAATTAGGAATTGTATTATTCTCTAAAACAAGGGCAAGCCTTGGTGCAAAATTTAAGGTTGCTTCATCGTGACCAAGTGAAAGTAGGGTAAGGCAGTGTACATGATGGCCCTCCCCAGGCCCCATCGTACTGAGAGCCTAGTGCATTGGGTACACCTGTTTCTATTTAGAACAATTTGTGAGTTGACTTGGAATGGCTGTATGATCTATGAAGTGCATGACAATTGACAGCCCAGTCCATTTCTTTGCTTCCATACGCCATATCACTCATGAGGGTTCTTACATATTAACTTTTGACTGCAGGATGCCTATCACTGTCTATTTGAAGGATAAGAATTCTGGTAACCTCAGAATCATAGCCGAATATGGTAAAGAGTATGGCAGGGACAACCCAATCTGTGTGCTGTATGATGGCTGTGGACACTATGATGCATTGCAAAACCCTAACTGTGGACCACAAGACAACATGTGAGATTTTCGGTAACCCTGCCAGTATGTCTTTTAGCTAGGGCATTTTAGACCATAGTTTTCAAGCTGTTACTTAGGCAGCTGGGTGCATCTCCAAGGGCCAGTCAGTTGCCTATGTTATTCTAACTAAGCAATGCCGGGGAGCCTTGGGATGCGCAGGACTTTGGGTGGTCATTATTTTGTTGCTTAAGTAATTTTTACATTCTTAGTGCTTTGTGTACAAACTTGTGCATAGATGAGAGACATGGGATCAATTAGTACCCCAAAAAAAAAACGATTAAGAAAGAAATTAAACTTCAGTAATTCACTTCTCTTGTTGGTGATGCTCTAAAAAAGCATCCAAGTGCACAAGGCTCCCACTAATGCAGGGCCTAAGAGGAGCAAGTGTACCTGGTGATACTCCCTGGTTTGCAGGACTGCTGTTTTCAAGATCTGAACCCACAATCGATAGGTTACAATAGCACAACTTTTAACTTCAGCAGAACTTTTAACTTCTGTGCCAAGGCTTGTCTACTTCTTGTGATGTTGTAAGCATAATTATATTATTGCGATGCTAGATGTAATGAAAACCTACAAAAATAAAAACAAACGGGTGCCTAGTGAGCCTAGCGACACTTAGGCAATGCCTTGTCACCTAAGCACTTAGGTGGTCCTCTGATGCCTAGATGGCTTGACAACTATGCTTGAAACTCATGGACAATTCATTTGTATGAAAGCAGTATGATTTATTTCAGGTAGGAAGCTAATAGTCATACTGATATTTGCCCACAGCAACAAGAATTTTGGTCTTACAAAGTTGTTTTGGAATGGCAGGTGCAAGAAAAGATGGTCGTTGTTTAGGTAAGAACTGCTGGATTTGGCAAACATCCTATATACTCTATATCGAGCACATTGTTACAAAATCCTATTTGTACAAGATTATACTTGATGAATCCAAGTGAGAGATGTGATTCATGATTCATCTGGCAATTCAGATTTTCTATGCTCAGGGAACCTGGTCTGTTGCACAATGTGTTGAGGATCTTCTACATGCCAGTTACCATTTAGACCAGGTTGATTTTGGAATTTCCTGCTCTTGGCATGTTATTGTTGGACAGTAACAGAAAGCGACGACATGCATAACTATACTGTGCTGAAACTTGATTCTCCACATGAAACCTCTCTGTTTCAGTTAGCTTATCAGTTAATTGCTGATATTTTCAACTACACTGAGTAATTTGCACTGGAGAATAATCTTTGTCTTTTTGCAATAAGATTTGTTCAGCTCGTCAACATTCACCCTCCTCAGGAGTTTTCATTTATGATTTTTTTTTACCATATGACTTGGAAACAACTCCTCATCTAGCAATATTTCCCAGGTTAGAGTTTCTTCAGCTGTGTTTGGACTTTGGGAAGATTGATTATCATCTATAACTCTCTCAGCCAGGCTTGATAAAGGTATCTTTTTCACCATCAATTAAGAGAAACCGGCCCTGATAAATCTCTCTTTAAGTCTTAACCCTCTGAAACTCTTTTTGTTCTTCTTTTGTGGGGTTCTTCATTATGGGTAGCACTGGTAGAATCTGACTAGCAACAGGCAACATTCCATTATCAATACCGACACACACGCCATCCAGTCCTCGTTGTCTACCCGTCTTTCAGTTGGCCTGGGAAACCAATTTGTATCCATTTGAAATCTTTGGCCCGTGATCTGACAACTCACTGGTAGTATTTCAAAACTAATTTCATTATTTGCTTGAGCAATATTTTGAACTTACGTGAAAAAGAAATTATAACAAATTTTTTTTTTTCCGATTTAATGGCGTGCACCAGTAAAATTATCATAGTATGGATATAACTCTATACGGATAAATATCTCATAAAAAAAATAAAAAAAAAGAAAAAAAGAAAAGGAGAGGCTATATAAGGATAAAAGAAAAACAAGATATAATGATTAGGGTTTGAATCTTCTCCGTGTCATGATAGGGGTTTGCTATCAAACAATAGAATAAATGTTGATAAAATAAATGCGAATCACTTTTCCGTCGGATCATGACATTTTTTTTATCACCAATTTTGTATAGCCCCGTGGTAGAGTTCGGATCGTTTTCGGAAAGCATTCTGTGCTCTTGCAACGGCTGTTGACCACAAATTACAATGGTGCCCACAGGATAAAGGTGATGGATGGGGTTTATTTATTTTTTAAAATATTTATTATTTTACTTGTAGGCCCCACAGGATAAGGGGAGATTATCTACACTCCTGTGAAACTCATTGGAGATCCCACTATCAGTTTCAGATATTTTCACAAACTTCCACGTAGGAGGTCAGAGTTTGAATCCCTTCGGGGCCGGGGCGAAAGCCCCGCCTATATTAATTATATAAAAAACGCCTTGAGGATGTAGTCATGGTGCGCGTAAGCTGGAGCACATAGTGTTTCCTTGACGGGAAATGATCAGACTCAAGTGCCTAATGAATCTCTCCTATTGTATGATGAAGAAGTGTAATAAAGCACATATACCTCCACCCTAACAAGTAAAAGATGCTTAAATTAATTATCATGTCACATTTTCTTCCTCTCTCCAGAATTTTTAAATATTAATTATCATGTCACATTTTCTTCCTCTCTCCAGAATTTTTAAATTTTATTTCTTGACAGGCAAACATAGAAAGTTTAAGTGAAGATCCGATCCGGCCTACTCGGCCGGGTTGAGTGTAATTGTAAGCTGAGTAGTGTTCTATTGCTTAAACCCTAGATGACACGTAGGAATCCGCGCGAACCGCATTGGTTCAGAAACTGCAGACTGTGGAGAGACGACGATACTATAGAATAGAGAGAGAGAGAGGGGACGGAGGGAGAGAAAGTAGGGAAGGGCGGGCTTAAACGGAAAAATCCCATCTCATTTGCTAACTTCGATCTTCTCGGTTTCACTGCCGAATTCTGACAACTCCATCTGCATGGCTCAGCTACAAGCCCTTTCTTCCCTTCCATCCTGCGATCTCGTTTCCCATGGCAACAAGAGATATGGTAAAAATCTTGTTTTGCTTTGATCCCTAATGTTGTCTTGCTTCTTCTTCGTCTGCATTTCATGATTTCATCTGCTCAAGGGTGTGAATGAGTTATTTTATGAGGTTTAACTGAATATTATTGTGTAAAGTCCTAATCTTGTGGTTGAATTCATGGATTACGTTATTCTTAGTTCCATCTGTTTCGGGAATTTCTGAAGTTCTTCTGCGAGGTTTAACTGCATATTATTATGTAAAGTTTTAATCTTGTGGTTAAATTCATGGATTACGTTATTCTTAGTTCCATCTGTTTCGGGAATTTCTGAAGTTCTTCTGCGAGGTTTAACTGCATATTATTATGTAAAGTTCTAATCTTGTGGTTAAATTCATGGATTACGTTATTCTTAGTTCCATCTGTTTTGGGAATTTCGTTTATTAAAGTTACTGATTGAACAAGTTCTGCCTAGCTCCTTGGCGATGTTTCCCTACCTTTAAAAATTATGTTGTGGACTTGTGGGACGAAAATAGTTTAAATGGGCGAAATGAAACTATATGAAACTATGCTGGTTAAAAGAAAAACTCATTTTTTGCTTTATTGGGCTAGTATTCTTATGCGTTGTATTTTGAATAAGCTCAATAAGCTCAGTTCTTGTTCCAGAGTCGACTCAAATTCGTGATAAGTTATGCTGCTTGGGGAGGTTGTCTTCAAATCAAGAGGTACTGTTTTCATTAACTCCCTTCTTGTCCGACAATACAGGTACTGCTCTGACTTACGTTATAATGGATTGATGAGTTGAATTTGTTCCTTTCTTTTTGTTATTAGTTAGGGGCAAAGTCTAGTGGGCTCCATGGGAACACAATTGTTCATCAAAAGAGAAACCTTATTCAGGTTTCTGGTGGGCGAGGTATGTTTGTCATTTATGATAGTTGCTTATTGGAACCATCGAGTTTGAGTTTTTTGAAGCACAGCCTCCATGTTAATTAGTTTAACAACATAATCTGATTAAAAAGAAGAAGATGCAATATATTATTTGAATGTGGAAGAACATAAGTCTGGATTGATCTTGTGCTACCATGTTTTGTGACGTAATTCGTTGGTTTTTACTTACAGCTATTCAGGCTGTATTGACTAATGAAAAGGAGAGTGATGTTTCTGCATCTCCAAAGGCTGGAGGGTTGCGTGGAAAATTGAATAAAGTGGTTTTGGCCTACAGTGGTGGCCTGGACACCTCAGTAATTGTGCCATGGTTGAGGTAAGTGTCCTGTATTTCTTACTTAATTGGTGTTTTGGGCTTCCTGGCTTCATAAATTCAGCCCAATATGTTTTCTGTATTTCTTTTTGTTTCCTGAACGAAAATAGAATCTCTCCTTTCACTTACAAATCCTCTTAGATATTTGAAACAAATATCAAAGAGTTTTTAGTGTCTCTTGCATTGTTTTTAATAAGGAGAGATACCTGCCGTAGAATATTTCATTTTGATAGATCTCCAGTGAAGTTTGCACCAGGTTGGGGCTGGGGCTGGGGCTTTCACAATCTAGAAGCAGATAAGGTAGTTAAACTTGGAGCCTATAGGAGCACAATGTATGTTTGGGTGTATTATGTATTTGATAATATAGGATTGTCATGGCTTATTGTTTTCTCTACAACCTTTATAATATTACTTCACATGACCTCTTTAATCTTTCTATATTAAGAAGCATTGTTTCTCTTTATATATTTAACTATTATGAATTATCATTATATCTTGTTTTGTTTCAATTGGTGCATAAGCTTCTAATGTTCCCTGTTAAATATTTTGGTTTCTTAATTCTTTTATTACCATTATTCTTTGTGTATTGCAGGGAGAATTATGGGTGTGATGTTGTTTGCTTCACTGCAGATGTTGGTCAAGTATGTCACAAGCACAATTGTATACTTTGACATTGAGTTATACATTTATGGAGGATTAAGTTTTTCCTCTAGAACAGTTTTCTTCAGTTGTTGGTATATTTATTATGAGTGTGATGTATCAAGAGTTAGTATTTTTATACCTCTGTATTAAGTACCAGCTTTGAATGCCTCTTTATAGGGACTTAAGGAAATGGAGGGGTTGGAAGCAAAGGCCAAAGCAAGTGGAGCTTGTCAATTAGTTGTAAAGGATTTGAAGGAGGAATTTGTGAGAGATTATATATTTCCTTGTTTGCGTGCTGGTGCAATATATGAAAGGAAGTATTTGCTGGGAACCTCTATGGCTCGTCCTGTTATTGCTAAGGTGAAGAACAAAATCACCTAAGTAACTGGTTTCTGATGTCCTGTACAATGAACAAATGCTTTGATTCTGCATGCACCACTTGACTTTGAACTTGGGTCCTTGGGATGTTCATTATAGAAATAGAACACATGATGTTCCCGAGTAACTCCTTGAGATGTTCATTATAAAAATAGAACACATGACGTTCATGAGTAACTCCTTGAGATGTTCATTATAAAAATAGAACACATGATGTTCACGAGTAACTCCTTGAGATGTTCATTATAAAAATAAAACGCATGATGTTCACGAATAACTCATGGGTTAGATAAGGATTGTATTGCTTTCTTTGTATGGATGTTGGAGAACAGAGTCCCCACTGCAATCACATGAAATATTCAGTGGATCTCATCTCATCTATCTTTTTTTCAAATATCTTATTATTACTATTTTTATTTTTGTTAAATAAATGTTGGGAACCATTGCTTTTATATGCATAGCAGTTAGCTAAGAATGTGGGGCCTGTGCTATCCATCATTGAACTACATAGATTAAGATCACAGGTACATGTATGATGGTTATGTAGAAATAAGTAATTAAGTTGTTTGAATCTAGCAGTTTAATGTTCAGGCATAGATTGCATCATGCCCTCAAAAGGATGTGCCTTCTTTTCTTTTGGGTGGGGTGGGGTCTGCTTTAAAGCAAGGATCTTGGTTTTTTGAATACATGGCACCAGTTGAGCGATGGTCAGCAGAGCAGCAGGGGATGCCAGGCAGCAGAGGGACCCAAATCCTTTGAAGTAGTGGTCGTTGTGAGGTTGCTTTTTTGTGTTCATGTGTGTGCGTTGTGCTTTCAGATAAGATATTGTTCTTTGTGGCTTCTCCGATAAATCACTAAATGGATTTGGTTTCAGGTGGAAGGCTCTTCTTTTTTGCTATCTTTGTGGTATTGCTGTTTTGATGTATTCTCTCTTTTCATTGTCTGTAGAGTGATGATCACGATCCCTTACCCCACCCAAAATAAATAAAAAATTGATGTGCTATTGCAATTTTTTTGCCATCAGGCCATGGTTGATGTTGCCAGGGAAGTTGGGGCGGATGCTGTTTCACATGGATGCACTGGGAAGGGAAATGATCAAGTGAGTCTCTCAACTGGCTTTCCTGAAACCCGTACTGCTTCCTAATGTCGTGAATCTAATGTGTTTGTAGGTCTGATTGATCTTGTGAGTCTCGACAGGGTATTTTAAAACCTATACTGTTCTCTAACATTGTGAAAGCTGATGTGATTGTAGGTCCGATTTGAACTGACTTTTCTTGCTTTGAATCCTGAACTAAATGTCGTGGCTCCATGGAGAGAATGGGAAATACAAGGGCGAGAAGATGCTATTGAATATGCAAAGAAACACAATGTACCTGTACCAGTTACTAAGAAATCTATCTATAGCAGAGACCGGAACTTATGGCACCTCAGTCATGAGGTAGATTTACCTGCTTATTTTGTTTTTCTGGTGTTTTAGTACATTCAGCAAACTTAGTTATTCATAAAGTTTATGCTACGGTAGAATAATGGTTAATTATTCAACTTTTAGTAATTAAAAAACAAGATGTATGTAATTATTATTATCAAGCAATTATTATCCTTTAATTAGTTAGATACATGGGTTGAAGTTGGTTTATTTGTGACCTCTATGTAAGAGGAGAATTATAAGGAACATTTATCTTGGCAATTAAAATTAGTAGTGAAAGTTAGGCTCCCTTTGTAAACCGGACGTAAAACTTCGTCTGTAAAGCTAAAACACCTATTTTATCTCCTGATTCTTATTTCTCTCCAATATCTCTTTCTGTTCTTTTTTTTTTATTCTATTTGAAATATCTGTGCATGTAACAGGTTATGATCCAATAAGATTCCTCTTGGGATGTGAAATTGAGGGTGGATATGATAAATCCATTATAAAAAAATCAACTTTATTGTCATTTATTTTAAAAATATATGCAGAAAACGCAGCATGTTTATCATCTGCGAATGTCATACAACAGAGGTCAGTGAATTCGTTACAGAAATTTGTTTTATAAACCATTCATGCAGTAAATAAAGAATCCTCAAAATTGGGCGTATAGTTTTTGACCAGAGGATTCTTCGAAGGTCCAGAGTTAACCCTGCACGCCTCCTAATGGTACTAATAACTTTAAAAATAAATAAATCTCTCTTGACGATTGTCTCCTGGCTTTTAAATACCTGTTATCAGACTTTAATAGTCATTTGTATTTTTGATCCCTTGATTTTATTTTGTAAACATTTTGTCCTTGGTAAAATCTACTATGAAAAGTGAAATCTATTCATCACGTTCACTGGATCCAGTATATTTTTATAGGTTTCAGATGGAAATAATCTAATATTTGCTTATTGTTGATATGTGTGATTGAAGGGAGACATTCTAGAAGACCCTGCAAATGAGCCAATGAAGGATATGTACATGATGACTGTTGACCCAGAAGCTGCACCCAATGAACCTGAGTAAGTTGGCAGCTCTCATAGGGAGGCACGGGGCTGTTTCCTGTTACAGAGTTTCATGTTTTTCCTGATTTCCCCCTCACATGTGTGCTTGTTGCATGCCAGGTATCTGGAGATTGGAATTGTTTCAGGACTTCCCGTCTCATTGAACGGAAGAGAGCTCTCTCCAGCATCTCTTCTCACTGAGCTTAATGAAATTGGTGGTAGACATGGGATTGGCCGTATAGACATGGTTGAAAATCGTCTTGTTGGAATGAAAAGCCGTGGGGTTTATGAAACACCTGGGGGAACAATCCTCTTCACTGCTGCCAGAGAACTTGAGTCGTTGACACTTGATCGGGAGACTATGCAGGTTAAAGATTCACTGGCTCTAAAATATGCTGAGTTAGTATATGCTGGTAGGTGGTTTGATCCACTTCGGGAGTCCATGGATGCTTTCATGGAGAAGATAACAGAGACTACAACAGGGTCAGTGACCCTGAAACTGTATAAAGGATCCATCATGGTGGCAGGTCGGAAAAGTCCACACAGCCTGTATAGGCAAGATATATCATCATTTGAGAATAGCCAGATATACAATCAGGCTGACGCTGCTGGTTTCATACGGCTGTATGGTCTCCCAATGAGAGTTCGAGCAATGCTGGAGAAGGGTATCTGAAGATCTCTCTCTCTCTCTCTTTATAATGTAGGTAAGGTTTGTTTATTCAGTAGGTGTTTGTTGAACCCAAACCAAGGAAGCAGAGGGAGTTCAGTTGTTCTGTAGTCTCGTTGTTGCGAGATAATTAGATGCCGACCCTGAACTGGAACCTGTGTTCATTTTAGAAAAGTGTCATTAGCGAGTCTTTTTGGTAGCAAATTTTTGTTTTTGTGCTGTTAGTGTTGCCAGTTGCATCGTAGTGTGATTTTTTAATTTCTGTTTGAAGATTCTATTCTATTGTGTCCCAATTGAGCCCATTTATGTGATTGTTGGTGAACTGTAATGTTTATGCATGTACAGGCGTGGTTGGCTGATAATGGATGTGCCAAATTGGTCAGTGTAATGTACACCTTAGCTCGCCTGGTAGTAGTAAATTTGCAGCCGATCCCGTGGTTGAGCTTAACAAGATAAATTCCAGGAATCACGAGCACCATGGTTTTAGGATATTAGGTCCAAAAAGCTGAGGGTCTCGATCAGTTTAGGCACACTTTTGACTAATCTTCTTAGATATATACAGAGTCTTAACCATTTTCTTTTTGAAACTGATAGCTTTGTATGACCAGGGTGGGGGATAACTTCCTTGTATATACGACGCTTGGCTCAATCCGGAAGAGATTTGAACTCTTGTTTTCATGCCGCTAGGTGTTGGTCTTTGTTAATTGAGCATATGTGCAAGGATATAAAACTGGGGTTGAGTTCAGTGGTCGCGACCGATGGTTTGGATCTGTTGGATCATTTTGAGACCGTGACTCATTTCAAATTAAAAATTATGTAAGTCTTGGATGTTGCCTCTTGGGCTTAAAGGTCTCAACGAACCAATCTCTTAAACATCTTGAATCACTTTGGAGACTCAAATAAATTCAAAATCTTATTAAAAAAAGACACATGAGATAGCAATATAGAAATATAAAAAACTCTCATTTTAATACAGTTAATAATCCAGCACAATTATAATTTGGTCAATTTCGTTTGGCCTAATTGGCCACTAATGGGTTGGACTCAGACCAAACCGAAACTGTTTGGTTTTGACCCCTAGTCGTACCGGTTCGTTTACTCAAAAGAAGAAGAAAAAAAAGAAAAGCAAGGCTTATTAAATTTTTTTTTAATGGAGGAATATTACTTATATATACTGTGTTTGAACCTCCGACCGGAAGTTCTTAACCATTCCACTAATCTTCCATTGATAATCTTGGGTTACTTACCTGCGAATTGCAGAACATAAGGGGCCGATCGAGTTCGGTGTTAAAAGTTTCTCTACACCTTTGCCCTCAAAGGTGGAGTATCCGGACTCCAACCCGGCAACCCGTTAGAGTGGGCCGTACGACACAGCTGATGAAGAGACGTTCCCACTTTTTCGCTTTGTCGGCTGGCGTCTGTGCGGCACGCGCCTCCAAGCTTTTTTGCGTCGTTAGTGTCTCCCTCCTTCCCGTTGATAAGTTGAGCAGTGCTAAGATGCGCAGGTTGCTTACTTGTGAGACTTCAATAAGTCTCTTACCTTCTTAACCGCTGTAGTGATAGTGATTGGCATCTTTTCAGGAATGGCATGGAACGTAATTAATTCCCAAATCCAGGGTTTAATTCTAAAAAATCCTCTTGTTTTCAAAACCCTCGTTTCCCTTTCTCCAAAAACCCCGACCACTCCTTTCCAACTTTCGCGTATCTATAAGAGGTCTGCGAGACCAAAACCCTCTCCCTCTCTCTTTCTCCTGCTCGCCGAAACAAGAGGAATTCGGAGATCAAGATTCCAACGCCATGGCCGGAATCTGCCGCATGGGAAGAGCGGCGACCCATCTGGCACCGCGAATTGGATTTCCTGTGAACCGACGATCCTTTGGAGCCGCCGCAGTTCAGCTCCAAGATGATTACGACTATTATGATGAAGACGATCACGAGCTCCACCGCGATCGGTCTCGTGTGGCTACCATTGAAGATTCTGACGGGTCGATCAGTGGTAGAGGTGTACAGTGGGTGTTTATAGGTAGCCCTGCTGCTAAGAAACACGTCTACGCGGAGAAGCTGTCGAAGCTTCTGCAAGTCCCTCACATTTCCATGGGTGCCCTTGTTCGTCAAGAGCTCAGCCCTCGTTCTTCCCTTTACAAGCGGGGGGTATCTCACTAAACCACTGTTTCTCTTTCTCGAAATCCATTCATTTTCATTTATTCTTTGATTTGATTCATCATTTTTATGTCATTTGATCCTTCTGTAAATTTCCTTCTTCTTTTTGTTGGATATCACTCAACTAAGTAATGGGTAGGTGTTCCCTTTGTTGGATATAACTCAACTAGGTCCTCCCATGGCTACCTTGCTCCTGAACCCTGAATTTTCCTTACCAAGAAAAAAGAAACCCTGAATTTTATTTTATTTATTTTTTCTTGGTAGAAAATCTGAACCCTCGATTGATCATTCGAGGGATAAGGGTATTTGGGGGCACTTTTACTTTGGAATAAAATGGGAGGCTTACTTGGTAGTAGAAACCTTGGCTCCTAACCGGGAGCCTGGTTATGGTCAACTGTTGGTGGTCAACCTTAGCATCTTGATGAGCGCTGTAGTTGCTTTCTTATTCCATTGACATGAGCATTGTCTATTGCATTGATTTTTGAAAAGACCGAATGCCCCCTGGGTGTGGGTTGGGGAGGAGAGAGGAGCTGCTATATTGGACCATCTTTAGAGTTCAGACTCACGGGTTTGGTTTATTGTTCAGTGGTGGTGTTACTTATTTTTGCTTTTGCCTGTTTTCAGCATAGCTTTGGAACTATCTTATAATAATATCTTATATGGCAATTTCTTTGTTGGGTGGTCGTGGCATACTAGCAGATTGCAAAGGCAGTGAATGAAGGGAAGCTTGTACCTGAAGATATAATCTTTGGACTTCTATCAAAGAGACTGCAAGAAGGCTATTACAGAGGTGAAACTGGGTTCATCTTGGATGGCATTCCCCGAACTCGAATCCAAGCTGTAAGTCCTCCATGCTCTTTATAAGGTGTTTACTCCTGTATTACAGTCCATGATATCTGTCTAATCTAAGTGATGTGTTTGGCATCAACCCAAGCAGATTGTTCAACCAACTGATGTTTATAAGAAATGTTTGACGGATCATGTTTGTCTTCCAAGAAGCAAGATAGGAAGTTGGGACTCACGATCTTTTTTTCTTGTGGGAATCTGAATTGCAGGAGATACTGGACCAAATTGCTGATATCGATCTAGTAGTGAATTTCAGATGCTCAGAGGGCTGCTTGTTGGAAAAACACCTTGGAAGTAGGATCTGTGCTCACTGTCATGAAAGCAACTCTGTAAGAAATCCAGTGCCAACACTTGGGACTACCACGTCTCCTGATGCTGAAGATGCCCAGAAAGTGAAGCCTCAGATCTATGAGGAACAGGTATTTTCTTAATTTGTGTTAGCTTGCAGCTTACAGCAACAACTGTTGGGTCTAGTTTATTTATGGTGAAGGCGCGATTATGAATTTTTGGATCAAATTGTTTCCAGTTTTCTTTCCAAGGGTCTGAAATTGTGTAGACAATCATTAAGCATTTTGCTAATGACTCTATAAAAACTAGTTTATTTCCCTAGATTATGCTAGTTGGTTTCTCAAATTCTATGGACAGATGGCTTCCACCTTCATGAAATTAAAAATTATATTTTGAGGTAAAAAGTCTGTCATCATCAACAATGGTCTCACTACATGCCCTGTTCTCTGGAATTCTTAATACTGTCTGGGAATTAACTCATCAAATGAAACAGATGACCTGATGTCTGTAAACCTCTGTGACTTAGTTATTCTAGGACCAGGACATAAGAACCATCCCCAAGTGATGATTAATCCCATTTCTTATTGCTGAATAATCTTGTTCTGGTCCTACACCAAGCAATGTAGTATCTTTTTCATTATATAGTGATAAGTAGATATTAACAGTTGTGAAATGTTGCTGATTGAGTAAAGCTTCATGCAGAGCAAGCCCGTGGAGGATTACTATCGGAAACAGAGGAAGCTTCTTGACTTTCAAGTGAATGGTGGCCCTGGAGAAACCTGGCAGGGGCTCTTGGCCGCTCTACACCTGCAGCACATTAATGCAATCAATTCATCACAGAAGATCAATATTGGTTTTTGACCACTACAATTAGCTTTTGTTGCATTGTGGTTTTTGCTTTTCACACTGCAATGGAGACCGGCGATGCAGTAGTTTGTTGTATCTTCCTCAGGAGTATATGTAAAACGAATAGCCCTCAAACTTGTATTGAGGATCCTGGGGATCAATGTTTTTCTTTTCTTAGTGTAAGCGTTCTTGAGGATGTGAGTTTGTAATATTTGGTGAGGAAACAAAACGAAGAGACATTGGCTCCTGTGAGCTTAAAGTAGGGCAACCTGAAGGCTTGCTCGCTTATTTTTGGATTGAAATGAAATTTCTTGTATTTTTCTGTTCCCTAATATCATGCCACTTTTTCTCTATACGAGTCATGGGTTAACAATAAGAACTTAAAGCGGATCCTGTTTCATTCTTTTTTATCATTTCAGTTCCAGAAATGCAACACTCCAGGTTTCAGCTAGTTTTGACTGTAAATCTTCTAGTAACTTTAGCTCATTACAACGTTTTTCCTACTCACTTTTTGGTGCAACTTTCTTCTCCACAAGTACTAACTGTATAGTGGCTACATTGTGACAATCTTTGCATTTAGGTACTGATGGTCTTTGGCAGTAGCAATTGAGGTTTATGCAACTATTGGGCAGGCTCCACATTTTTTTTGTTTTGTTTAGATAAAAGTCTTAACTCAGCGACATTATGGTAGGTTTGAATCGTCTGTGATGCAGCATTAATCAAAGAGCATATTTAGGTGCAGGTTTTGGGCAGTCGCATGTGACCACGGGGGCAAGTTTACCGCAGTCTTTTTCATGCAGTCCTTGTGATTCCATGGATCCGGCCATAAGATTTACTCTCGTCTATGCAGCGGAGTTCTCTCAAATTTTGGTAGCTTTATACCAAACATGACCGACTACTCGCTTAACTGGAGACCAGGCTCGAGTCTTGGGTGGTTTGATCCTGAAGTCCCACCTGGGTAGTGAGCAGCTTGCAGCTCAAGAATGACCCTCACTGGCCAATCCGCTCCATGCCGAGGAGGTGTTGAGTAGACCCAGATGCCCAGACACATGCACAGGTTAGCTGATGCCGAGCCTGACACCTTGATGCTCGAGGCCTGGTGCTGAGGTCAGGAAGGGGCTAGTAAACATGGCGCATCCCAGGGAACATGCAATTGGTCTCTCAGGGTCGTTCTATCTTGAGCTTCTCTAATCTATACAGAGACATTTTGCCAGTAAAAGAGTGAACGTTGCCAAAGAAAAAAGAGTGCAGATGATGCATATCACTTTTCTTCGCTGGTAAAGGATGAATATAGTCACACCTACTGAGGAATGAAGGATCAACTAAGAAGCTCAAAATTTATCTCATTGACATACAGGTCATTGGTTCTGAAAATAGAAACATATACACTAAACTCAAGTGAGACATAATCTACATGCATATTTACACACCAGATGCAGCCGTGGCAAAGAATATTCTTCATGGAACACAAGGTTGCAAGGGGTGTAGGAATAACTATTCAGCATCCCTCCAAACCTCACGGAGGAGTTGATATCTAATAACATTGTGACCACAATTCTTGTTCTGTTTCCAGCTGGTCAAAGTTGAACTAGGAGATCCACGGTTGCTGTCACTTATGATCGAAGCTAGAGGAGAATCTAATTCATCAAGCTCATCATCACTGGTGTATGATTTCCTGAGCACTGAGGAACTACTCCTACGCAACTGAGATTCGCTTTCAAACCCACCTACAAGACCTGCAAGTGAAGCTGCAGATGGCGGCAAATACACTACTGGAGCTGCAGTGCATGGAAAGCTTCTGAGAGACTGCTCTTCAGCATCAACAGCATCCTGAAAAGAAAACTAAAAGATATAATACTGGAAAAGTAAAAGTGTTGCACACTCTAGACAGGATCTATCACTTAAATAAGCAAAAATACCCCAGTTTCTGAGACAGAAACATGCACCTATCAGCTATACATGCTTGCCCCATTCATTTCACCCTTTACAGTCCCAACAGGTTCAAAGAAACATATGCATGCAGATGTACAAATTCACTGTTATGTGACAACTATTATATCCATGACTGCTGATCAGGCTATAAATATCCATCACAAAAGGGACCGATTGAACGATTGCACTTTCAGGGTTGTTCTGTCTATCATGAGCTTCATTCAAGTTCTTGCCTGTTGATTGTAATGGAACATATATCCACAATCCATGAGTGCAAAATCACAGTAAGATCCAGAGACACTAGGTATGCACAACATCCACAAGTTCATAAAACTGTAATATGTTCTCTTGCTACACTCTAATTAATTTAATTCTTGAAGGCAAATCATTATTTTTATTTTTTTCAAATGTCACAAATCATTTATTCTGCCATATGACAAATGATATCTCCATTCCAATTGTTGGAAAGAGAACATATGGTCTGTATTGGTCATGCATGAAATTCTAGAGTCATGGGGCATGATAACAACAAAACTATATTTGAGTCATTTATAAAGGAAGGTCATGCTTTGCATGTTGGTCAAGTGTTCACTAGCTGAATGCTTGGTCAGCGTTCAAGTCCTAGAAACAGCTTTCTTTGAAAACAGTCCAAAGGCTGCACACATCAAATGTTGGACCCTCGTGCACTGGGTACTTCCATAGTTCCATGTACTAATTTACAGATCATAATGTCTCAAACTCGTCCAATCATCCCAATGATCCAATTTCAACCCAAAAAGCTGATAAAATTTCTTCCAAGTGAAGACTAATAGGATATCTAATAAGAATCCAACTAGATTTACTATAATGAAATGGCATTCTTTTCTTATGATCATAATCGAAGTTTAAAGACACTTATAACCATCTTCCATGCCTGTTTCAGGTTAAATTGAGGAAACGTGGGAAGTGGAGTGCTACCTTTTAATAAACAATCTCAAAATGTTTCAGATGCTTATTTTTACAATGTGTTACTGAGAAAATCTTATTGACACCAACATTGGTATTTATTTATCTAGCCTCTATAACACAATTTCTTGCACGGTGATAGACATGGAGGCGGGTCCATCAGTCCATGTTACGGTGGACCTCACCCCACCAGCTGGTCAAAGTCCAATTTAAAAAAAAAAACACTAAAGTGGTTAAAGCGACTAAAGTTTCCCAAGATTCCAAGAATTCCAATTCATCAAAGGGTATACTAATTGTATATTTTTGTAATTTTGCACTCACAATGCACTTCTATTGCTTGTCTGGGACTGAAAATTGAATAGTGAGATACGTATATTGCAGCCTATCACAGCGATGCATGTATTGCTACTTAACAATCCAACACCAGTTGAAATGACAAAACATGACGGTGTCATCTATATAGATTTATGTGGTCATACTCTTTTAAAATGTTGAGGGCAGGTAAACTCATAATAATAGAAAATTTGTATGCGGACTAACCTCAGAATCCAGTGTCTCAAACAAAGCCTCTGGAATTGGATCTGGACAAAACTCATCAGGGACAAAATTGTTAAGAGCCCTCCTGATCAATGGTGCACCAAGCGTAGGATATAACTGCCAAAAATATTAGTCTCATGTGGTTAATAAAAAAATATACAACTCAGAGAGGTAAGCCAACTGATTGGGGTTTGTTTGGCTGTGAACCTCTTTTCTGATGGTACTATTCAAAAGCATGTCCTTTGGGAGCATCATGAGATCACTCAATGCATAAAGTAGATTGAAAGACTTGACGGATGTCTTGCATTCCTGTCTGTCATCATCATCAAGCTCACTCTCTCCCTCGGGTAAGTCATCATCATCTATACCAAACAAGTCGGTAAGCCACCTGGACCAATTACCAATCTGGAATCCAAAACAATGCAAAGTTGAGTTTATAAAGAGTCAGCTAACATCAGCAACCACGCTTTTGCATCAAATCAGAACCAAGCAACAATTTCTCATTACGATATAATTTTATGATTAGATAACAATGATCTTAAGGGAAATGCTGGAATAGGGACATCAAAAGGAAACATGTAGCTGATCCAATGGTTTGGGACACAAAATTGATTTCTGTCTTCTGAAACTCTGATAAGAAAGTGCAGTGGAATCTAATGGTTATAGAATCCTAATTTCTCAGAGACTTTAGTTTAATTGGACCGTACAGCAGGTTCCATAAGTTATGATATATTATTCATTTTATTCAAGGGCATCTCTTAGGTAATGACCAGATTTTGCACGTACAGCTGACAGTTCACATTTTTCTGTTTGCACAACACAACAGTCAACAAAGGTCTTGGTAAGTGAAAGAAAATGAAATGGAAAAACCCATCATTTCCAGTGAATCCAGTTAACAGGGAAAAAAGAAAATAAAAATATGTATTTTGTTCGGTGTTCACAAGGAAGACATACTGATACACAGAGTAGATCATTAACAGCAACCATGATGACATCCATAAGCAAAATACCATGTAAAAAATATCACTTACAGTATTTTTCAGTAGTGCACCAGCACCAAAGCTAGCTTTTCCAGCCGGAATTGGGAGAACCTTGGAATCACTAATGGGGTCAGAGACAGGATCTGTTGGAATCTCATCCCCTGATTCACGAAGAATAGCATTGAACATAGCCACATCCAGCCTAGCCACGCACTGCTCCATTACCTGAACACAAGAAAGAGAACCAGTTCAACTAAACTTCATAGCATTACAAGAGGTTAATCTTCAAGTATCAAGAAAAGGGTCCATTTGCCAAATGCAAATCTTCCATATGCAAGAAGAACATGAAATAATGGTTGGCCACAAACTATTGTACAATAGAAAGCAAATGCACTAACAGACAGTTATCTTGTCTTTTAATGAACTATATTACACTGGTAGCTATTGGCTGCTATAAATTGATGGATACTTGAACAGATATATCTGTATTGTATCACATATTTTACAGCCTCAGTCTGACCAAATCCAGGTAACAAAATCTGATTGGATACATTTATTTGGATTGTTCAAAATTTTCTGGGAGTCTATTCACAAGATGGTTCATATTTAATTCTCTGTATGGTGCATCCATACTATCATAGGTATAATGACATATAAGCAACCTAAATCTTTGACATAGATTAGAGGGAAGGAATATTTTACTTCAAAACTGTACTCATTTCACTATCATTTTGCAAGAAGTGAATATCATCAGCTTTATCGGTCTTTCCACCATATAATCTACTTCAGAGAAAATTTGCTTATATGTTCATTGAGATAGACAGGTGGAGAATATGTCCAATGACCATATGCTATGTACCATGAAGAGACAATTTGTATACAGAAGCTTACCAATCTACCTAGAATAGGCAAGCAGCCACACTGATGCCCTCCAGCTCGAACAGGACACAGCCTTTCACATGCATCCTTAAAAGCCTTTTTCCAAAGTTCTAGTGAAAAGCTTCCCTGGTCTTGATCACCTAAACTAGACCTCCGGCCATAGCTCTTCCTCGATTTGGCAGTGAGATTTGTGTCACTTGCTTTCGCGGCAGAAGACTGCATATGTGGAGTCAAAGTCTACAGAAAAAAAGGGAGAGCAGTCAGATGGCTACCAGCAGTGGGGGTATATTAAGTGAGAAGCTTGCTTTTATAAATGTGTTGATTTTTTTTTTCATTATTTTCTTTATTAGGAATGAGATACTAAAATTTGACCTGCCACCATATAGATTCGATGATTCTGGAGAAGATCCAAGCTTCAAATTTTTCCAGTGCTGCTGTAAATGTGTGAGGATTTTCCCAGTCATCAGAACTGCCAGACAAGCTAAACTTCCTTTCTCTTGAGTTGGGAGACGATTCCTTCCACTTCAATGTTGAAGATCTCCTGTTATTTCCCTTACCACCTCCATTATTTTCAAGATTGGTTCCATCAGGAATGGACATCTGTGGATCAATGGTTTGGGAAATGACTACTCTCAGTACAATAGAATTTGAGAGCCAGAAAGTTAACCTGTAGAAAATAATGAAGCAAGTTATCCATTAGAGGACATTCCTAGTTATTTATTTTGAGAAAAACAAAGATATACAACAGGCAGAAAATAAGAGCATTCTTTGGCATTGAACCTGATGTAAGGCACTTGAAGTTCTCCTAAAATGCATGCATTAGATCATTTAGGAAGATGCCCAGCATCTTTCTACAATGTAAAAATAATATTAAAGCTGGATGATTCAAAGAATTTAATTGGAAGCTTTCACCTCCTCAATAGATCTCTAGATCAAGGATTTGACAGGTTTAGCACTGCGCTATATTTTTAACAACAGCTTAATTGGATGATCAAGAAAATCCAAGGGTTATGCAGCAAATACAATTTATCCGTACCTGGGAACATCGTTTCCACATGCTTTTGCCACCAAAACTAACCCTGAAACAACACTTCTAGCAACACCAGCAATCCTTGTAGGAGACCATTTTCTACGAGCATAAAAGTACAGCCTAGAAAGGCGTCGAGCTGGGGCATGGACTTTATTTGCAGAACTGCCATGCTCAGCCACAACAGAATACATCCCAATCTCGATTGCAGCAGTTTCTCTCAACTCTCCCTCCAGCCTCTCTATTCTACGCTCCAATTGCTGGACTTTGCCATCAGAAAAGTTATTTCTTGTGTCTCTAGAAGCAAGTTTGATATCTTTTGCTTTGTCTGTCATGAAGCTTCTGCCACCATTATCAACATCTCTCAAAGTATCAGCCTCCTTTACTTTACTGGTTGACTTATTATCAATTAATAATCCATTGATCATGGGTGAATCTAATGATGATCTGACAGATTTTAAATGCTTTAGCCTATCATCGGACGTGGCACTGGTTTTCACTCCAACAGCTCTCCTGCTAAAGGGAAGTGTATCATCCCCATATAGAGCTTCCTTTTTGTTAACATCCAGTGAAATTTTTTTATACAACTCATCTTCTGCTACAAGATATTTTTCCTTTCTTATTTGCTGTTCCTGACCATATTCTCCCTGTTCATCCCCATCTCCATTCTCCATTAGACCGGCAGATGCTTTGGCAGCAGAACCATTGGTATTAAGAACATTCTCCAAGTCTTGGTTTTCTTTAAAAATGAAACTGCAATTACTAGATTTTCCATTTACTCCCTCCTGGGCCAAATCATTGCCATCATTTCTTGTGCCATTGCTAGATGTAACCTCTGGATTACCTTCATACGCTATGGATGAAGATTGAACATTATGGGTAACATATTTTTCGGGAATAGGTGTTGATGTATAGGTTTTCCCAGGAGAGTTGGGGGAAAAAAACATGGACATTTTCTGAGCTCACTGGATCAGAGGATGTGTCAACTGATGATGAGCAAGAAGAACTTCCATTCAGATGTTTGTGTCCAGCAGTCACCGGCTTGTCTTTGGATTTTTCTGGTACCTGCTCAATGGATAATCCAGCAACATCATATTACACAATCCTGTCCATTTTTTATTTCTCTGGAATATTTATATTTGAATATAGTTGATTAATGGGCAATCCAAACTAAAACCAATTGATTGCATCCATTCCCAACTGGGTTCACCATAAGGGCAACTTATAACAAATAAAAGTATATGGAAAATGCTTAGGGTCCACCAGGATAACGAGGATGTTCCAACAATTCAGCATATTTACCCCAACTACCAAAAGATATGATCATCTACACCAATTCATGTGGACATGTCAAACAGTGGTATGATATTCCCATCTATTTTGCTAGGATCACTAAACAACAGAAAGCCAGATACTTAAATGCCCCAATGGCTAGCCTAGGAAAGTAACCAACAGCGTTCAAGTTCATAAAAATTACATGAATCTCCTCCATAAATCCGCAATCGCACATGCATATGCAGGCACAGAGAAATATAAAAGGAATATACAGACAACATGTGCATTAATTAGCATGAAAGTTGGTGAGGGTGTGTTTGGATACCAGTAATTTGAGGTTGCCAACCAAGGTTTTAACCGGTGCAAGAATTACCTCAACATTTAACAAACCAAAAGTCATCAAATGACACAAACTGAACAGCAGGCATTTAGAAATAGAAACTTATGCAGATCCCTGGTAAAGCCAAAAAGTAAGATACCTTTCCATTTTGAGGCAAAGAACTTCCAGCAGTGTCAACAGAAGATGAAAGAACGCTCAAGGATGAATGAGATGAAACGTCATCATCAGTAAAAGAAGCAATTTCAGCCTCCTCTGCATATTCTTCATCCACTGATGCAGAAATTGATTCGTTTCCATCCCGGTCCAGTGATGATTCTTTTGACAGGTTTTCCTTTGGTAATGAACTTGAATTATCCTTCCCAAATGGCTGAATTCTAACATACAAGACTGGCTGGGCTGTGTTTCGAAAGCTTCTCTTGCAATTCATTGGAGCACCTATATCTACAGATTCTTTGACAATACCATACTCTGCTAGGTCTATTATGACAGTTCCCAAGAGTTGACCTCTCACTGTCTTATCCCTTCTAGGCTCATACAAGCTGAACTCTAAACAGTTCCTCTGGAATGTCTCAGCATCCCCACCCTTTGCAGGAGCTTCCCTTGATAAAGTAACAGTAAGTCTAAATGACTCATTGAATTCAATTCTTCCATCCCCGACACCAGACCCAACGGAGGGGACTACAGGGTCAGTAGATCCAGAATTCCTGTCACCATTTTCCCATTGAAGAAGAACAGACCGAAGGGATTTGAGAGACTGTGATGGGGGCCATGGTTTAATCTCCTGAACATGTACAAGGTAATTGACCTGAATGGAAGGACCTTTCCTATTCTTTGTCCTCAATCCTAAGACCATGGTTGAAGAAGCGCTGTCGCTGCTCAAAGTCGCAATACAGTGCTGATATGTCTAAATATGTTCAATGAAGCCTCTAAGGTTCACAAAGAAAAAACCATAATGAGGAATAATGTAAAAAAGGGGAAATTAAATTCAGAAATAATCAACATTTAAGTAAACAGCAGAGGAAATGGGTGAAGTTAATGAAAAAAGTAAAATAAAAATAACAGAAAGGAAGACATAGGTACAGGGAAATGATGAGAAACATTCAGATAGTTTAAAAGCATAGAGGGGCTAGAAACTCCATCCAAAGATTAGAACAAAAATAACACATTTACATTATTTTAAGGAAGTGCTGGAAGAAAATTTTCAGCAGGTAAATGCCAAAAGCATGCGTTCAGTAACAAGCCAAAGCATTCTACAACGTTAGTGGTTAAGAGGGAAAACAACTATGTCCCAATCCAACCATCGCAGCAGATCTATGAACGATACAATCATAGATAACTAAAATAGGGTAACACTTAAGAGTTGCATTACAGCCCATTTACGAGCAAACAAAAGCACTTCTATTGAAGACCAGTACATACCCGTCTTCAAAATTTTAAGATGCTGATAACAGGAGAACACAAAGACGATACTTTTTCCTCCAAAGTTGAGCCCTAGTGACGAAATATAAAATAATGTAACCAAAATCTCCACAACCATTTCCCTCTCCAAATTCTATTTTTTGTTCCCTACCTTACACAAAGTCAGATCCAGAAAGCCACCACCGTACAGTGGAAGTGAAAAAAATGGGAATGAAAAGCTCAAACGATTAATACAGAAAAACTTACGACAATGAAGAAGGAAACTAACAGATGCACCTCCCTAGATCAAAGAAATCAGCAAAAGAGCATCTAATCAGCAACTTGTGAAGGGAAAGAAAGAAGGGGAGAAAGGAGATTCAAAAATGGAAAAATATGAAAAATAGATAGTTTTAGTGAACTTACCAAAGAGAAAGTGGCAGCCAGTGAAATGCAGTAAGAGTAACAGTGTCTAGATACCCAGAAACGCCATGACTGAGAGAAATCTGAGGCTCTGGAGAAAGTTTCGTTTGAGCATCAGTCACTGTAGAAAAGTGGAACGACCAAATGAATAAGAACGGAACAGAGAAGACAAGGTCAGATTCTTCTTTATTATTTATATAATTAGTAATTAATTTGATTAATTAGCATAAACTTATTAGATTTGCTGAAGCCAGAGAGACCTCTCAGATACTTGCGGATTAAAACTTGAGACTTAGAATGTGGAAATGTTAAACGAGCGAAGAAATGATTACCTAAGAAAGGAAATTAAAAATCATTTATCTTCTGTGGTGTCACTCACCATAAACCAATCAACATCCACACCTATCCACTGTATAATCCCCACCATTAATGCTAGCAATCCGTCCTTCTCGTTCTACTTATCTCATCTGTAATGCACTCTTCCCCTACAAATTTAAGCTTCTCTCACACCACTAGCTTGAAAAAAAAAATTAAAAAAACAGTTTTCAACCACTCTTTTGAGTTTCCACAATACTTTTCTTACTTGAAGTTTAAGCCATATCTAATGTTTTGTTTTTTGTGATTGGAAGTTAGATGTTGTGGCTTTGTTAAAATGTCCAATTCAAGAACTGAAGCGTTTTGGTGGTTAAAATATCCAAATCAAATATTTAGAGTCCGTAGAGGACACACTATATCCAAATTTTGTTATTGTTAATGTGCTTATGCCTCTTGTGTAGTTTCCATTATGAGAAGATCACTTTTCGTGTCAAATCATTTTTACATGTTTTTATAATAATAGATCATCTTTATATGGAAATGGCTTGCCAAATTCGTTCTAAAAACATTTCCAATTAAATTGGTTATACAATCTGAAAAATCTAGTTTGTGAGCAATGGAGTAAGTGGAAGAACAAGATAAAAGAGTTTCATGAGCAGGATTGTGAGTGGTTTTTTATAGACCTTAATAGTTAAGACCACTCTATCAGGCTTTTGTTCTACAAAACTTGTTTTTTAAGATCATTTTCCCAATGGGTCTCTCTTCAATAACGGAAAAACAAATTGCTCTAGTATTGCTTCATGCTTGCACCGGTCTTCTATTTCTTAAAAAAAATAATTAAATACAATAAATATCAACGCATCTTTTACTAAAATTTGAATTCTCTCCACCCAACATGTCTAAGCTCCCATTCTTTTATACTCACATAAGGCCTGCCCATGTCAAGCCTTATATGAGTGTAGATGGATGGGACATGGGCAGGTTAGGTAGAGAGGATTGGTCCTATGTCTTTTTCTTTTTTTGGGTAAATAAAATAGGGGATGCAATAGCGGCGACGTAGAGTCGCCTTGCTACGTAATATGGGGATTTTTTATCGAGTGCGACCTATGCAAACATTAGCCCTGTGCACTATCAGTGCAAGCACTAACCCCATCGGCGGAGTCCCACCGAAGGTCTAGTATAGTCCACATAAACTAGTAATGCTCATGCCCAAGCCAAAGAGCACACAATGTTCAATGCAAGAAACAGAGGAATAGATAGAATTCAAATATGGGACATGAGATTTACAAAACCACTTAAGAGTGAGCTTGGGACCACTAGACCACCACCTCCCGTGGTAAGATTGGCCGAATGTCATGCCTTATGTAAGCACGAGAAGATGGAGGCATAGGCAGGTTGGGTGGCAAAAATCTCCACACTTTTTGCTGACTGACCTCCTAATAGAAGAGAGTGTTTGACATGTAGCAAAAGTGAAAAAACTGGAAATGTTCAACTTGGGTCTCTCTACCATAGACTTACTAGTTATCAGTAGTCCTTCTTATTCTTGCTTAGAAAAAGTACAAGAGCAGTGAAATCATCCTCTACTCTTTCACTCTTTGCGGATGGAACATTTATTATTGATGATGATGATAGGCAATTTGGCATTTTACTTCAGAGAAGAAGAATAATAGAGAAAAGCAGGGGTTGAGGCATCCACGTCCAGTTAAGTCAAGAGGTGACCCCAAAACTCAACAAAGACGGCCAGGCCACATAGTCATAATGGCAAGGGACGTACGGCTGATGCTTGGCGGTGGTTGGTGCCTTGGTGGGTTGGCATGGGCCCATGACACATCGGTCAGTCATTCAAGTCTTATTTTATTGGGATTGTTCCTTATATATGCTGATTTTCAAAGAATCTTTGCTTTACTTTACAATTTAATATAGCATCATGCCTCAAAAAGATTAATATCATATGAGAAACGATTTTTTGGAGAGTCTTCGTATCCATCATTGGTGCCAGCAGTTGGGGGTTCACCAAACAGTACTCAGGAGATTTTGCTTCAGTCTAACGTCAAATCAATCACTTTGATCCCTCAGGTTGAGAATTCGATTTTAACCATTGAAATTCAATGATCGGGATTGGTCGAGATTTTGGATCCAACGGACCAAAATCTCGCTTGATCGTGTAAATGTACATGACTGAAGCAATTTCGGTAGTCAAGTAGGTAGGTATGCTTTAAGGGAAGGATTGCTTTAGGGCCTATTTGGTTACATGAGTCTGAAAACTTTAAATATCTAAAGATTTCAAATATATGAAGTCATAATTTATAAAATTAAATGTTTGGTTGTGGAATGGAATCTGTGGATTCATCCTAAAAAACTATTTGATCATGTAATTTTTGTGAATGTGCAAATGTATAGTTTTTTTAAAATTTATGAATTTTACCCTTTACCCATAAATCTATAGATTCAAATTTTTAGTGTAAAAATGTGAATCTCTAGGTTTCATGAATCTAAAGATTTTTACAACCAAACGGGTATAATTTTCAGATTCATGAATCCAAATATTTAAAATATCTGAATTCATGTAACCAAAAGGGACTTTATCTAGTTAGCTTGAAATTCAAGGCTAATTTCACCCAATAACCATCTCTGTCAACCATTCTTAGTTTGCTTGCACAAGATGAATGAATGATTGCTTCTTTTCCGTATTGATGTAAGTGATACCTATTGGTTTTGTACCTTCTCAGTTCTCAATGTCATATTACTTGCATGACATGCATGAACAAAGTCATGAAACCCAGTTGAGACAGATCCAATACCATATTGGATTTCCATGTTGTGTAAATAATCATTGCAATACCATGTAGTAAATTAAAACCCCACTGCTTTTAAGGTTTTTTCTGAGAAAACACATTGAAAACTTACCCAAGCAATCATAAAAATCCACATCACCTGCCACAAGCTCAAAGAATAGACCACTTTGGAAGCTACTAAGAGGGGGTCCTGCAAAAGCAGACACCCTTTTTCGTGTATCTTTTGCGTTGCAACTGGCCCAATTAATTCGACAGGGAAATCTCCTGAAATCTGAGCCCCAGGTTTCAGAGCTCAATCTCGCGGCTCACTTTCATGAAGATTTTTTTTTTTTTTTTGTAGTGGGCTTTTAATACCCGAATTAAGCCGCAGGTGCCTGATCCCATGAAAAGATAGATCTTTCCCTCAACCCCGCTGCCTTCCATGAAGATTTTAAATCAACGCTAAACCACCTTCTTTGCTCGAAACACTGAATCGGCAAGAAACATTTTTTGGTGTTGTTTTGCTTTTATAATGTCAAAAAATGCCAAAATATGTCCGATAAAATGAATCATTTTTTCGTTTTTTGAAACGTACAGATCCAATTTTGTTCTCGTAAAATATTTTACAAAACAATTTTAACTTGTTTCTTTGTTCTTAAAAAAAATACACATGTCTCAAAGTCATGCACAAAAATGGACACCCCACCCAATTTTCATTCACACCTAACTTCTAACTCCTTTCTGTGTTCATGGGTGAATTTCTCTTCTTATAAATCATGACATAAACAAAAAAAAACACAGCTAAAATTGTTCTTAAAAATAAAAATTACTAAACACCAATTTGTTCCATAGGTATTCTCAACGTAAATTCTAACGAACAGTCAAAATTATTCTCAAACCACTGTTCTTTAATAAAAACGCTAAAAAACAATTCTCATAAAAAATCCCGTTCTGAGAAAAAACCATTACTGAATGCACACTTAGCTGTTGCTTTAAGAAATAATTTTGGGGCTCTTGCAGATCGATCCCATCATTTCCATTCCTTTCAAAATCCAAATTAACACCAACAAATTCCTTATCAGATTTTTCGTTCAAAACCCCCAGGCACTCTTCGGCTCGAGTTGAATTACAAACAACACCATCTTAACTTTCTACTGGTCTACTGTTCCATCACAAACAGAACCATCATGGCTTAGCTGGTCTCCCCTTCCACCCCAAACAGAACCTTCGTGTCTCCTATTCCTGCTAATCAACTCATCCAATACCGGAGGTTCGTATCTCAAAAACCGTATTACTTCCATACGACTGTGTTACATTAGGGAAGAGGAACTTTGGCCCTTAAATGCAAGGTTTCCTAGAGTAGATTACATTTCCATTATGCTGTGTTCACTGCCCCTTCCATGCTATCCATCTACCACATTCAACTAAGATGGAGAGAGAAGAAAGCCCATGCAGGAACCATGAAATGATCCAATTATTCATATAATACCAAGAAAACAAAAGATAATCAGGCTTTCTCGAAAGAAAATCCAAGAAAGCCATACTTAACCTGTTTACCATGTCCAAATGGTCTAAATTAACAGAAAAACATTCCTAAGGTTAATGGTCCTCCTCAGCATAAGCTTACAAGGAACTACACACAGGGCTCAGGAAAAGGGGTGGATTAAACAAATCGTCACAGGATTCTGACATGAATCTTGCAGTATTATAAACATGCAAAAAGAAGCTGTAATACATCAGAATAAAATTACTTCTCTCAAGATATGGAGTCCCTTCAACCTGTTTATTCAACAATACTCACCACATTGAGTGTTTACCTGCATCACAAAAATTGGCAGCAGAATGAAAGTCAGATCAAGGCAAGAAGAAACTAAAGATCTTTAGAAGATATCTTTGAATCATTCAGCACCATGCACATGAATCATGACCACTTAAAAATGAGACATACAAGGTAGAGTTCCAATTATCTTTTTCCAAGGATCTCACTTCACCCCCCCCCCCCCCAAAATTAAAAAAAAAACCCAAAAAAAATCCCCGCCGCCAGCCAATAAGTGCAGCTGGACTTGAAGCTGGGATGGGGTGGGGGTGGTGAAACAGCTGTGCCCTTCCAAAGGCATACATGTGACCTGGGGCATTACAGGAAAAACTAGATATTTCCAGTGCCAGTAAATGGAATCAAATCCCAGGAGCCCAAGTTTTTTGATTTACAAATGGGCTGCAAGCCTGCAACCAACACTAAGGTCAGTGTCACAAGTCAGAAGAAATTGCCAACAAGTTATCCAAGCGTACTCCTGCGCCCCCCGCGCCCCCCCCAAAAAAAAATAAAAAAATAAAAAAATCCAGGATTTATTTTATTCCCATGCAATCCAAGAATTGTAGGAGCAACAAATTCTCCATAGAATAGACTGTTGCTAGAATATACTTAATTCAATGGCACTTCTCAACAAAACCATTATGTCCTAAACCTGAAATAACCACCCTCTCTTTCTTCAAAAATCTTTTATATATTTATTCAAATTTTCTTTGAGAGGTGGGGTACCAGGCACAGGGCCTGAATTGGGATTTAGGTCTAGAGGATATTCGTAGACATTCATGATTCCTCTTATTTCCATAATTTACTAATTTAATTTGCAGTATTGCCCTTCCCTTCTCTTCTTTTCTTGTTATCCTTTTTTTTGCTTTGCCTCCAAGTATAACCCTGTTAAATAGGCATTAATTCCCTCTATATGCTTATCTACACAGTTAAAACTTTTTGTTTCTCCTTTATTGACAATTCTGCACCCATCACTACAAACTTCAATTTACTGCTGATCTCTGCCTCAAAGCCTTTCACTGGAGTGTTCTCCGGATTGTGTGGATCCATACAGAACCAAAATAGAAATTTCCAACCCCAGGATCACACCACCAAAAAATAAGGCGTGTAGCGTGCATGTGTGAGAGAAAGAGAGTTCGGGAACAAACAAAATATGTTATACTGATAGCAACAAAATACAACAATAAGCCTTGTCCCAACTAAATCGGCTACATGGATTCTTGCCTTCCAATCAATTTTGTTTGAGGTCATGCTAGATACAAGCTCTAAGTTATGCATATCCTTTCTCACCACTTCTCTTAAGATTATCTTAGGTCTATCCCTACCTCTTCTAGTTCCTTCAATCTGAATTATATCACTTCTCCGTAGAAGGGCATTTATAAGTCTCTGTTGAACATGGTTGTACCACCTCAAATGACTTTCCCAAAGCTAATCACTTATGGGAGCAATTCCCAGACCAAATCTAATAAGATCATTTCTAATTTTGCAACTCATCCATCTTAGAATCCTCATTTCTGCTACACTGAGTTTATCTATATGATTTTTTTTAACAACCCAACATTATGCACCGTACATCATAGCTAGTTGGAACAACAGTCTTATAGAATTATCATAGCTAGTTGAACGACAGTTTTATAGAATTTTCCTTTAAGCTTTAACATAATACATCGATCACACAAGACCCTGGACACACCTCTCCACTTCATCCACCCTATTTTAATTCTTTGAAAAACATCATCCTCTATATTGCTTCTTTTATTTATGATTGAATATAGGTACATAAAACAATCACTCTGAGGAATCTCTTTATTGTCAAGTTTCACCACCTTATTGTCTACCCAATCATGACTAAAGTTACAAACTAGATATTATGTCTTTGTTTTACTTAATTTAAAGCCTCTTGATTCCAAAGTTGTTCTCCATGATTTTAACTTGGTATTAATCCCCACTTAAGTCTAATCAATCAACACAATATCATCAGCAAAAAACATACACCAAGGGACCTCATCTTGAATGTCTTTGGTTAATTCATCCATTACAAGTGCAAATAAATATGGGCTTAAAGTTGACTATTGATGCAGCCCAACTGTAATTGGGAATTCATTACTTTGTCCCCTCACTATGCTTACACTTGTCATTGAACCATCACACATATCCTTAACTATATCTACATATTTACTTGCAACACTTTGTTTCTTTAGTACTTGTCAAATTAACGCTTTAGGAATTCTATCATAAGCTTTTTCAAGGTCAATAAATACTATATGAAGGTCTTTCCTACACTCTTTATACCTTTTCATAAGTCTCCTAATTAGGTAAATAACCTCTGTTGTAGACCTTCCTAGCATAGACCCAAACTAGTTCTCCGTAATTGTGGTTAAGTGTCTCAAACGAGTTTCAATTACTCTCTCCCATATTTTCATAGTATGGCTCATTAGTTTAATACCCCTATAGTTTTATTTTTATTTTTATTTTTATTTTTTATTTTTATGATTAAATAATATATTAAAGCAAAGCAAGAAGAAACAAATGGTACAAGAGAGATGGGGGGGGGGGAGAAACAACCCCTAAATAGGGGGCTGAAAGCGGAGCTAGGACCCCAGAAGACAACAATGATCCTGTTCATTAGAGTGCCAGCACCCGGGGGATGGGGAATAGAGAGGAGCCTAACAGAAACATCAAACTGGATGACATTCCAAATCATATCAAGAGAATGGGATTTGGAAGTTTATCGCCTAAGATTACGCTCCCACTAAAGATGGTGAATTGTGGGACAAAAAAGTAGCTTACCGATCCGACCACAAATAGTCGTACCCGAAAAGTTCCTCAAAACCCAAGACCAGTCACGATCAAAACCAAAGGAACGTTGGGAGCAAGGCCATATGATTGCAAGGGCTTTTCTCCAAAGAGAACTAGAGAAAGGGCTAATAAAGAACATGTGCTCTAGATCCTCCACACCATTTCCCTATAGTTATTACAGTTTTGAATATCTCCTTTATTTTTGTAAATTGGAATCACGATGCTTTTCCTCCATTCATCTGGCATTTTTCCTGTGCTCATAAATTAATCTTATTAAACAACTTAATCAACCAAACTAGCCCATGAGTTCTTAAGCTCTTCCATACTTCTATTGGGATTTCATCAGGACTTTGTGTTTTGCCTAGTTTCATCCTCCTTAGTGTTTCTTTTACTTTGGGCATTGAAATTCTCCGCATATATATTTGAAAATTGGTGCCTTGGTGAATGGTATAATCGTCTGAATCACATGTGCTTAAAGCATGCTCATTTAGTAGACTAAAGAAATCGATTTTCCATATTTTCTTAATGTCTTCATCACATACTAGTACTTTACCATCTCCATTTTTAATACATCTAACATAGTCAAGATCTCTACTCTTCCTATCACTTATTTTAACTATCTTATAAATAGATTTTCCCTCTTCTTTCCTGCCCAACTTATTATATAACTCTTTATACTTCCGATCCCTTACTTTTCCCGCAATTTTATTAGCTTCATTTCTAGCCAACCTATACCTTTGAAGATCCTCAATATCCTTAGTTCTTTGTCATGTCTTAAAACTAGTTTTCTTATTCCTAATGGCAACTTGAACCTCACTATCCCACCATTCAAGTCTCTTTATAAAATGGAGTTTTCCTTTTGATTCACCTAAGACATCTTTAGCCACCTTCTTGATACACATAGCCATCTCATTCTATATCGCATTAGTGTCCCCCTCAAAATCCCACTTTCCTTGTTTGACTACTTCATTAGCGAAGGATTTCAAGCACTCTCATTTCAAGTTCCATCATCTTATCCTGGGATAGTTAACCTTGCACCTTTTATGATTTTTTGGGGTTAGTCACATATTCAGGACCACAAGTCTGTGTTGTGCAATTAAGTTTTTCCCTGGTATCACCTTGCACAACAATCTAATAGTCCTTCTAGTTAGGAAGAAATCTATTTGGTTTCTATGATGTCCACTTTTGAAGGTAGTTAAATGTTCCTCTCACTTTTTTAAGTAAGTATTTACAATAGATAGATCAAAAGCAATAGCAAAATCTAAAATTGAAATCCCTTCCTCATTCCTCTCTCCAAAACCATATCCTCTATGTACACTCTCATAGCCTCTATGATTTTTCCAATATATCCATTTAGATCACCTCCTATGATGATCTTTTCTCCTTGATGAATTTCTTGCATTAATTCATCCGAAATTCTAACTTTAGACTTTTATCTAATCCTACTTGAGGTGCATATACACAAATTATATTTACAATCTCTTTCTCCATTGCAAGCTTGATAGCAATAATCCTATCACCCACTCTTTTAACATCCACCACATCATGCTTAAAATCTTTATCCACTATTATACTTATTCCATTTTTATTAGTTTTATCCCCAGTATACCAAAGTTTAAAGTCATCTAACTCTTTATCTTTTTTTACCCTTCCATCTAGTCTCTTGAATGCAAGCTATAATAATCCTTCTTTTCCTCATAACATCTATCAATTCTAAGCTCTTACCTGTTATGATAGCAACAAACTCTGGACCAAAAAATTAGAATGATCAGATGTCATCTGAAATGATTGAGTGTGGGGGGCTGGGGGGGGGGGTAAGGTGTTCTGTTGAGGAACTTCCTTAACTTTTTGCCTGACAACCCACCCTAAAGAACAGAGTGTGGTCACAATAGATTTTTATCTAGGGAAGCTCTTGTCTTGGATCTGATTAATGTCCAAATCTTGTTCAATTGAGTCACCATGCAATCATATGGGTTTTATGACATGGACATGGATTAACCTCCTAGGTCAGGGTAGCAAGGAGTATCAAACAGCTCAACTCAGGTCACCGAGATGCTTCTACCTAAGGTTTATGCCGCATGTATGGGGAAACCAAACGCAGCAAAGTAGGAACCAGCTGATCACGAACTCAAGCATGCAATAATGTCAGACAAAATTGAAATCTTCAATCAGTCCCCGAACAGAATCTTGAATCAGGGAACAGATCACACTTTTAGAATATTCAAACTGTAGCAAGATAGATGGGAAACGGTGTGAAACAAAATAGGGGAAAGTCAGGTATTACATAACAGTATAGGGATTGGGGGTAGGACAGGGATGTAGTGGTATAGGTCTGAAATAGGTTAGAATATTAAAGAAGAGAGTACGATGTAATCAGCAGAGTAAAGTTTTGTCAATTTCCAAAACTAGGTAGAGACTACAGAATCAACCTAGGGACCAGCTGGGATGGTAAAGGGGAAAGAACAGCAGATCCATAGGCCTTAAGGAGCTGAAGTTTGGAATAAGTGTTCCTCTCAGAATGGAAAAGAAGCGGCTGATCTGATGGGTGGTTGGGGCAGATAAGTTAGCTGACAATTAAAAAGTAAGAATATAAATTTGAAACTAGAGGGTTAGACCATCTGAGCTTACTGAAGGATCGGTTCAAGAGAAGAGCCTTCAAACAGCCTTGGAAAAATGGTTGGATGAAGAACACAAACATGAATCAGATTAGTGGTTTCCCACCATAAGAAGTTACCTGGATCAAACACCAGCCTCTTCCATCTTAGATCAAACAGTAAGGAAACTCTTATCTGAGCATGCACGCAAGCAGCATATATATATATATATATATATATAGAGGGCTAAGGGTTGCCTTATATAAAATAGAAGGGAACAACAGGGTTCAAAAGTTAGAAAGTTTCCAATATATAACACACAATCAACTATGGGGTGGGGGGGGGGGATAGAGGGCTAAGGGTTGCCTTATATAAACTAGAAGGGAACAACAGGGTTCAAAAGTTAGAAAGTTTCCAATATATAACACACAACCAACTTAGGGATCAAGATTCGCATTAGAAAGGGGATACAAGATCTATCCAGAGGAGAACGACTAATTACCATCACTGAATACGGAAGAAAGATGTCAACAGCCAACCTGGGAGGAATTATTCAAGCAGCTGCAGCCTGAAGCAACTCCCTCTCTGCGTGCTCCTTGATCCTCCTCTCCAGCTCCGGCCTGAAATGCCTTATGAGGCCCTGTACTGGCCAAGCGGCAGCATCTCCCAGGGCGCAAATTGTGTGCCCCTCAATCTGTTTTGTAACCTCCTGCAGCATGTCTATTTCCTCAAGTTTTGCATTCCCAACCTTCATCCTCTCCATAATCATCCACAGCCATCCAGTCCCTTCTCTGCATGGTGTGCACTGCCCACAGCTTTCATGCTTGTAGAAGTAAGACAACCTAGCAATTGCATCCACAACGTCAGTTGACTTGTCCATCACAATCACAGCTGCTGTACCCAAACCTGTCTGGACAGCCTTAAGTGCATCATAATCCATCAAGACATCATCACATATATCCTTGGGAATCAGTGGAACAGATGAACCTCCAGGTATTATTGCAAGCAAATTGTCCCATCCACCCCTAACTCCACCACAATGCCTCTCAATCAGCTCCTTCAAAGGAATACTCATTTCCTCTTCCACTGTGCAGGGTTTGTTCACATGACCTGAAACACAATATAATTTTGTACCCGAGTTGTTTTTCCTACCAAAACTAGCAAACCACTCAGGTCCCCGCCTAAGAATGGTTGGGGAAACAGCCACAGTTTCAACATTCGTGACAGTTGTTGGGCAGCCATATAACCCTGCATTAGCTGGGAAAGGAGGCTTTAGCCTGGGCTTCCCTTGTTTCCCTTCAAGGCTCTCTAAGAGTGCTGTCTCTTCACCACAAATGTATGCACCAGCTCCATAGTGGATATGAACATCAAAATCATAGCCAGACCCACACGCATTCTTTCCCAAAAGTCCAGCTTGATAAGCCTCTTTCCTGGCCTTCTCAAGGTTTAAACGCTCATTAACATACTCTCCCCTTATGTAGATGTAAGCAGCAGAGGCTCGCATGCCAACCCCAGCAATCAAGCAACCCTCTAGTAGCTTGTGTGGGTCATGCCGCATGATCTCTCTATCCTTGCAAGTCCCAGGTTCACTCTCATCGGCATTAACAACAAGATAAGAAGGACGACCATCAGAGACCTTTGGCATAAAGGACCACTTGAGACCAGATGGAAAACCAGCTCCGCCACGGCCACGAAGTCCAGATTTCTTCATTTCGTTGACGATCCAGTCAGTACCCTTAAGTACCAAGTCTTTGGTCCTATGCCAATCTCCCCGCTTCATGGCACCTTTGAGGAAAGGGTCATGCAATCCGTAGAGGTTGGTGAAAATGCGGTCCTCATCCTTCAGGCCACCAAAATGGGTTTTCTCAGGAGGTGGAGGAGGCGGAGGAGTAGCTGAGGTAGTAGCACCCTGAGTACTGAATGATCTGCAAACAGAGTCCCACTTCTCACTGTTCCGACATACTTTTGCTGTCCTTGAGAGAGAGAGAATGTTCTTGATGGGTGCCTGCCAAGAAGCACCATGCATACCAAGTTAGAGAAAATAATTAAAGATCTAGATCTGCTTAATGTAGCTGACACCAAGACTATAAGTAAGGTTTCAATACAGCAACAAGAAGCCTTTTCCCAACTAATGGGGTTGGTTACATGGATCCTTGCCTTCCACTCACCTTTGTTTGAGGTAATACTAGATACAAGGCCTAAGCTATGCATATCCTTTCTCAACATTGCTCTTAACGTTATCTTAGTTTTGCCCCTAGTTAGTCTAATTCCTTCAATCTGGATTAACTCGCTTCTCTGCACTGGGACACTTAAAGGCCTCCATTGTTGATATATGTGTTTATCTTCCCCCCTTAAAATTATTCCTCCCCCCCCCCCCCCGGTTAGTGTGTGTGTTTTTCCCCCCCCCCCCCCCTCTCCCCCCCTTGGTTTTTTGCCGGGCCTCCTTGGCAGAGACTACACCAGCATAAAGGTAGGAGGAAAAGGTTCTACTTCAATATCACTGTGCAGCTTGAACGAAGTTGAATAAAGATTTACGATACTACGAATTAATATGCAGTCCCTATGACGCCTATCTGACCAGTCAGAAAGGCTCCAAATATCATCATGTGGGACTCTGATTTTCAAACTCGTATAAATGTGACGAAGTGCCAAAAACGGAAGCGACACCAAGCCGAATTTGCATTGGAAAATAATTTTCACCCTTCATTTCTAGGATTTTCAACTCAAAATTCTGCTTTAACAACTACCGTACCGATCCAGATCTTCATCCGTGAATAACAAAGTGGGGAAATAGTTATCAAAGATGGAAACTAATGAGAATCAAATGACAGAACCCAAAGCACCACCCAAGTAGATCTCCAAAACTAAAATCAACTCTTACCTACGCACTAAAATATCGTTTGATTGTTTGTATATCGAAAGAAAAAAAAAGGAAAAAAAACCAGATGCGTAGGAAGACAAGCGATACCCTAGGGCAAAAGAAGTTTTGACATAAAAAATGGAGAAAATTTGGGAAAGCAAATACATACCATGAATCGCGAGCTCTTCTCTTGCGATCTGAAGGATTACACCTTGTAAACTGCTCAAGCAGTGTGTTTAGCGAGACAGAATAGACAAGAGCATGGATTTCCCGAGAGCGTGAAGGCTCCCACGGTGACGGACACCAAATCGAGCAGACAACAATACAACCGTGAGAATTATAATTCTTTCTCATTTTATTTATCCGGCCAAATGAGACCGCGGCGCAGGATAAGGATTTTCTTAATTCAGTAGGGACAGGATGGTAAAGTTGTTTAATATTCTGTAGGATCCTATTCTTTTTGTATTCTAAAAGGAATTTTGACTTACGGTACTACAGTAGACAATTGAGCGGCAATGACTATTACATCCCTGTTCCAGAATGAAATTCATTTTTAGTTTGATGGGTAGCGCCTAATTTCTTATTTTCTTTGTATTTGGTGCATATAGGTCCACGTACAGAGCTTATTCACATAATACGTGGATGCAGTGATTCCTAGTCATCTGTGAGTTTTAATCAAAACGGTGGAAACAATGAAACCCTCACGCATCTCCATGGGTGGGATCTACCATAAAACTTTCAATCAATTCATCTTGTTAGCATTTAAATGTAAGTTCTACTGCTATTATGTGATAGAGAAATATAAAAAGAAGTGTCAACTTCCACCTGATGGTGCAGATAATCTCCACCCAACTGCCTATTCTCCCATCCACCCACTCGCACATAGGTTTGTTTATGCACCTCTGGCAAGCCTTTATCTTACCAACTGTGAGTGGAAAGGATCTGGACTTGCGAGAGGCATTGTTCTGGAAATTATAGAATCTAAGTTATACTTTGGAACCACTGAGTGAAGACTTGGAGTGAGTAATAGCTGGACTTGGATAGAGCAGTGGTTGCAGGATTTTTGAAATAAGAAGATTAAAAGATTCTACATCATGGGAGCTTAAATTGTTCAAACTTAAAATAGCTATCACACCAGCTGAGAAAGGAGGCAATGGGGAAAAATATAATGCAGAGACACCATTGTATTGATGAATAACACATGAGATCATAATTCATCATTTAAACCACAAATTTCTTGACAGCAGCCATCTTATATTTCCTCTTCAATTATGATACAATTACAAACAAAAGCAAACTATAATGACTACGTGCAGACATTGACCATGTTGCATTCACTTTCTCCTCGTGGTAGGGGTTCTGAAGATGAGGATAAATCTTCACGTTTGCCAGATTCATGTATGGTTGCCATGAAACAGCTCATTTTTGTTCCCCATCTGCTGTTGCTTGAACCTGAGCAGCGTACTGCAAATTCCAAAGGACATCTTCAAATGATGGCCGAGACGATTCAGGAGATATGCATTTGTTGGTTATGGAGATAACAATCGACAATGATTCTTGGGAGCTTGTTGTGAGTACAAAAGGATCCACAATTCGTCTTCGACCATCTTGGCTGCCAAATGATGCCTGCAAAATCAAAGGCCCCAACTCAGGATTATAAGGAAACACAGAATTTTTCATTGCCCAGAATGGAAACTCATGATGTGCTCTGCTTGGACTCTCTCAGGCAGGTGAGTTTCATCAACAACTCCCACCAGTCCAATCCAATGGTTAGCTGCTGTGGCTTAGGATGTTCTCTTACTGTGAGAGTGAGTGAAGGGCAACTTGATCTCAATAAAATTATTCAAAGTTTTTGGTCTTTGATATAGCTTTCAGGTTCTATTGTAAATATTTGGAGGAACTGTGAACATTGAAGCCAGTATATGATATATCATTCTATGTTAAGACATTGCTGCAGCACTAATTCTTCCTCCATCCACAAAATTATCAGAAGAAAGAAAAGTATCTGGTTATTGGATCTACTATTTTTCCTACAGAGGTGCCGTAGCTCTGTCGGTATCATCTCAATTGTCAGCATGTAAAATATTGTGCTTTTTCCAACTGGGGACATTACTGGTTAAAAACTTTGAAGTAATGAATGAATGGAGAAGTGATGCTTATAGATGAAACTCATCAAATGGTGTATCAATATCAGAGTGTTAACTTAAATCATACCATTTCATTCAGCAAGAATGCTTCGCCTCTTCCAGATACTGAAGGTCCAACAAGTGCTTCAAGTAATATTAAACCAAAGGAATAGACATCATCCTGTGATTTTGCGATCTCCCTGCAAAGATGGACATCTTAAATTACGTCCACTAAAGTTCATCTGGTATGTATATCCCCCTCCCCCCCCCCCCCCCCCCCCCCCCAAAAAAAAAAAAAAAAAAAAAAAAAAGGATTCACCTGATATGCACTTATAGAATGGAAAACAAGAAATCTATCCCCATTACATGATCTACAAAATGCATGCTCAACTGGATGATCATAAAAGTGGCAAGTGTGATCTAGCGATAATAATTTCATCAGGTCAACTAATGGAAAACATCACTCACCACTACTCAATATATATGCTCATAGCATTCAAAAATATATAGCAGACTATGGTTCAATGTTCCAAATAAAATTGAATTCAGGGATTCATGGCAAAACGCCAAAATTTGTTAAAACCATCCCAGATCTTGTAATTGCATCATTCACAAATTCTAAAAGAAAAGAAGATCACATTGATTCATTCACAGATTTAATTGATAAGCCATGGAATCCTACTCCAAATGCAATGAAAATACTTGGAGTGGGCAGGCGGGGAAGAGATGGGTGGGGAACAACAAGAAGCATGAATATAAATACTATGAAGAGGTGGAGAAGGGGACAGAAAGGTGTCTCCTTGCCTTCATATATCACATACAGAACGAATATATATATAGCCTCAACTAATTTCAATTGCTGGTAACTATTATGGTATCAAACCTACAGCAGTTACAAGTTAAATTTGCTAATCAATAACTGGTCCAAAGAAAAAGTTTGTTTTTCATTTTAGTGATTATAGAAAGAGGAAATTTATGAAAAGTGAAGACTTGTCTTGGCACCAAAAAAATCTCAGCGAGCTACCAAATTGGAATTTCATTACACATACACACAGAGCAAGAGAAAAGCTTGTTGTAAGTTGGAACCAAGGTTGGTGAAAAATAAATTGTAGCCTTACTTTTTGTGCTTTTAATACATCATACTTCTTTTTTCCATTTGGGTATATCCTGTCACTTTACAGAAGCAATTATAGCTTTTGAAACGACATAATGATAAGTAACTTTCAACATATTTTGAAAACCTTTTCAAACCAACGTAACTAACCTTTGAGAATAAGACATGTATTGCTAGAAACCAGAACACTGTAACCAGACTTAAGAAGAATAAGAAAAGAAAATAATAAGAGACGAAAAAATGCAAGCTGGGAAAACTTAATATCAGATCACAGGCACCACGTATATTTATAATGTAGAGTTTAAATAACAAAAGGACAAAGACTTCCCTCCCAAGTTGGCTGACCTACTTACTAATTAACAAATAATAAATAACCAAAAACACCCTTCCTAGCGGACTAATACTAAAACACCCCCTACCATCTAAACATGTATCATTGAGCTAGAATACTCGGTCCAATATTAAAATCTCAATGGCAGTTTTGATTCATCAGACTTTCCTTGAAAGAACATTACACTTCGGAAAAATGCAATTCTGCAAAAGATTTCACTTAATCAGTTAATATGTCCGAACTTGTGTTCTGTCTTTCCCTACTCCAAATCTAAAATGGATGAACATGTGATGAGAATGGAAATTTAACAGGATGTGGATGAATGGTAAACGGGATTTATGCAGCCAACTCACTTAGTCGGTATAAACAATCAAGAGCTTTTGCTTTGCTAAAGAAATAGTTGCAGACATATAGCAGAAGGATAATTCATAATAAATTAAAATTATCTTAGCAGCATCAGTATCTATAAACATACTCTAGTCATAGTTTAAAAAGATTGTTTAAAAAGATTATTTAAAAAATGGTTAAATAACATATGACAATGGCACTAAAATAATAAGAACAATTCAGAATGGGATTAGATTTGTTCATGTAGGTCAGCTCCAAATGAAGCGTTAGTTGGGCCTACAGACTACTGGGTTCAGCTGTATCATACAGCAGTTGTCTAAGTCACTATTATAAGCGAGATAGACTTTATAAAAATACCCTCATATCATTGACAGCAGTTCTTTTAACTAACCCAAGCAAGAAACTGACCAATGATTGAATGGGTTCTAAACATCTAATGAGGGGATACATTCATAAAAAAGGTATAGTGACTAACAAGAAACCTTACCGTTTTTTGTCTTCTCCCTTTGCCTACAGATAAAATGGAAATTGTGTCAAAGAGCCTCTTTAGGAAATACAAACAATAAATCAGTTAATCTATAACTCCAACAGATTAATTCTACCTCAGTTTTTTCTATTTCATCTGTGATTATGGACAATCCATAATCACTCAGTTTTGCAATTTGATGCTCATCTAGCAAGATATTATTTGTCTTCAGTTGGTTGTTAAGGAAGCCCGGGATCATGCCACTATGTAGGAAGTGCACAGCCTTGGCGACACCAATAAGAACTGCCAATCTCTCTGACCACTTAAGACCCTTATCTGGGCTTTCCTCTGCATGAGAGAATGCAGCTATGTTTCAGATATAGCCAATATATTAAACAAAACTATATGGAAAGAAGATGAGGGAATCCATTGATTGATTCACTTGGCTTGGTGTTTAAGAAACCAAAATTGGGAGAAATATTATTACAAGGCAATCAATCTGTTCCTGAGTCAATAGTCTGATATGACCCCATCCACAGTCTGTACAAAAGACAAATTTCTCCTACCCTTTATTCAGAGTATTTGGTTTTGATGGCACAGACAATTTGACTATCTGGTGTCAATGCTTCATAAACCAGTGAATTGTTTTGATGGAGAAAAGGATCATGTTACTTGACATTGATATGCTCGTAACTGTAGCTGTTCACAGCCCAAACAGTTAACAGTCAGGTCCATCCATTCTCCAAGCAGTAACTAAAATTTTCCCAAAAAAATAAAAGAGCAGTAACTATATTCTCATTTTCATTTATAAATCTAACATCTCTACATGCCTTACTGGTCAAACACCCCCCCAAAACACACACGAAAACAAATGAGTGTCAGAAGTATCACCCACGACACAGAGATGATCATGACCGTCTGACCTGCAGAGCTTCTAGCAAACTATCATGGTTTTCTGATCATACAACATAAGGCAACCATAGAGCATTTATAACTGCATAACCAATTAACGTAGTTGATATCTGACCACAAACCAATATAATGAATGCTTCCCTTTTATTTAAACCAGTGATATTATAACACACTTTTAGATTGAACCAAACCATCCATGAGATCCAGATTCTCAACTGACCCAAAAGGGAATAGTCAATTAAATGTTCTCTCCAATATAAAACTGACCTGAGAGATGAGCACGGAAATTTCCATTAGGCACGTACTCATAAACAAGAAAGACTCTGTGAACGTTTGAATCATTTTGTCCACCAGTATCTATGCAGTATCCCAAAAGGCAAACTAAATGTGGGTCCCGAAGCTTTGAAAGTAAATCTAGACGAAGTTTAAGGTTTCGAATTGAATATTTCTTGAACAGAGCCAAACAGCGTACAGCAACACAGTTCCCATTCTCCAATTTTCCTTTGTAGAGCTGGAAAAGAAAGAACAGAAATACAATTACTGTGGGGGTAGACTTGAGAACTTAACTTAGAAAAAAGCCACATCACACAGTAATTGTTGCAGTAGGGAAGTATTTTTGAGATGCAATTATAAATTCTTATCATTTCTTCTCTGAAGGAAGAATATAACTAAGAATCTGGGATACAAATGGGGTAGGGGAGACTACATGATTAGCAGTGACCACACAAGTTCAGTGGGAAGATAACCTGAAAATAAGCTACCAAAATTCAGTTTAAAGGCAGAGTTTACAATTCAGTCTACTTCCTGGTATCTGTCTTGACATCTGTGCCAAATTTAGATAATACACTACTACTAAGTAGCCCCATCATCAAAGAAAAAGGTGGATAACCTGGAGATGCATCGTATTGATCTGAGCACAATAACAGCTTTTTGGAATCACTTCTGAACTTCACTTTCCTTGTTGCCAGCTGGAGATGCATTCTCAAGCTTATATTATACAAATTTCCCCAAAAGTAGATGGTTTCACCCATTTTTAGGAATAACCTTCTTTTTATAGATAAGTAAGCTTTGTATTAGTAAGAGGGGAATTACATGATAGGCAGTCCCCCTAGAAACCCCCCAAGATGAGGAATGGGGACTTCAAAATCCTAGATCACTCAATAACAAGCTTCACAAGTTTCATGGTAGAAGAATGAAGACAGTAAACTATGAATGGGAGTTACAATTAAATGAATTACTTGCCTAGATAACTCCAACAAGCTACATCATATTATAAAACAAAATACATGAAAGTCCAAAGCAAGACAGTGCCACAAGATAATCCAAAAGTTGAAAGTAAAGGAAAATGCATTTGATTCCATTTGATTCCATAATGTCATTTTATTTCTTTGCTCTTCTGTTTACCATTTGTATTATCATTTATTTAACTTCCCAAGTTAAACTTGCCAAGGCAGTATCAGCATCAGTACAGTATATTATCTATTTACAACTCAAATAAGCCTCATCCCAACTAACACATCTTCTCAAACAATAATCAAATATTTAGTCTAATGCTTGTTTATCTGCAAAAATAAAAATAAGATCATGCTCTAGATGATGCTCTTTTAAGTTCTAGTTAATACCTTTCCCATCGAGCCTTCACCCATAAACATTGATTGATCAAAGTTGTTTGTGGCTTCCTTTAACTCTTCTGTAGAAAACAACCGACTTGAAAGGCCCTGAGTCGCAAGCTTGGTAGCCTGAGAAATATACCCTCAAGAAAAAGAGCAGAAAAGAATACTCAGCATAGCTGAATGAAATCTTAAGAATGATGCGAAGAATTCCAAATGAAGCTTACTTTCAAGTGCTAAAACAGAAGATTAACAAGATGCACAAATGGGCTGCTTACTTGCATTTGCAAGCATCTCAGATGGGAACCCTGAAGCCGAGTTATTTTGTAATGCCTTCGGCAATAAATGCTGCTCTGATGTCTCTCGCCGGCAATATCTTCTACAGAAAGCAAGGAAGCCATAGGCCAGAAGTATCATGACAATAACTACTACTCCAATAACACCAATTAATATTCCAATGTCTTTACTACCAGACTGCCTACTCTTTTTCTCAGTATCTTTGCAGTAGGACTCTTGGTGTTGATGTTGTGGATCAACAGATAAGCAATTCCCACCAAACTTGACAACTCTGCTATTAGATGAAGAGTTAAGGCAAGAAGGCAATCCACCTGTTAATCTATTAGTAGAAATGTCAACAAACTCAAGAGCACTGCCGCAGATAATGTGGTAGGGAAGTGAACCGCTTAGCCTGTTAGATGCCAGATTCAAATAACTGATATTTGGCAATGAGAACAGTACAGTAGGAGGTGTACCTTCTAGCAAATTGAATGATAGATCAAGGTAATGAAGGTGAACTAGTTCGTGAAACTGTGAGGAAATTTCACCGGAGAAAGAGTTATTGCTGAGAAGAATCATAACCAATGATTTTGGCAAAACAGGTAGCTCTGAATCTAACTGGTTGTCTCGCAAATCCAAAACATGTAGGTTGGCTAAGGTCTTCATATCAGGTAAATTACCAGAAATTTTATTCTGAGATAAAGCAAGAAAAGTCAGTGCCTTTAGTCCGCAAATTGAAGGAGGAAACGTACCCTTCAACATGTTCCTCTTCAAACTCAAAAATGTCAGGTTTGGTAAGGAATTGAACCAATCAGGGACAGTATCATTAAAGAAATTCCCGTCCAGTGTCAATGACTGAAGCCCTTCCATGGCAGCAATCTTTGGAGGAATCGAACCAAACAGAAAATTCGAGCTCAAGTCCAGAACTTCAAGCGAGTTTAACCGGTGGATTTTGTCAGGTAGAGGACCCCAAATCCCCAAAGACACCAAACTGAGTACTCTCAGGTTGGTTAACCTTGGCATGGTCGTGATGAAAGAATCAATCGAGAAAGCTGTTGATAGAGTCTGACTGGGAATTGCAACTCCGTTGAATTTCCTGACCTTAGCAGTCTTGTCACCTATAATTTTCAGCACCGTGAGGGAGTTGTCTTGACATGAAATGGTTAGCTGCGGAGAAGAAGGTAAGAAGCAAATGTCATCAATGTAGTGGTCCAAAATTTCCATCGATTTTGGGTATTCCAGTTGTTTTCTTAGTTGCAAAATGACTTGGGTTTGAGAGGATTGTAATTGATGGGAAATGGGTATGAAGAATAACAATGAAACAAAAAGCAGAAGAAACAGGCCTGAAGATCCCATTGAAGAAGAAGAGAAGGCAGCAGCACGACAACAGCTTAGGGGTTGTTTTAACACTTGAGGAACAACACATTAAGATAGCTCAAAGTAGAGGAACAATGTGAAAGACATTAAGACATGAAAAGGGATTCTCCATGTTGGATTTTCAGAAATTATGAATGAACAGGGAATCTATGGTGCTGTTAGCAAGTTATGGGAAAACCCATTAAGGATAAGAGAGGAGGCAGCGAGAGAGAGAAGAAACAACCCCAACAATGCACTTCAGTTTGCCCTTTTAATAAGAAATCTATCCTTTTCAGCAGGAAAGAGCAGAGAGCTGACCATGAAAGGGAAAGAGAAAAATTCAGTTCATAAAAGTAGTAACCGACGGTTTTAAGTCATTTAATGCTGCCCAGCTAACAAACCACATGACCCTGTTCAGCAATTCAACAATAAATGCAGATTAACAGAGAAGACCATCATCAAGGAGAGTAAATGCAGGAGAATGCTACTCACTCTCAAATCTCAAAACTCCCAGTTGTTCTGTTCCTGACTTCTTTCTTACTTTGAGATCTGAAGAGACAACAATGAAGAATAGAACAAGATGGGAGACTCTGAGACAGAAAGAGGATGAGGTGAGACTGAAACTGAGAGAGCCCACAGTACCAGTGGACAGTATGATCATTAACGGAAAACCCAAACCAGAAATTGAGTCCGTTGTGTTGTTGATTCAGAGGAGTTTCGAGACACAGATACCCTTTGTTCATGGTTTAAATCACAGAAATACCACCAGGTTCCCTTTCTCTCAGCATTTTTGAAGTTCTAAATTGGCTCGTGATTGGCTAGGTCCCCTAGGCCTCATCTAATTGGACCGAGGCGAAGTAGAGAAATTTTGAGACAAAAAAGGTATGGGTTTGGATGGAATTCTTATTTTACTTTTAAAACTTTTTCTCATCTTTAGTTAATCAAAATAGAGACAAGACCATATGGAGATGCCCACAAATGGACAACACCATGTGTTTATTGTCTTTCTTTTCTCCCCTCCATAGGGCTAGAGCTTGGTCTCTCACCATACCTAGTGGATTTCGAGAGGCTTCTTCCTACATCTAGACCTTGGATTATGGTGATCAGATCTTCAGATTAAATTTTTTTATCTTTGTCCTCGAGCACTAGCCGAAATCAAACTATTATGTTAAAAATTCATTCTCAATCAGTTTTTATCTTTATTTCTCGGTCAAATTTAGTTTTGATCCTATATGATTTTGTTACTTTTTTATGATACTTCTAAGATGCATACTCTAACCCAAAGAGCATATATGTGTTTATCTTTTATCCAATGAGAGATATCTCCTTTAATGAAAGACATAAGTACCATCAAGTTAGAGTTTGAATTTGAAAAAAGGTATATAAGACACTATAGGTTCTTGGGTTTGAAACTTTCAATTGAGTTCCTGTTACATACTCTCCTTAATAAGCTAAGCATTAAGAAACAAATAGAATACAAAAACTCCTTTGGCCCTCCAAGCCTCACAGACCTGACAATATTAAAATGAAATCCAATCCAAATGGGAGGGCTATATAGTAACCCATTTGATGTCATTCAAAATTGAGAATCTTTTATAAGTGGGGCCCACAACATTACAGGCTGTCTCAAGGCTGAGAGAGTCTACATTATGTTGAGAATCCCAATGGATGGGTAGGGATAAAGAAGGAAAGTAACAGGAAACATGCAGACAAGAGTAGTCCCTTGAAATTTCATTAGATTGGATTTGGCATCCCATTGGACCCTCCAAGCTCCAGGCTTCAAAGCTTTAGCCATTTGTGACTCTTCTCATTATAAATTGAGATCAGTCAAATACATGTCAAAGTGCATTAAAATCAGTGTGCTTTGGATATGACCCCAGAATTGCACCAGTTACTTTAAAAGCTATGCACAATTCATGAATGATGGGTTTTTCTCCCTCTATGGTCAAGGAAGGTTTTTTAATTTTTTTCTCCTGCCATTGCTGTTGAGTGAAAAAATTGCAGAGAAATATTACCTTATGCTCAGAATAAAGGGAAGATGGAAGGAAAAGGAAAGGCATCCTCACCTTTATCTTTTTCTTGTTGTAGAAACATCCCATCTAAGTTAGAAATGTTGAGTGTGAATAGTGGATGTCTTGAAGTTTGTCATTACTTATTCATCTCATTAAGATCCAACTCTTTGAAGTCCAACATGACAAAAATATAATGGCAAAATTGCTTTTAAATATGACTTTTCTAAATGAGTTAATATTATCATTTGGCTTTTTAATTTTGACAAAGGGCAAAAAGAATATTATTACATATCGAACCTTAACAACTTCCTAACACCATTATAAGTGAAGGGGCAATAGAAGTTTCATAAATAGTAGGTTTCGATTAATAATTAAACTATAGTACAAAAGAACATCAATAATCATCCCATGATAAATTAAGTGAAATTGACAATTGGTGAAAAAGTAAGGATTGCTTAGTTGGCATAAGACGAAAATATTATAAAACAATATGAGATAAAAAATACGAATCTTCTTGAAGACAAAAAACAAAGCCCTGCTCCCCTCTCCACCCTCCCCCCGCGGTGGCATCACCCCCTTCCCTCAGGATTAGTCAAGATTATGCCAAAGCTGGTCTGGCAACCTCAAATGAGAAGAAAAAAGCAATTACTAAATTTTTGAACTTAAGAGACAATATTAACAATCCATGAATTTTTTTTTTTTTTTTCTACCAACTTTTTTTTCCCTTCAATAAAACAAACCGTGAATTTTATACCATAAAGCATGGGCCTTTAATTATTCGTGAGATGATTACATAGTACATATAACTTTATAGAGCAATCAAATCTAATCTCCTTGGATTCGCTTTGTCTTTCACATTGTGGCTTATCTTATATGTGCCACAAATAAACAATGATTATAAGCTCAAAAAGAAGAAAATGGGAACTTACTTTGATGTAAGCCTGGTAAGGTAAGCTCTGATTCCAATAACTGAACAATAAACAGAATCATTTTATTTTTAAATTTAATTTAATTAAAAAAAAATTCGAGTGGGCCTTGGTTTGTGAGCATGGGTATCTGAAGGGCAGTTAATTAAGCAATTAGAAATTTAGAATGTCTTTGCGATGGGCCCACCATGCACCCCTGTTTCAAATGCCATCCTTCTTTCACATTTTCCATTCTCTCTGTTTTTTGGTTTACACCTCTTTTGGCCTTTTGCATTCAAAGACTCAAAATAATGTAAACCGACACTCATTAAATAGTGTATGTACAATAATGGCTTTTATGGATCTGACATGGTCCATGGTCTGAACCGTTTTCTACAAGCTGGCTCACCTTGGTTTTGCTTGTCCTTTGGTCATCCCTGTAAATGCTGATCAGGATTTCAGGAGATAACATGAAGATTTGAGAATGCTTTGCAAACCCAAAGCTTATTCTGAGAATGTATATCAAATACACAAATTTATGGGTACAACACTACTACAGATGAGAAAACATATTCAGTGTTTAGGGAATGTGCCAAAACAGGGTAAAGAATGTATGAATGTCATTTAACATCAAAGTTGTTCATTAAACATTATCCGAAGGAGATCCAGGGATTTATTCAGCGAGGCTTTTGGAGGCAATCTCTTTGCTCGCCCGATAGTCCAAGAACACAGCCTGCAATGTCCGACAACGGCGCTGAAGTAATGAATCTATCGGCACCACTGCTTTAAAAGTCAGTGTGGTTTACTTACTCCCAACAAAAAGCTTTAGAAGCTTTCTTAGCTGTTTATAAGCCACGACCAATAAAAATGGAGCCGAGCTGGTTCCCTACCCAGACATTAAACAGAGAATTGTCAAATAATCTTTCATTATGAAAAAGAAAAGTCTTAGAAAGGTGTCAGCAGGTGCGCAGAAATGGAAGCTGGAACAATCTTCTCCAGTATTTAGGCACTAGATGCAAGAATTCAGACCTGTATCTTTAGCACATCTCAACAGTTTGTTATGGGTGGTCAAATTCCACTGTTAAGGCTGGTGGCTTGAACCCCTAGTGCCCACAGCATCTTGTACTTGTCAAGACTCTTGAATGCCAGTCTGCTTGCTAAGTGCTACAAATCATAGACAAGGAGCTGTATTTTCCACAGATGCTATCAAGTTGCATCTCTTCCTTCAAACACATTATCGAAACAGTATTTACAATCAAGTATGCAAAAACACATGGCTCTGTTTGGTTGCAAAGGGGTGCAAATATTTTCACTAGGAGTGAAATATATTTTTCTGAAAAAATAATTTTGGGAGTTTCATTGCAAGGAACTCTCAAATAATAGCTCTTCCTTCCCACTTCTCTTTCAACAAACAGTCTCTCAAGTGTTTCAGGTGGATGACGGGCAAAAGTTGGTAGACCAACTCAATATTTTAGCCACTTCTCAAAACCTCATGGACATGCAGTAAGTCAAATTTGGCTAAAACTTGAGGTGTTGTAGACAACATATACACAACATTTGGGACTTGTTCTCTTTTTATAGGGAGAAAAGAAAGAACATTGCAACATACTAACATCTAATGTCAGTAAGCTATATAGTTTGGAACATTAAATCAACCAGGCCATGATTCCAAATCTGTGTCTATGTCCATGTAAAACTTGTGACTCTGAAACACTTCTTTGTCCCCAGAACAATTGTCTGGGAAAATTCACGTATTCAGAGCAAGAGAAAGTGAATGCAAGTAGATGTTCATGAAGTCAATTCATTTAATTAAACCAAATGTTGTGGGGCAGCGCATAGAGCAAAGACTTCAATAAGCTACATAGATTTGTTGATACTTACAAAATACTGGTGTCCTTTCGCAGATCATCGGAGGTACAGGTTGATCAGACATGCCAGTTGTTCTCCAACGATGACATTTTGTTTTTGGTAGGAGATGAGAAACTGGATAAATACTAAGTTTCATATCAGCCTCAGCATTGCAAAGTTTCACTAAATGTGTCATAATTTCAGGCATGAAACAACACCTTTTGCAGCTCTACAAACACACTACCATGGTGCGACCACCATGAGAGTACCAAAACCACGAACACTGGGCACTAGATGGCAAGCCACCTTTATCCAATCCCTTTGCTCAGCACCAGAACCTCCCCAACCAATTGATTAATACACAATTGTGATTATCCCTCTTAGGAGATGGGACTCCAGTTCATATCCTTACTTCTTCCATCATCTTCAAGGCCAGGATCAGCAGTGAAATCCTACAAATCCCAGCTCGCCTTCATATGCCTTGATTACCTCAGGGGCTTTCTGCTCATATTTAGTGACATACCTCTTCTCAAAAATGGGTTTACTACAGTTTAGCACTGGAATTACATACAAATTCTTCTTTACGAGGCCCTTGGACATAAGAACTTGCAACACCGAACACCTTGGAATGATTCTCCTTTCCAAACTTAGCATGAAAAGGTTTGGACACTTTGCGACATCGGACGGCTTTAAATGTAGGACATTCAGAAAAAAATCCATTAGTTTCCTGAGCTTCTCCTCTGAAGTGAGCATGAGTGCTGGCTGTACCTTAAAAGCCGAAAGAAACTCAATCTCAGACCAACCAAAGCTCATACACACCTCCCTTTTCTTTTCCCACTTATGTTTACTCATCGCCGAGATAGAGCAAATGGCTAGGATAAAAGAACGACGGTTGGGATTTAAACCCATCTCGTGCACCATTGCAGCAACATCCTTAAACCGTGAAGCACTCAGAGTAAGTGGCTTGGAATGGATAAGAATCATCTTTGAGATATTCGAATCAGGTACACCATAACTTCGCAAGGTGGCAATGTTGGGTTCCAAATTTTTCTTAATGTTACAATCAACGATGCTACTGCATTGCTTAAGAGCACTGACAAGGTTCTCGTTGGTGTGTATGAAGGTCTTGAAGAAATCAAAGGTTGGGATTATTTTCTTCTGCAAGCTTCTAAGTAGGATGAATCTGTTTGAGGAGACGAAGTTAGCAAGGTCAGGTTTTGTAAAGCCCAGAGATTTGAAGAAGTCGAACTTAGGTTTAAGGGTTTTGACGGGATCTGCGAGAAGCAGCCGTGGATTCTTCTTTAATAGATTAGCAATGTGGGTGTTGGTGAACCCATTTGCTCGTAAGAGCTCAATGACAGAGTCCGGTCTCTCTACGGTCAAGATGCGAATCTCCTCTGCAATTGAAGTGGCGGTTTTCAAGGGCAATCCACATGAATGTGCAAGGTAAGAGATGGTGAGGGTTTTATCGTCTATAGAGTCCAAGGGTCCAGAGTTTGATTCTGCTGATGATGATATTGTTCCAATAAAAACAAGTCTGCTAGTTGAATCTACAGCTTTTGTCCTAAGCAGAGAATTGCAGAAAACACGCAACATCGATCGAAAAGTATGAAAATCGATAGAAACTTAACGAAGCTTACCAAAACCCAGAAGCAATTCGGATTGGCAGTGGGTTCTTGCGTCAATGCTCCCTCTTCAGCATAAAAATTCGTTCTTTCGTAGCCTGTATGAAACCCTGAAAATAAAAAACCCTTTGTGTCTAGCGGGGGAATTTTGTAACACCAACGGAGAACAAGAGGTCCAACCCGAAAAAGGAACCGCCATTTTCCGGTCCGCCCCAACTCTGTGTTTCTCCCAGATCCCTCAGGACTTCCATTGACATTCCTACCCCTGAAGTGCCCAACTAATCAAATCAACCCCCCCTCCCCCAAGGCTCAGGTAGTTTTTATTATTCATTTTCAATCTTACCCCACATCCTAAAGAAAGATGGAGGAGAGAAAAAGAAAAAATACTTACTGGTTGAAGAATCAAAATCATGTAAAAGATGCATAAATGAAAGAAAAAAAGGTTATAATGAACGATAAAAGAAGATTGAAATGAATTGAACAAACAATAATCGTTCAGGGGTATTCTTGTTACTTTGTAAAAATTAACTTGCTTACATCATCACTTAAAAGATGATTTCTTAGTAATAGGAAACGTCATTGATATATTTTTATAAGGGATTTAGAGATAAATTGAGTAACTTTAGGACTAAAATTAATTTTAGAAGATAACTCAAAGGTGAGACTGAGACTGAGACTGAAAATTTTCTTTTCAAATTTTTTGGGTAAAGCTTCATTGCTTCAAGGAACTAGTTTTCTTACAAACAGCCATTCAAGTTAAAGAGCCTGCCATGTGCAATATGCATAGATGAAATTTTGCGAAGAAATGAATATTTAAGATTTTTCATTCATATACTAAATTGCATATCAAAATTCGAGTTTGTCAAGTGATAGATTTACCCGAGAGCATTTCCTAGGCTTTTTCTCTGGAAGCCAAGAAATTAAAGGAGTTGAGTTTGAAGGGAGAAGTAAACACATAAATCAATATTGTGTCTTTTGGGATTTTATCATTTTACATTCAAAAGCAGCGGAAGGAAACAAGGCTTCAGAATTACAAGCATCTGAAAGCCAAGAGGAAGTTAATGGCAAGCTGGTTCTCCCTGTAGAGGGAGCAGCCTTCCTGGCTAAAGAGTGCTAATTGATTACACTCTCTAAGACAAGAAGCAAAAGAACAAGACAAGAAATAAGAAGATAAATGGGAGATTGGGCAGCAAAAGCACACCAAAGGCTGAGAGTGATTATTCAGCATTGTTATAACCTGTTGAGTCACTCTCAACTATGATATGGTCCACCCCTTCAGCAGCTGTATTGAACTGGAAAGACACTGAGACACCAAAGATAGGATCCCATGTATCCTTTCAAAACACAAAACCCAGGCCTCCATTTCTTCCACGACTGGCAGCATCTGAGTTCAATTTTAACATTCCTTTGGTGGTGCTGACCATCCCATATTTGATCTCTCAACCGCAGGCTCTTGGATGACATTAAGAGAGTAACTTGGAAGGCTTCAGAGGAAGTTGATGAATTCTTGAGAGCCTTCTGAAGTATATATCCATTGGAGAGAGATCCACACTTTCAAAGATAAGTTGGTTCCGAGATTGCCAAATCTCCCAACATATGAATGCTGCTGTACTTCTAATTTATCCCCAAGTTTCCATAAAACAAGAGAGAGATATCAGAATGTGAAACATTAAAACCCAAGGGGGGGAAAACCATAGGGCTCTAGCCAAAGTACAATCCAACAGCAAATGTTCGATGGACGTTGAACTCCTCTGCCTCCCCACACCTGAACTTTACACTTAGTTGTGCCTCGAGAAAATTGAACTGACAAATTTAATTGCTTGATGATAAGGAAATGGTGAAGCTGAAGTGCATAATCTGATCATTGGACCATGAAATACTGAAACCACTACTTTTAAGGCGTAAATGATAAGCCCCCACCCAATCCAACCCTTTGCTCCACACTATAAGCTCACAATCACTAGACAAATACGAGATAGTGATCCATTTGTTCCTACCACCATAAAAGATCTATTTGTTTTTCCACTCCTTCAGTTCCTCTAAATCTTCAACACCAGTGTCAATGGTCAAATCCTACAAATCCCATCTCACCTCGATATGCCTTGACCACCTCAGGAGCTTTCTCCTCATATCTAGTAACAAACCTTCTATCAAAAAGCTTCTTATTACAAGATAGCACTGAAGTCATATTCAAGTCCTTCTTAATAAGACCCTTGTTAATCAAAACTTGCAGAACGGAACACCTCGGAATTATTCTCCTTTCTAGACTAAGCAAAAAAAGGTTTGGGCATTTTGCGACATCTGATGACTTCAAATGCAGGACGTTCACAAAGAAATCCATTAATTTTCTTATCTTCTTCTCTGAAGTGAGCATGACCATTGGCTGTACCTTAAAAGCTGAAAGAAATTCATCCTCAGACCAACCAAAGCTCATTAATGCCTCCCTCTTCTTTTCCCAGTTCTGTTTACTCATGACAGACGCAGTGCAAATAGCTAGGATGAATGAACGACTGCTGGGATCAAAACCCATTTTGGTCACCATTGCAACAACCTCCTCAAAATGCGGAACTCTCAGAGTCAGTGGTTTGGATTGGGTGATAATCAGCTTCGAAATGTTGGATTCTGGTACACCGTAACCTCGCAAAGTCACAATTTTGGGTTCCAAACTTTTCTTGATGTTACAAGAAATGATCTGGCTGCAATGCTTGAGAGCACAGATAAGGTTCTCGTTGGTATGGACGAAGGTTTTGAGGAAATTTAAGATTGGGATTATCTGATTTTGCAAGCTTCTTAACAGGATGGAATGGTTTGTGGTGAGGAACTTAACAAGGTCAGAACTTGAAAATCCCAGAGATTGAAAGAACTGGATCTTGGGTTTAAGGGTTTTGACTGGATCGGCGAACAACAGCAGTGGATGCTTTGTTATCATATTTGCGATGTGGGCGTTGCTGAATCCATTTGTTCGAAACAACTCTATGACAGAATCCGATCTCCCCGTGGTCTCGATGCGGATCTTCTGTGCTAGTGAAGTGGCAGTTTTGAAAGGCAATCCACATGAATTCATGAGGTAAGTTACAGTGAGATTATTTTGGTCTATGTTGACCAAGTTTCCAGATATTGATTCTGAAGATGATGATATTGTACGAAGAACAAGAGCATGGCCACGCGTAGAATCCTTAGGTTTTGTTATTAGCAGAGCTTTGCACAGAAAACGAAACATTGATCCGAAAAGGATCCGAAAAGAAGGAAAGGATAATCTTCTGAGAATCTTCGAACTCGATAAGAAAACTTACCAGACAACCAGACACCCAGGTGCAGATCGCATTCGCGGTGGTTTCCGGCGTCAATTTCTCCTTCCGAACAAGATTTTGTTTCGTAACCCTAAAGGCGAAGTCACACTCGGAAAGCGGGAAAGCAAGGGTTAATAACACAAATCTCCGAAATTAAAGCAACACAAAGGCTTACCAAAGTTTTTCGTTTCAGACCATGTTGTTGCTCTTTGGTTGAACAACTGCAAACCCCTTCAAGGGATTCTGGATTTTCTCCTTGTTAATTAGCATACAAGTTTTGTACTCACGAAACTCATGACCCCCTTACTCTGTCTCAAAATTACAGATAGGTCCACTCTGTTGAGTCAATGACTGGAATTCAAATTTACCTTGATCAAATGAATTCCACTTACAAATGATCCTATTTTCGAAGTCAATCATAAACACTGTGGTGGGTGAAAGCATCAGATTGAAAATGAAATAAAAAAAATCTATAGATCTTATGTGGAACTCAATCAAAAGTTGCTACTAAGTTATAGATGAGAATTTACAAAGGAGTATGAGACTGGTGAATTATTGGAAACTGTTCAGGCATGAACTGGTTCTCCATATTAGGGTTTTTCATCCACGGATTAGGGCTTTCTATCCAAGCGATTAATAAAAGGTTAGAAGTCAACCTTGGTTTTCAAATGGAGCAGCCAATTCTTAAATTCATATTTCAGAAGTTCTGGAAATGATTTTACTGGTTTTGCAGGAGTTGTTGTCTCACATTTTGCTGTTGGAGATGGATGAATGCCATGATCGGGTGGCATGAGGATGAAGGACAAACAACTTAAAATTGAATCCCACAAAAGGCAAAAGTCAAATTGTAAAGGAACAAACCTCAACAGAAATTTCAACCACACGCTAACCCTTTTCAAGGGATTATAGATCTCCCTCAATAGCTGTAGATACAAGCAGCTCTTAAAAAGGTTGGGGGTAGAATTCAAGATTGTAAGTAATCCTTCAAGAATCCCTCCTTCTTTAGCTAACTTTACTGGCATTCAAGAGAACCTAGCTCGCTCCTGCTTCTTGTTTCCTCGAGCTGTACTATTTTGTTATCTTCTTCAAAGAAATCTGTAAGAGGGGAAGGGAAATGGTGGAATGGAGGTCATTAAGTTGCAAGTGCTCAAAGGAAAAGGCCCTTTTTTCGGTTAAATTGCAAAGGCCATAATAGCCCATATGCATGAAAGTGTACAAACATAAAAGCCAGCACAAAGCAATAACACAAAATTTGCACAGGTAAGAGCTTTTCCTGGTTCAACCCTGCATAGACAGCATACGATTCGTGTATGTTGACCCACCTCTGATGGTAAATAAGTAAAACAGTTATCCATGTTGAGAAATATAACTTCATCACATTTGATTTTGAGGGCACATGTTGCATAGACAATCAATGTATATTAACCAATTTCTAAAGTGCACTGGAACATTGAACCAAGCTCTTCAGATCACCGATGCTCTTTGCAGTCAGATCTAACTACAATTTGATGCAGGGAGAAGAGCCATTCTGAGCACTGCTGCTTCACACCTTGAATAGGTGAACACATCGCCCCAGGGCATGACAAAGCTTTCAAGAGCCAGCCTCTGGGGTCTCTCAAAACCATTCCAAATCCACCATGTTTTTTCCCTCAGGGTGAGGAAGTGTCACGGTTGACTGTAAAAATGCCCATTATCGGTGGTTGCCACTCCATTGAAGGTTGTGAAGGTGTGTAACTTGCACTACAGAGCCCCAATGTGGAATAAAATTCATTAAAAGCACACTCAGCTGCAGAATCACATACGCTGGTATCCACATTAATAGTCTTGAAAATCTGCTCATTTCAAGCTCTCCAAATGTACCAACAGAAAGGGCGCCAAATAGACGACAGTCCTGCAACCATTTTTACCATAAAAGACAAGTCATGCAACCATGAAGTGAGGGAGAATTCAATGCAGTAAAAGGTATCAGAAAGAGGAGTAACCGAACCATACTGCTCTCACAAACTGGCACTAAGAAGCAAATGGTTTATGGTTTTGTTCGAGCCTCCATAGTGGACACAGCTGAGTTCTGTTGGAACTTTGTGCTTCCCTTGCAACGTTTAAAATAGACAAATCTGAAATATTATATTATGCATATCCTAAAATAGATAATCAACTATGCCACAGTATAAACTTTCCTCAACCGCCTGCATGCCTCAAGCAATGAATTCTTGATACTTACAAGAAGGTAGTTGTCCACTTTGAAACCTGAGGAAATTTCATTCGATATAAAGATGCTATCTTTCCCCCTAGCAATGACAAACTAGGCAAATGGTGGGTTTCATGTCAGCCTTAGGATTGCAGGTTCCGTTAAACTGTCAAAAAATTACAGGCATAAACATCATCATTTGCTGCTGTAGAACCATTCTACCATAGTAGAAAGCACCATGAAATACTGAAACTACCACTGCTAAGGCATAAATAATAAGCCCCCTTCCATCCAAACCTTTGCTCCACACCATAAGCTCTCAACCATTAGACAAATTCACGGAAGGGATCAACCTGTTTTTGGACTCCTTCAGTTCATTTACTTAACTATTCCAAATCTCAAGTGTCAATGGTCAAACCCGACAAATCCCATCTCACCTACATATGCCTTGACCACCTCAGGGACTTTCCCCTCATATCTAGTAACAAACTTTCTATCAAAACGCTTCTTATTACAAGATAGCACTGAACTCAAGTTCATGTCCTTCTTAATAAGACCCTTGGATATCAGAACTTGCAGAACTGAACACCTCAGAATGATTCTCTTTTCTAAACTAAGTAAGAAGAGGTTTGGGCATTTTGCGACATCTGATGGCTTCAAATGCAAGATATTCACAAAGAAATCCATTAATTTTCTAAGCTTCTTCTCTGATGTGAGCATGACCATTGGCTGTACCTTAAAAGCTGAAAGAAACTCATCCTCAGACCAACCAAAGCTCATTAATACCTCCTTTTTCCTTTCCCAGTTCTGTTTTGTCATCACAGACGCAGAACAAATTGCTAGGACAAATGAACGACTATTGGAATCAAAACCCATTTTGTTCACCATTGCAACAACCTCCTCAAAACGCCAAGCACTCAGAGTCAGTGGCTTGGGTTGGATGATGATCATCTTCGAGATATTGGAATCTGGTACACCATAACTTCGCAAAGTTGCAATTTTGGGCTCCAAAGTTTTCTTGATGTTACAAGCAACGATCTGGCTACAATGCTTGAGAGCACAGATTAGGTTCTCCTTGGTATGGACGAAGGTTTTGAGGAAATTTAAGGTTGGGATTATCCGATTTTGTAAGCTTCTGAACAGGATAGTTTGGTTTGACGAGAGAAACTTAACTAGGTCAGTTCTTGAAAACCCCAGAGATTGAAAGAACTCAATCTTAGGTTTAAGGGTTTTGACGGGATCGGCGAAAAGCAGCTTAGGGTATTTCGTTATTAGGGTAGCTATTTGGGTCTTGGTGAATCCATAACTTCGGAAGAGCTCAATGACAGAGTCCGGTCCCTTTGTGGTCTCGATGCAGATCTTCTGTGCTGTTGAAGCAGCAGATTTGGGAGGCAATCCACATGAACTCACGAGGTAAGAAATGGTGAGATTTTTTTGGTCAATGGAGCCCAAGGTTCCTGACGTTGATTCAGTAGATGATATTGTTCGAAGAAAGAGAATATGACAATTCGTAAAATCTTTAGCTTTTGTTGAAACCAGAGATTTGCAGAAAAAACGAAACATTGCTCGAAAAGAATACTCTTACGAATCTTCAGACTTGTGCGAAACTTACCAGAAATGCAAAATCGCAAGTAGTTACCGGCGTCAATTTTCTCCAGCTTTCCAAGATTTCTTCACCGTATCAGAAACAGGTCGAAGCACAGTAAATTTATTTAATAAACCGGGGCAAAACCAGGAGAAAAAAAAAATCGACCCTATTGGCCAGACCGGTCCAATAATCTGGACATAAGTACCGCCCGGTTTGGTTCAATGTTTCTATTATGTTGCATTTTTTTTTGGTAAACTATAAGGGCCAGTTTGGTTATACAGATTTCAAATCTCTAGATTCATAAATCTAAGAATTATACCTGTTTGATTGTAAAAATCTTTATATTCATGAAATCTAGAGATTCACATTTTTACACTAAAAACATGAATCTGTAGATTTATGTCAAAAAAGCTATACATTTGCACATTCACAAAAATCACGTTGATCAAATAGGTTTTTAGGATAAATCCATAGATTTCATTCTACAACCAAACATCTAATTTTATAAATTATAACTCCATAAATTTGAAATCTATAGATTTGAAATCTCTAGACTCATGTAACCAAACAGGCCCTAAAACAATTGAAATTAACATACTATTACTATATATAGACCTAAGCCTCCAATCAATTGCATCTATTAGCATGAAAAGTAAAAAAGACTCGATCCCCTGCTCCCACTGCTCCTCTACACTTAAAAAATTGTCTTAAAGATGAGTTGTGAAACAATAAAGTTGGATGTAGGAGAAGTAGATGATCCAAATCCTGAAATTAGATGCACACTTATTGTTAAGTATTGCAGTTAGATGAAGAAATCATCACTAAATAAATATTTTAAATATCAAAATTATCCTTCCTTTCAAGTCTTTTTATAATACCAATTTTACCCTTTTCTATCATGTCAAAAGACAAGATTCCTTAAAAAAAACTATTCAGTTTACTTTTTCACCCCCATTAAATCATACAACCATGTTTTAGAATTTTGTAGAAAAACTCTCTTCACCCCTTTGTTCTCACCTCACTTCAAATTCTTTCAAACAAGCAATACCTAAAAATTGTAACTTGCTCCTTTAAATTTAAACCATGCAAAAGTTTACAAACTAGATTAAAGTATGTATGATCAAAATGTTGTTTTGAGACCCAAATATCCTTGGTGATGTGAAAAATGCTCCATGGAAATAGCTGACCAAGCCTTGTTGATTACATTGAACAATCCCCAAATTATCTCCCTCAAGAATCAACTTAGGTATATGCAGATCAACACCCATTGAGAGTCCCCTTCTAACTGCTAAACATTCTGCTATTAGAGAATTTTGCTGTCCACTGTATTCATTAAGAAAGAATCATGTGGCCTTTTTCATCACTTCCTAAGCCACCAAATCCAGATGAATTCAGCTCTGAAAAGTGTGATCCATCTACATTGGTTTTTATCCATCCGTGAGGGGTTGGCTGCCACTTGATCAATCTTTTCTCAACATTGGAGGATTGTGCTTTGTCTTCTCCTTTTGAATTCCACAGTAAGTTAACCAGCCCAGTGAATCAGTAGCCTTGGATCTTTGCTTGGCTTACCAAATAAGGTACTTGTAAAGTTAATCTATAGAACCCACAGTAACATCAATTGTAATAGCAGCAGATAAGAGGGAATTACCCTTACGAGTCATTTCAAAAGTGATGTCTTCAGTCTGCTGTTGAATTGATTGGGACGAGTTCCACTGAACTCCTTGGATTGGTTTCCAAGGAATTTTTTGAGAATGCACAATTGAGGAAGACATGTTCTAGCTCAATTCAAACTTGAGAGCAAAAGTGGACAGCAATCATACAAAGAGCAGCCTTTCTTTCTCAGGACATACCCCACAGGGAATCTACCATGTAACAACTTCTTAAAAGCAATTGATCATTAGACGTTTAGTCATTTAATTCTTTCCTTTTCTTCTTTTATTTCAACTACGTTTTGAATCATATCTCGATATGGTGAAGTATCAATGAATCTACAGATGCCTTTAAAGGAAAATATCTACAAATTCTGAAGATCTTTAAAAAAGGGAAATGGCGCAGAATCCAACATACCAACATCCAAAAATCATCAAGCTTTTATTTGGAGATGAAAATTAAGTCAATTATCAGCCCCTACTTCAAAAAACAAAAAATTGTGAAAGCCCCAAGAACAGAATTCTTGAAAACTCACAAGAAGTTTTACTTGTCTATTTGGTCATCAATGGAGGAGGATGACACTTCAATTGATCAAATATGCCAGCTGGTCTCATGGCGATAACAAACGGGAAATATACTGGGTGGGTGTTTCAGATCAGCCTTAACAATGACAACATAAACAAGTTGGCAAATGTATGATTGTCATCAATCTGTCCTGTGGCTCCTTGATTTGATACATTTACTATACTCTTTCATCATTTTCAGCACCAATGTCAACTGTCAAATCCCAAAATTCCCATCTCACCTTTGTATGCCTTGATTACCTCAGGGACTTCCTCCTTATATCTAGTAACAAACCTCTTGTCAAAATTCTTTGTAGCAGTAAGTACGGCTGCCAATACATTCACATCCTTCTCAAGGCCCCTGGACATCAAAATTTGCAGCACTGTACACCTCGGAATGATTCTCTTTTCCAAACTCAGTAGAAAAGTGTTAGGGTATCTCGCAACAACTGAAGGCTTCAAACGCATATTGTTCAAAAAGAAATTCATAATATTCGTGAGCTTTTCCTCTGAACTGAGCATTACCATAGGCTGTAACTTGAAGGCCGATAGAATTTCATCATCGGAGAATCCAAAGCTTCGAAAGACCTCCCTTTTCCTTTCCCACTTCATTTTTCTCAGCACCGATATAATATAGATGGCTATAAAGAATGTGGAACGGTTGGGATCAAAACCCATATCTTTTACCACTTCAGCAGCATCCTTCAACTTGGAAACACTCAGCATCAGTACCTTGGGTTGGGAGATGATGATACTCGAAATCCTGGAATTGAATACATCGAAACTTCGCAACGTTGCAACGTTAGGCTCCAAATATCTCTTAATGCTCTGGCCATTTCGTTTGGGAGCAGCGATGAGATTCTTGTCAGCGTGGATGAAGGTTCTAAGGAAATTTAAGGCCGGGATTATTCGCTTTTGCAAGCTTGCCCATAGGACATTTGGTTGAAGACAGATGAATCTAGCAATGTCAGGTCTTGAAAAGCCCACAGATTGAAAGAACTCAAGCTTAGGTTTAAGGGTTTTGACGGGATTGGAGAATAGCAGCCGCGGGTATGTCCTTATTACGGTAGTTATTTGGGTGTCGGTGAATCCGTAAGTTCGGAAGAGCTCAATGACAGAGTCCGGTCCCTTCGTGGTCTCGATGCAGATCTTCTGTGCCGTTGAAGCAGCAGATTTGGGAGGCAACCCACATGAACTCACGAGATAAGAGATGGTGAAATTTTTTTGGTCTATGGTGCCCAAGGTTTGTGACGCTGATACAGTAGAAGATATTGTTCGAAGAAAGAGAACATGGCAATTCATAAAATCTTTATCTTTTATTGTAACCAGAGATTTGCAGAAAAAACGCAACATTGATCGAAAAGAATACTCTTACGAATCTTCAGACCTGTGCGAAACTCACCAGAAATGCAAAATCGCCAGCGGTTCCCGGCAATTTTCTCCTGTTTAGTGCTTACCTACATTTCCTTCCCCCAATTCACTGTTAGGCTCCTAGATTCCCTCCCCGATGTCAAAGCTGTCGTGTCAGCTACAGGTCGGAGCATCGTAAATTTATCTGGAAAACCGGGGCAAAACCAGGAAAAAGGATCTACCCTGTTTAGTCCAAGAATCTGGCCGATACTGTCCGGTTTGGTTCAATGTTTTTATTATGTTCCACTATTATTCGAATAAACTCCATTCAAAACTGTGTCACGTGGATGCCCACTCATTATTTTTTAGGGAAAATTATGTGATTAACTATTTTATATTTTCCATACTTCTCAGGTTATGGGTTCGATCATTGCAGACAGTGTCTCTCCCTTGAAGATTTAATCAAGGTACGCAAGCTGGCCCAGATGAACTTCAGTTTAAAAAAAAAAAACTAATTAACCGAATTTGCATTTACAAAACTACCCAAAATAATTATTTTTCATCCCTTTCCACATTTTTTACCTCTAAAATTTACCATATCAATATGGTGGTAAAATATCCAAAGGATATGAAAAATTAGTGATTAATCCTTTTGAACAAAATAATAATTTTCCTCTTCAATAAAGTTCGTTTTAAGGGCTAAAAATGTCCTAAAGAAAGAAATTTTAATTATTTTTGTTAGTTTTATAATCGCAAATTCAATCTTAACTGGTTTTATTAAGTGAAACATTGAGTAATTATTTTATGAAGGAAAACTCAAAATTAACTAATCATGTAATTTTCTCTATTTTCTATAAGAACAAATTGCATTGGCCTAATGACATCTCAAAATGAAAGCCTTAAAGCACTGAGACTCCACTGAGCCCAAAATTGGATTTCATTGGACACATTTAGTCAATTTGTCATTGAAAACTATTAAATTCCTATTTCTTTTCTTTCAATTTTAAAAATATCCCTTTAATAAATAGTGACTAAACCATTTTCAACTACAACATGAACCAATATATTTAATGAAAATTCAGTTTTAAAGTTTCTAGTATTTTTTAAACATAAAATAGAGGTGTTAATGCTTTAAGGCCTCCATTATGGGGGTGCCACTGTGCAATTTGTTCAATTTATAATTGACTTCTTTTCACGGTGCTACGGTGCTCTGGTGCTCACTTATGTTGACTGGAAATCTTGTAAAGTTTATTTAAGTGAGAAATTATTACCGCTCACCACTGGCTTTCTGAAGAATTGCAAGTTACCCATTTTGAATCTTTGACCATTAGGTTTTCAAATTTTAAATGTTGATAGACTAAGAATACCCTCATCCATGTAAATTTTCTTAATGCCCCTTCTCACTCTCTAACCTCCCTAAATTTCAGCTGTAAACCTCCTTACATCAGCCATCCCCAAATTGTAGAAAGTGCCTCCGTAAACAAAATGAAGAAACTCACAACAAACAATCTCTGAATTCTACACTACCAGCCAGCAACTATATCACTCAATCAAAAGTACCTCACAAAACAAAATGAACTTACGACGAACCATTTGTGATCTTCTAGACAACCAACCAACAACCTAAATCATTCAATCTTTACCTAATGAAATGTTCTTCCTCTCCTCTTCCTTCACCTCAAGAACAATCACCTTTAGCACTCCGTTTTTCATCTCATCAAGCTTGTAGAGCTTCTTCAGGAGATTAATCCTACTACCATATCTCCTTCCACTTTCTTCTTCTTCAGATTCCTTTGGACCTTCCCCTCTAATAATCAGAGTGTTCTCCACAATTACCTTCACATCCACTTTCCCCAGACCAGGCATGTTAATCCTCACGAATAGAGCATTTTCATCTTCCTCTACGTCCCATCCTCTCCCCATTTCAACTCCCATTCCTCCGCCTGGAAAGGATTGCCCTTCATTTGGTCCATTAAATTCACGACCTAGCTAAGAGGCCTTGTTGATGAGAAGAATGGATAAAACCCCCTACAAACATTCAAGAAAATCAGAGTGATGTTTGAAATTAGAAACATGGCAAACTAAGCTTGAGAGGTTAGACTTGCAACAAGAACAGAACAGATTCAAGAAGTAGGTTACAAGTACCCCCAAAGAAACTCGGAACAGATTCAAGATGCTTGGACATCAAATGATCTGGCCAATGTTCTTCACCAAGACTTCGCTCATCATCATCATACGGACACATCTAAGTATTTGCTTCTCCGTCATGGGTTTGTGATGCATTTCGGCAAGGAAAGGGGTAGTGGGGGTTCTAGCGAGGAATAGAAAGAAGATGGGTGATTCTCCTTTCACTCACTTTTATAGTGCCTGTGAGTGAAAGGGCATTAAAGTTATGTTAGTGGGTGAAGGGTATTATCGTCCGTCAACATTAAACTTAACGATCAAATGGTCAAATTTTAACTGTAACTAACTTGTACTTTGTGAAAAAGCCTAAAGTGCGCATTTTAAAATATTTCCCATTTAAGTGGGTGTCCTAAAAAAACTCTCTTTTTTTTAACCAAAATTTCATTGAAAGCCGTCCATATGCAGTGCATTGGAGGAAAGCAAAATAGTGTCAATCATAATAGAAGCGGGATCTAATACCAGACCCAAAAAAGACTTGGATGTTTTTCTCCATAAGCAGCAAAAGAGATTAACTCCCTATTTACAAAAACAAAATGACATTTCATCTTCTGAATCTCCTCAATGATGCAAGGAGCAACCCAACTAATTAGAATGTAGCATTAGCTATTAAGTGCCTTATTAAATCTACTTAAAGACCCATTTGATAATTCACTGAAAAACTTGGACCAAAATACACCTCACACAGTTTTTGGTGCTTCTTGCTTCGAGAAACAAGAAATCGACCAAAAATCGTTTGATAAATTGTTACATAACTTAATATTTATGAAAACTTTTTCTTTAAGAAACAATTTTGACGCAACAACAAATCAAAGCAAAAATCAAGTACTGGTCATGTTTAACTAAAAGAGTTTAGAGGAAGGTATTCATGGAATTTGACATTCTAAACATAAGAACTCAACTAAAACCCTGCTAATAATGTTTTCATTTCCAAAGCAAGTTTTATTAAATGCCTAAGAAAGTTTTTCTACTTTCAAAGCAATTATATTTTTCAAAACAGAAACACTTGGTGGATTATCAAATGGGTCATTAGTTTTTGCAGCAGATGCTATGATACAAAGTTTTCAACAAGCATTACATAGGTTCATGGAAAGCTGGGGACCAAGTCAAACAGCCAAGGAGCAGTTGGTACTGGCAACCGTGCTTTCCAGTCAAAATTAGATAGCATAATTTGGACTCGCAAGTTCCATCCATCTCTCATCTCTAACCCTTCTGTTAATGCTCTAGCAAAAAGAGGCACTATGTCAGTATTATTTAAAAGCTGCACCCTAGAGTCCCACCATTGACTAATAATGTACAAGACAAGCCGACCACCCCCCCTACTATCAACCCTGTGCCAGGATCCCTGCAAGAATCATAGAAAATGAGAGTTCATTTTATTGTGGAACACTAGAGTCCTCAGTAATAATATCCAACTGTAACACAGGACATTTTGTCTTGTAAATACGGAAGAAATCCTTTTGTTGGTCAGGGACACTCAGCCTCTCATCAGTATGTTGAAGTATTGGTGCATGCTTATCAGGGTGTATAGAACACTGCATCTTTAGATCTCTAACTGTAATGTGTGGTTTCAGACTTTTTGGATTGGGATCTACTGCTTCCTACCCCATCTAAGCCCTGGCCCTATTATGTTCTTCCTCTTTTATTGTCAAAAGTGCCCAGGGTGCAAAATGTTTCTTTTTGTTATAATCCACAGGTTACCGGTTTCTTAGCATCTAAGATGATCTTGGATGAACAACAGGACTGAGTCTTCTTGTCTCCCAAGATCAATATGTATGGACATATTCTAATCTAATGTAATTTACTCCTTTTGTTCATCTTTAAAAAAAAAAAAAAGAGATTTCCTAAACCCTAACTGATCCAGAAATTAATTGTGTTCATAAGTTTTTATGGAGCAGGTTTGATGTTACTGTAAAATACTTTGATTACGTATTTGCCAAATATAATAATAGGAAACTATAATAACATTAAAAACCCACTCTAAAAAAAGACATTTTATGTGATTGAACACATGTTAAGAATCCAACCATGTGGATTGGAAAACCTTCATACCCGAGTGGATAGAGGATCCAGACTCAGACTCATTACCCTGTGTCAAATGAACCATCTGAAATGATTTCATAACATTTTGCATCAAGTTTGCACAGTAAGAATTATCTCACTTATGAATGGAAAAGATCCTATACCTTGGTTATGTCAATTATGATTGGGACTCCAAACATAATTGAATGCAAAGACCTAGGACAGAAGATACTTAAGTAATTCAGTGTATTACTCTAAATGACTAGCAACTTAAATTTGCTTGATCTGATCACAAGACAAGAAGTGCCACAAAGATTCCTCCTTTTTTACAAAAAGACCAGGGAAAAAAATTTGATTGTATCAGTAACAGTATCTACCGTAGTTGGCATTGTTACTGACACGTGTTGTTCCAAACACAAACCAACAGTCCAAGACACATTTTTCTATTTTTATTATTGAAATAAAATGAATACACATTAATAGATCCGCATTGATCATGTATCAACTAGCCTACGTTGATATCACTACAAATCAACCAACTGGGTATTAATATTAATCGATACATATTTATACTCAATACAACCAATGCAATACATGTACATCTCATCTAACCTAAGCAATCTGATGGAAGAACCATAAATCACATATCCATACGAAAGACTCTGTTTACCAAGGGGAGAAGTTGCTGATCATATAAATTGTTAAACCACTGTAAAAGCACAAGAAGGCATATCAATAACAGCCACATCTTCAAGTACAGGAGAGCTAAAGAAATTTTTGTTTGCTTCAACTTTTGGTAGCACAGAGATAACAAGATAATTCATTGGGAATAAGAGCATTTGAAATATACAATACAAGAAACAAACAAACAACAATAAAAGGATTTTATCTTTTCCCCACTGCATTTTTCTGGTGAACTAACGAATTTTCTTTCTTTACTTCTACTTTCCAGGGGTGGGCACTGGTGACTGGTGTCTTGTGGAGGGAGACAATTAAAGCAACTGATCAGTGCATGTTTAGTTATTTCCTTCTTTCCTTCTCTGCTTTTATTTCAAGATTTAATGAACCTAGAGATGCCATGGACAGTATCTACAAACTTTTGGAATTATTTCCCTTTAACAAAAAAGAAGGGAAATGGCCCTGAATACAACAGACCAACATCCAAAAATCATCAAGATTTTGTTTACAGATCCCAAAAACAATCAGCTCCCAAAAAAAAATTTGTGAGAGCCAGCATATTAGTATAGATTCCCACAAAACTGACTAAAAGCCCCAAGAAAAGGATTCTTGAAACTCAAAAGAAGTTTTACCTGTATATTTAGTTATCAGTCTCCAAGGAGGATGACGAAACTTCAATTGAACACAGATGCCAGCTGGTCTCATGGCGATGACAATCAGGAAATATACTTGGTTGGGTGTTTCAGATCAGCCTTAGCATGACAGTGTAAACAACTTGGCAAATGTATGATCGATCGTCATCAATTTGTCTTGGGACTCCTTAATATATTTTGATTTAACTCTTTCATCATCTTCGACACCAATGTCAACTACCAGATCCCAAAATTCCGATCTTGCCTCTGTATGCCTTGATTATCTCAGGGACTTCCTCCTCATATCTAGTAACAAACTTCTTATTAAAACTCTCTGTAGTAATAATCACCGCTGACAATACGTTCACATCCTTTTCAAGGCCCTTGGACATCAAAATTTGCAGCACTGAACACCTTGGAATGATTCTCCTTTCCAAACTCAGTAAAAAAGTGTAAGGGTATCTCGCAACATCAGAAGGTTTCAAATGCATATTGTTCAAAAAGAAATTCATAACACTCATGAGCTTTTCCTCTGAACTAAGCATGACCATAGGCTGTAACTTGAAGGCCGACATAATTTCATCATTGGAGAATCCAAAGCTCCGAAAAACCTCCATTTTCCTTTCCCACTTAATTTTGCTCAGCACCGATACAGCATAGATCGCTATAAAGAATGTGCAACGGTTGGGATCAAAACCCATATCTTTTACCAACGCAGCATCATCCTTCAACTTGGAAGCACTCAGCGTCAGTGCCATGGGTTGGGAGATGATCATACTCGAAATGCTGGAATCGGATACACCGACACTTCGCAACGTTGCAATGTTAGGCTCCAAATATCTCTTAATGCTGACAGTAATGACCCGGCCATTTCGTTTAAGAGCAGCAATGAGATTCTCGTCGGTGTGTATGAAGGTTCTAAGGAAATTTAAGGCCGGGATTATTTGCTTTTGCAAGCTTGAAAAAAGGACGTTTTTGCAGTGAAGGCAGATGAATCTAGTAAGATCAGGTCTTGAAAAACCCAGAGATCGAAAGAACTCAATCTTAGGTTTAAGGGTTTTGACGGGATTTGCCAAAAGCAGCCGCGGGGAATTCGTTATTAGGATAGCTATTTGGGTGTCGGTGAATCCATAAGTTCGGAAGAGCTCAATGACAGAGTCCGGTCCCTTTGTGCTCTCGATGCAGATCTTCAGTGCCGTTGAAGCAGCGGATTTGGGAGGCAATCCACATGAACTCACGAGGTAAGAAATGGTGAGATTTTTTGGGTCTATGGAGTTAAAGGTTCCTGAAGTTGATACAGTAGATGATATTGTTCGAAGAAAGAGAACATGGCAATTCGTAAAATCTTTAGCTCTTGCTGTAACTAGAGTTTTGCAGAAAAAACGCAACATTGATCCAAAAAGAATACTCTTACGAATCTTCAGAGTTGTTTGCGAAACTTACCAGAAATGCAAAAGCGCAGCAGTTTCCGGCATCGCTTTTCTCCTGCTTACCAATATTTTAAAAACCCTAAAAAATAATAAATAATAAAAAAATCACCCTGTTAGCCAGACCGGTCCAAGAATTTGGACATAAGTACCACCCGGTTTGGTTCAATGGTTTTATTATGTTTCATTGTTTTTTTGGGGAAATTTTCAGCCACCCCCTGAGCTACCTCTTAATGTTAATGTCACCCTTAAGTTATTTAATTTTATCATCTAAACCCTATGAGATTTTACTTATTCATTTCCAATAATATTTGGCCAATATCCCCCACATTCTAAGCTTTATGGCAGCACTTAATTTCCTGACGCAAGAGATAACTTTCATAATTTTTTAAACTCATTAGGGATCTAATTAATAAATTAGATAATTTAAGAGGTGGCATTAATTTTAGGGGATAATTCAAAAAGTGACATCAAAAATTTATTTTTTTTAGAATTCGTAACTTTATATTAAGGGGAATAACTTATAATATTTTTTTAATTAGTATTTTTATATTAAGGATGGAAACTATTACATATATCACAACAAACATCAAACCCATGACAAACCCTATTATTTTTCACTAATATTTGAAAAATGTTATTCAAAAGCTATGTCACGTTGACGGGTATTGAATAATTCCAAACGAAATGCCAATGGTGAGTTAGTAAAGCGATTAAAGCCCAAGTTCCAACCTCCCACGAAGAGGTTTGGGTTCACACCCATTGGAAGCATTAATATTCTCAATTCTCATCCCAGTATATTAGAAGTTCTTAATCCCACAAAAAAATAAGGGTAATTTTCATCTGGACCCCCTGAGGTTTGGTCTATGTCATTTTTAGTCCAAAAAAACTGAAACTTTGCATCTGCCTCCTTGTATTATAGAAAAGTCAATTTAAGGACAAATTATCACTTCATGACAAATTTGCCCTTATTCTTTTTTTTTTAATTTAAACAAAACATGGAAAATAAAAATGAAAAAAAAAATTCAAATTCAAATTCAAATCTTTGAACCAGAGAAATACGATTGTTAGCATTCGAAATCAAAAGAGTTGTTTAAGATTGAAACATCATGCCATTCAAAATCAAAAGAGTTGTTTAAGATCGAAACATCATGCCCTTGAACCTCGCCTCGAAGCTCGCCACTTGAAGTTTTCTTAACCCTTGAGCCATGGAATCCATCTTTCTTATCGTCGGAGTTTCGATTTGTCTTCTCCGCGGGTCTTATCTTCGAGCCATGGAATCACTCTCTATTATCGTCGGACGTTTGAGTTTGTCTTCTTATCGTCTTTCGCCATGACCGGTGTTTGGTTGTGATACTTCCTTATAGTTCGTGGTGTCGAAGACGAGAAGTGTTTCTGTTCGGATTTCCATAGCCACGGAGTCCCAGCTATTGGTTCCATGCGGTTAATGCACATGCCAACCGCTTCTCCCAAATCCCCATGTTGCTTCACACATCTTTGACTTTAGCCATGGTTTCTCATATTGACGCTCCATCAACCTTTCTGCAATTCGTTGATAATTTTTTTTTTTTCAAAACTAGGGTTTTTTCCCTTTTTATTTCTCATCGGATTTCTCGTCACTTAATGAAAATTTACCTTTTTCAAATCCTTGAATCTTGTTTCAACTTACCTGAGTTTTCCAAAGTAGCCCCGTGAAACAAGAGAGCTTTAAGCTAGGGATCCAAAGTTAAATGAGTTGAATGAAGAAACATTCAAAGTGTTTGATGTTCTTAGACGGTTGCTTTGTGGTGTTTCGCTACAGTTCTGAAGAACTGGATTTCGAGAATCACAAATGAATATTAACTTAAATTTTGTTTTTTCATTTTTATTTCCTATGTTTTTTGTTTAAATTTAAAAAAGGGTAAATTTGTCATTAAAGTGATAATTTGTCCTTAAATTGACTTTTTCTATAGTACAGGGGAGGTAGATGCAGTTTCGTTTTTTGGACTAAATGCATGACCAAACCTCAGGGGGTCCAGATGAAAATTACCCAAAAAATAATAATAAAAAAATTCCAAGCGTAGGATTAGTTCACTTGTAACGTATATGCTCCATCTTTCCAGTTTACTAGGGGAGGATTATATGAAGTCATGACCAGCCACTCAATTCATTCGAGACAAGAAATAACGCCCTCTCGAATACTAAATTTTATATGAAAGCTATCCTGAACATAAATCCAGATGCACATAAATGTAACCCAGATGAACTTGACATCGAAAGAAAAAATGGATTGTATCAATAATGCTATCAATTGATGTCGATATTGTCAGTATGACCTATTTCTTTCCTTGAAATGCATAATCCCCCTCTTTTTTTTCCAGTAGAATGTTTCCCCATTTGGATTGCAATAATAATGCCAATGTCATCCAAAAATATTAGCAAAGCTAATGGACAAACTATTTCGATTACTACCCTCATAACAATGATGAAGAGAGATCAAACATGCCAAAAAAGAGTTTCTTTGTTGGTAATGATCAACACCTCACCGGTGAAAATGTCATGGGTTCAACACTGCTTGTGGCATATCACGTATGTAACAGTCTCCACCCCTAATATTAAACTACCCATTCCAGAAAATCTAAACAAGATAAAATTAAAATCAACCATCCTCCCAGATTTGGCGTTCTTCATTCTAGACAAAAGTCAATGGTACTGTTACTATTGTTGACAATCAATTGGTTCCAGCAAATGTATCTTAATTCAAAACAACCAAATGAAACAAGAGAGAGATGTAATCAAACCAGGTAATAGAAATACATATACTGTTTCAGTTACGAGCTTTCCTCTGTTGACCCACTGCCATCAAGCGAGTTAAGATATGAGATTACAAGACCAGCAGCCTTGCATCCAGACGCTATTGATTTGCCCACAGATAATCCACCCCTATGGTTACCTGCCAGGTTAAAACTGCATACCATTAGAAACCTAGTTCATTTTTCTCATGCAGGACACGCAAAATAAACCTTAGACATGTGGGGAAACATCTCTTTCAGTTACCGGCATAGAAGAACCCTGGAAGACTTTCTTCCATCTTCTCTATTGCTTTGAGAACTGAATCATAGCCATGTCCGTATAAGGGAAAGGCTCTACCCCAATGAAAACAACTGTAGTTAACAGAACAGAATGATATTAGGCACAGTACATCATATTGGTTGAAACCAATTTGGCGGCAATGGTATTCAATCTTCGTTGACTATGACAGACTAGTAGCAAATATTGTAAATATTAGTGGGTACAAGTACAACCTCAAATTTTAAGTACCAACAAGAAGCAAAAAGCACTTCAAAGTTACATACTTTACAAAAGCAGGCTCTCCCTCAGCGCCAAGAAGTTTTCTAAGGTCTGAAGTCACCACATGCTTCAACTCATCCCTACAATACCCAGCAACAGGAGAGTCAGTTACCAAACTAGAGGGAAAGAATTGACAAGAACAAAATTATCAAAAAGGGGAACGGCATTTAGCTTCTCATACACAGAAGCTTTTGCTAGATCTCTATTCCGACTTCCTCCAACAAAGGTAGTGTAGAGATAGAGGTCACTGGGGGCACGATCTGGAAACATCATAGAAGAAAAAAGTGTACCTGCTTGGCAAAGAAAAGTTACATTTACGTTACTGGTTGAATGACACAAATTCTTTGAAATTCAGGCATCAAAGAGGCTCACCAAGGGTTTTCAGACCATGTTGTTGCTCTTTGGATGGAACAAGAACTCCAAACCCCTCTAGGGGTCTCTGGACTTTTTCCTTCTTAAATGTTGTAACTACAACAGACAGGGGCAAGTAATTTACCTGCATTGCAAAGGATATAAAAGCTCATACGCATGAAAGTGTACAGACAAGTGCAAGGACAATGCAATGTCACAGAATTTGCTATGGTAGGAGCTTTTCTTGGTGCAACCTTGCATAGACTGCTCACAAATCATGTATGTTGACCCACCTCTTGAAAACAGTTACCCATGTTGAGAAATATAACTTTTAAACATTTGATTTTGAGGGCACATGTTACATAGTTGTCAATGTAAATTAATCAACTTTGTGAGTGCAATGGACATTGAATGCCACCAACTGTAGAACTGATTTTATCAATGGCAGAGTCAACCACTGAACATTAAGAGAACAATTGACAATAAGCAAGGGAAAGTACAAGGACCTTTATTTTAGCAGGCTGAAATTGTTTTTTTCCAATTTGCTGAAAGGAAGCGGAAGCATGTCATGTGATTTGGTTGTACTCTTGATAGATATCAACCAATTAGCTTAGAAGGGCCAGGGTTCAAGCCAGGGTTCATGAATCTGGCACTTCATTTTTATTTATTATTTTCTTTATTTTTATCCTTTTTAGATGGATATGTAAAGATGGTTGGGAATTTGGACATGTGGCAATATACCTTCTATCCATCACTTTTGGACCCAATGAAGCAGGATTAATGTAATTAGTAAAGCTAAAAAGGGTCATTTTGCATCAGTGAGATATTTAGATAATACACAGTGCCCAATGTGAAGACCCTCTTAAATGTATAAGCCTTGTGCACTGGGTATGACCCATTTTATATTCAATTTTTTTAGTGAAGGATACTTAGGTACTTGCAATAAAACGCTCTCCTTGAACAGTGAGATTTGTCAAAGTTGACAGCCTTTGTGAGATGGAGGAGAGATAAAGTTAAGGATTTTGTTGAAACTAACGTATGCTTGTCTAGAAGTACAGGCTGTAGATATTTTGAAAAGCTATTAAATTTAGAGCTAAATTGCATATTTTTTCCAACTACTAATTCTATTAACTCACTTACTCACTCAGAACTATTGTAATGGTTACACATAAGCGTTCATGTGCACCTAAGATAAGGCCTACTGGAGGGCAAGGATCCATGTAGCAGACCCCATTTATCCGAGATTCTCCTGACTTACTGGGTTGTGCTTATTTCCTCTTACATTGTTCATCTTTTTTCCTATTTTCCATAATTCAGTTGTCACGTCCAATTTTTCATTCCTCGTCTCTTTTCCGAATCATTTTCTTACCTTAATTTTCTCTGCTTTGTTTTTGTTCAGATCTATGTAGCCAAACCCTTAGGATGGGATACAGATGAGCTTCTTGTTGATGACGATGATGACGACGACATGTTAATGTGCACAACGAGTGGCTGAAAAATCCGTATTACTTGACTCTCTATTGCATGAGTCAAAATCCTAGATACAACATGATCACTTAACAATGTGAATAAGCAAGCAGAAATTTTTTTGCTAATTAAGAATCAAGAGCACATACCACTGGGAGAAAATCAAGTGAAAATGGATTTCCTATTCTTGTGATCTTCATTTCTTTAACATCACCTAGTGGAGCCTGAAAGCACAAATTGTTGGCTATGCTTCTTAGTCAACACTGAAATTTAATAGAAATAAAAGCAATGGAAGGAAACTAACCAAAATAATCATCTTCAACATTGATACTATTGCTACTTCTACTATGATGACAATGCAAGGATCGACCATCCAATAAAAGCTAAGGAAATGTCCATCATGAAGACCTACAAGTTGTTACATTGACAATTCTACCTCATTCTAATGTCACAATGCAAGACCACAAAAGCCTTCGCAATAAACTGCCAATGATAAGTCCTCACTTTAGCAAAAAAAACATGGTGCATTTCTTGGAAGTAGATAACCAACTGATGGCCCAAAATATGGTGGCACAAGCAATCAAGAAAAGCGAAGATTGCATAGGACAATAGGGTTGGTTTGACACAAAACAAATGGAGATTTGCATGGTAGGTGAAATAAATAGGCTAGGAAACAGTGTTTCTTAGGATTAATGGACTGTGCAGGCAGATCATTTGGACCATTAATCATCTTAGGTGATTTATTCATCACCTTGACCAGACTATCTCTATGAACAGTGATTAGTAAGGGAATGTCGGTCAGTCACATCGGACCATCGATAAGCTGGTGGTGGTGGATCACTCAATGAAATTTTAAAGCATGCAATAAAAATGTGATGGTGGGAATCACTTTTTGGAGAGGAGATTGTTTTTTATATATATGGCTTGTAATTGGTTGGTCAATATTGTTGGTATTGCAACAAGATGATACTAAAAAAACACAGAAGTAACTAATTACAATCACTTGGACTGCTAATTTTTTACCTCAGCAAGCAGATGGGTGGTCCACCTATAAACACATTGCCAGATATGAAATTGAAGGCTGGTTACTACAGGCTATAGAGGAGGCTTATGGAGGTTTAGTATGAAAATATAGTTCCAGGTAGGAATTTGAAAGTGGTAAGAGTATTGCCAGCAAATAATATGGAACAGGGAACAAGAAGAGAAGTAAACAGAATAAATGAGTAAGTAGGACAGGAAAATGTTTTCTTGAAATCCCACTGGAAAGCAAGGGATAAAACGGCATCACCCATCCACATAGAGGAACACCAAAGCAAGAAAAAGCACTTGCCCCACTGTTTATGATATATGAATAAGAACAATGGTAGACTCAAATATGGGATTCCCAATTTTCCAGTACTCGAGTTCTAGTCTAAAATTTTACAGTGACTGAGTGGCACCAAATCCAGAATGAAATAAATACTTCATTCTGTTTCGATGGCTGAAATATCTACAATGGATCATTGGATTGCACTTGAAAAATGATGATCTCTAATAAGAACGCAATGAAAACTCTTTTCGCATTGCCAGCAAGAGAGAATCTAAAATATTTTTAGGAAAAAAAGGCAAAGCATGAAAATATGGAGTAGAAAGCATATCTCACATAATGACGTGGATTTAGGACCGCTACAAAAAAGGGGGAAAATAAAAAAACATGGATTTATGACCCAAAGTATACATATAGACCTGTTAGTATAGGCCCACAATGATTAGTAATTCCAGAAACAATTATTTCTGCAAGGAAAAAAGTACAAGAGATCTAATCTCAAAATCAGGTTGAAAGATGAGACCAGAAATGAATTCCATCTATAAAACTAAATTCTTGACCCAACTGGAAATATGAGGATTGGAAACTAATCCAGAAGAAAGACTCTTCACTTGATATTGGTTCAGAATATGCATAGATTCTTCATTTTATAATAATCAGAGGAATTCTAACTCTACAATGGATTTTAGAACCCAGACAGAAATAGTGGTTTGAAACCTCCTAGTTCAGAGTACAAAATAAGTTCTTGACTCTTCTTAAGTTTGAAGTATGTAGAAACTGTAGCAATTAAAAGGTGAACACTGAATTAGAAGGGTACAGGAATCAAATTCAACACAAACAACTCTTAAAATAAACTGGTCTGAATTGAGACACAGGTAGGGTTCTAGCAAGGATGAACAGAAAAACTCTAGAACAACCAGAATTAGAAAGTCACAAGGATTCAATTGTGTTTCGCAGCACAATTAACTCCTCCAATCATCCAAGGAAAAGTTCCGTTCTGGTTGCGTTATTTTCATTGTCATGCAAACAGTTAAATGCAGAACAGAACTACTCACTGTGACAATGACTGCATCAAAAGACTGACGTAGTGAAGTCTGACTATGTTTTGTAGCATAAGAAATTGACCAGTCGTTTGAGGCAGAGTTCACATCATGGTTGTAAGACAATGACAGCACTTTTGACTTCAGCTTCAGATTATCTTCCCCAAGAACATTGCATAAGGTGTCGGTCAATGTCTGCAGAAATAAAGAAATGAATAAATACAGACATTGATATGAATAAGTCAAGAAAAGGAATTAATTTTTCAGGGAACCTTGGCCCGCTGTACTGTAAATGGAAGTATGGAACTAAAAAGCTATAGACCAATGTATTACAATCGGATAGATCCAGCCTGGAATCACGGAAAGAGATTCACTGAAAACCAATTCGAGGAGCAGAAACCCTTGCATTAATGGACTTGTTGTTTTATTTATGTAAAATACTCTTGAAGCACTTTATATACCTCTGCTAGACCTTCTGTTCTCTTCCTTCCAAAGTGACCAAGTCAAAGGCCAAAGTATCCACAAGGACCACAACATCCTTTCATGTTATAAGATTGGCATTCCAAACATTCAGCAAAGAGATGATACTATTCATCCATATAAATGGAATTTACCTAGTTTTTTCTTTTTTGGGTGAATGAATAAATTAATTAAAAAGAAATCTCCAAGAAAGGAGAGAACAAGCAGGCATTTCATCAGGGATCAAAGGAACGGGGGAAGCCCCAGGCATTTAAGATATGCCTAATCATGGGGAAATCATTACAAGAGATAGCCATAGAGGAGCATTTTCCTTTTACATTGAAGGAGATGGAGTCCCAAGTCTGACAGAAAGGTTTTTGAGGTGGATGTCCATTTCCTGAGATTTCTCTCCTTCCAAATCAGATTTATGGTGGCAGCAAAAGCAAGTTTCCCTATAAAAGGGACCCATATATGACAATGCTTAGGAAGGCTTGTGTAGGGAGGCAGACAGAGAAGACCCTCCAGAGAGCAAAGCTGTGCTTCAGAATGTGATTTTTTAACCAAACCAGATTCTTGCAGTTGACATATGGACCTCTCTGTCTGATAAGCTGCCAGGCAGACTTGCTGGAGAACTTCCCAGAAGTGGAGGCTTGCTAAGTGTAAGAGTCACAATAGTTGAGAGGATTTCTTGGGATGATGGGGAGCATGTTCCAAAGGTCGTTCGCTGCTGGGTGTCAGGTAGGGGAGGATTCCAATCACCATTAGAATCTAAGATGTCTGCAACCTTGGCATGCCTGTGGAGGCCACTGCAAATGAAGGTATTAGAGCTGATTTGGTGGAGGAGAACACCTTTCAGATGCCAGCGATCAAGCCATAAGTCAGTTCCGCTTTCATTTCCAATCGTAGAGATCATGCTTTGTAGAGCTGTGGGTCTAAGGGATCACATTTTGCGCAAGACCCAAGAAGCATCTGAAGGCCAAGTGTGGTCCAGATGGAGCCTTTTTTAAATGGCCAGGGTGTAGCCAGGTTAACCAAACGTTGTCCTCCTTTGCAATCTTCCAGATAAGCTTTAGGATGCTGGCTGTATTTGCATCCTTGATTCTTCTGATACCCAGACCTCCTTCAGACTTTGACCTACAAACAAGGGACCAACTGGTGGGATGAAGAAACCCGAGGTTGTCAGATCCTTTCCAGAGAAATGCTGCCATAGATTCCAAGGCTTTGGTGACTGCTGAAGGAAGCCCAAATGCCCCAGACCAGAAGAGCTGTGTGGCTCTAAAAACAGATTTGATGAGAACCAATCTGCCTGCATAAGAAAGCATCTTGCCTTTCCAAAGCTGAAGTCTTTTCATGAATTGGTCAAGAAGAATGGTGCAATGGTAGCAGAGAGCTTGGCAGGAATGAGCAGTAGCCCTAAGTATTTGATACGGAGACTGCCCAAGGTAAAACAAGAGATGTTGAGAAGGGTTTCTTTGAGATCACTCTGCACTCCAGCTAGGAAGATGGTAGAATTGGCTGGGTTAATTCTTAGGCCAGTAAAGCTTCCAAAGTGGTGAAGGCATCCTGAGATATTTCCAAGAGAGGAGGGGCACGCTTTGGAAAGTACCACGAGATCAGAAAAGGCTAAGTAAGCGAGCTTGGTTGCTCTACATTCAGAAAATGGAGAGATGAGCTACTGGTCTGTTTAGGTCTGGAGCCACCTAAAGAGCACTTCCATGACCAAAGTGAAAATGTAGGGGGAAAGCAGACATCCTTGGCGAATGCTAACTGAGGTGGGAAGTGAACTGCAAGGCTGCCACTAATAAGGACTGAGAAGTTAGCAGTGGTAATGCAGGCCCGGATCCAGTGCACAAGTTTTGGGGGAATCCGATCTCAAACAAGACCATACAGACGAGTCCCACCTCACCAAGTCAAAAGCCTTGTGAAGATCTATTTTCAGGAGGGCTGAGGGGGGATGGGTCTTCCTTTCAAAACCTCTAACCAATTCATGACATAGGAGAGAATGTTATCAGTGATGCTTCTACCAGGGATGAAATCATGAAAGCTGATTGGTTTGCGCTAACCAACAAGCCAACCACAGCCTAGAGTCTTCTGGATAGGATCTTTGCAATGAACTTGTAAACAAGGTTGCAGAGAGCAACCGGTCTAAAGTCAAGCAAAGTGTCAACTCCATTCTTCAGGATGAGAGAAAGAAAGGTGTGATTAATGCTCTTGATTTGATTTGGGTTAAGGACAATTTTTTACTGCATGAATCAGATCATTCTTCAAAATGTCCCAGCAAGCTAAGAAGAAGCCAAGGCTGAATTCATCTGGGCCTGGAGCACCTGAGAGCTTGAGGGAGCGGATGGTTGAGACTCCTTTGTAGAGATAGATTGAAGGGTGGACAGGAACTCTGAGGAGATGAACTTATTAGTCAAGAAGTCAGGAAGCCTCCCTTGGCCTGTTATGTCTCAGTTGAAGAAGTCTTTAAAGAAGTTAGCTGCCATGTCTCTGATAGCTTGAGCTCCTTGCACCAGGGTGCTATCAGGCTTTTTAAGAGCTAGATCCAGCTGTGATTTTGCCTAGTTTCAAAATTCCACGGAAATATGCTGAACTAGAGTCCCCCAATTCCAACCATTTGATTAAGAATTCCTACTTAAGAAAATTTTCCTTTTTGGCAAGGGCCACCAAAAGATCCTGAGAGGAAGCCTTTTCTTCTTCTGCAAGGCTAATATTTGAGGGATCAGTTCGTAAGAAAAGTGGGAGGGAGAGAGCTTCACCTTGCAGTCTAACACCCTCTGGGAGATGTTGCCAAAGGAGTTGGAATTCCAAATCTGAAAGACATTCCTCATGTTTTCAACAAGGGCAATACAGGAAGCAGAGAAGCACTGCACCAGCTTTCCCAAGCTTCTTTCACTCTTTGGAGGTAGGTGGGGGTGTCTGGACAACATACCAAAATACTAGAAGGATTTAGGCCCAACAGGAATATACTGTTCAACAAGAGGGGATATGGGAGAGTGGTCTGAGATTCCAGCTTCCTCAAATGTGGCATGGGTGGAGGGAAAAGCAAAGAATCAATTTTCATTTCCCAGAACTGCCAGTTTGCACTGGACATGATTGGGGCCAGTTCTCTTGTTGTTCCAGGTAAATTTGAGGCTGGACCATCTGATATTCGCAATTCCCAAGTCCTCTAAGCAGGAAATGAAATCATCAATGGCATCTATGTCTAGTGTTTTCTGTGACCAAAGCACACCACATGGAAGTCCCTTCCTATCCCCCACAGATTGTGCACGGCCTAAGTGCTTGAATGTCAAAGAGTGTCCTAGAGAGGACATCTTGTAGTGGCTTTGTCCATGGCATAAACAGCAGTGAAGGGGACCTGAAGCTTCCATTGCTGTCAGAGACACAGAAATGCATGAGCTGAGCAGTGGCTGAAAGGACTTGGATCTTAACTTTTGCTGGGTCCCAGAGGATCCAAAATTTGTTGATGTGGTGATGACCATAGTTGGCCTGGAGTTGCCAGCCTGGAGCAAAAGCCATGGCAATATAGGAAGCTTTGTTTTCTTTGATGTTGGTCCCAAGGATAGAGAAAAGAGCGGGTGCAACTTGATGAGGTTATGGACAGCAGCATTTTTTGAGGGGGAATTTAAACCCCTGGTTTTCCAAAGGATGCCTTTGGACATGGCAGCATGAGGTTGCTGACAGCAATAGGAGCTAGTGGTAGGCTCACAGGGGATGTTGTGCCCTTGCCTAGAGTATGAGCAAAAGACAAAACTCATATGATATTGGCTGATTTGAACTTCCTGGAACAACTGGCATTGCTGCTAGTTGAGGGTGAAGGGGTCCGGTGAGTGGTGTGTATGGAAGACCCAACTGGGCTAGGATCAAATGAAAGGCTTAAGCAGGCTGGACTGGGAGCATGGAGAAAAGAGGAAGGGTGGGATATTGGAGCAGACTTGGTCCAAAATGGGCTAAGCCAGGCAAGGAAATGTTTGGGAAGGGGGTTTGGCTCACGAGTGGTTCAACTGAATGGGTCAGTTGAGTCAAAGGGGTGGACTGCAGGGTATGGGTCAAAGGGCTCAAATAGGGAAAGTCAATGGGACCCCCCCCATCTAGTAAAAAGGGAAGTTTGGTGTTTTTAGCATTATGTGTAGGGGGTTTCCAAAGTTTTAAAGTGCAAGGGGAGATGTTGATTGGTTCATTCATTACTCATTTGCAATGAGGTGGTAATCTAATACTTTTCGGTGAATGGTTATTTTAATTTGTCAGGTGATTGAATTCATTGTATGGATACTCTTGGAGTGACTCAATGGGTGGCAAAGAGATGTAAGGGTTTTCTCTAATGGAGCAAGGGGTTCAAAGGCATAAGGTCGAACCACTACTACATTCTGTTTGTGATTGTTGTGCCTTAGATCCCGCAATTCATGGCACTAAACCAGAAAATTGGTAAACCACTAGTCCCTTGGGCCCCCTTGGTCTGGTTCAAAAGCCATATCCCCCCCCCCACTCTCTTACCCTTTGGAGAGCTCTTAACCTTGCCCTTCCAACCCAATCATTTATCATTACCCGCCACATCCCTGCTAACCCCAACTGCATCCTTTTTTGGAACGATACCGAGGACCTTGACCACCTTTTTTTCTCCTGCCCCTTCTCCCGCCCTATATGGAGCTTAGCCCTTGCTTCCATTTGGCCTAGATTGAGACGTTCCTTTGGTTTTGCTCGAGATTGGAATTGGATATTGAGAAACTTCTCTGGCTTCTTGATTTACGACATTGTGGGTAAGCTCATTTTTGCCGCTATCGTTCATCATGTTTGGTGGGAATGGAACATGAGAAGATGGGATTTAGAATGCCATATATTTTTATGTTTCTTCTAGGATTACATCTATCCCCCATCCCCCAGTTATTGACTCTCTGAGGAATAAGTTGATTGTTAGTTCCTAGAATCTAGCCTCCTCTTTCCAGTCGCCCTCTTGACTGGCGGCTGCCCCCCCTCTTTTATATTCTCTCTCTCCCCCTGTTGTCTCTTTGCTTCTTGTTAGCTCCGTTTTTTAATATAATTATTTATTCATCCAAAAAAAAAACATTTGAGGTACTTTCACCAAAAGGGGAGGTTTCAGCAGATGGAAAAGTGGCATCAGGAAGGATAATGAGAGCGGGGGCTTCGTCAGCAGCATGTCCAATGGCAGTGTCTTTGTCAGGAGACAGGAGCATATCTCGTTTGTCTTGCTGTCTTTGACAATTTTTTAGCAATGCCATGCACAGTGTTTCTCCTCCTAAAATGGGACTTCTGTTGATTTATCCTCAGGTTTATCTGGCAGTGTCACAACAAAGATCTTCCTTGAGAAGCAATTTCATTTTCAAGTTCTTTAGTTGCAGTGGGTGGTGGAGCAGCACTCTCTCACTGGGTGTTCTCCTTTTGGTTACTTACGATTGCACGGTAATGGTGGCGAAATTTCTTGCAGGCTAGGCAGCGAGATGGCTTGCAGTAGAGTTGGATTCGTTGGGAGAAACAATGACATTCTTCCTCCTTAATGGTAATTGTTGAGGAAGGGGAGACTCCACCGGTACTTCCACACATATTCTGGTGAAGGTGAGCCTATCCTTGTGCAGAGTTCTAGCATCAGAGAATAGGGGAGTCCCAAAGGTGGATTCAATGATGCTTAAACCTTCAGCGAACCAAAAATGGAGTCATAAACCACGGAGAGTGACCCAGAGGGAAAGGGAGGAATTATTCTCCTTGTTGAGTTTAACATGTAGATGTCATTGTCAAAGAAATGGTGGTCTCTTACCCACAAACCAGGGGCTACCTTCGAGTGTCCTTCTTTTGTCATTCATGACTGCAAATTTAAATAGGAAGAAGCAATTGTTGAGCAAAACGAATTCCAGAGGTGCTGATAGTTTCCATTGTTTAATTAGGGAGCTCTTAACAATCGGAAATGGGAGTCTGGAGCTGAAGAAGTGGCCAACTTGACAACAATTCCTGCAGAGACTTCATTGTCCAGAGTACCTGGTGAACAGAAGGGTCACCTTCTGCCCACCAAAACGGGGGAGGGGATTCAGGCGATGAACAACTCCATCCTGAGTGGGCTGGAGAGAGGAGGAGAAAAGGAAGGCCCAGGGTGCTGAGGTAGGCAAGGGTGCCAGTGGTGGTGAGGTGGATGGAGCAGAGGCTGGGAGTGAAGTGGTTGGAGGAGTGGAAGATGGCAGAAGAGAGGTTATCGGAGGCAGGGCAGGAGCAGGATTTGGGCAGGGTGGTGGGGGGGAGATTGACAGGAGTAATGTCATCGTCCTCAATTGTTCTCAGCTGACTCTACAAATCATTCAGGAATTTGTGTTGTTATTTACTTGAAGCAGTGCAGAAAAATTTTAGTATTTCACCCTATATATATATATATATATGATGAGCTTTTTGTGATTGACAACCCACAGATAAATTTGGGGGTCAGCACAGATGTTCTACCACTTGGAAAAGCAACATGACAATGCTTATCATTAGATATCATATAAATTCCTGGGGGAAAGCACCCTAACTGAGCATCTTTACTAGATGATTAGTGTGAGGTAAGATAAGGTAAAGACATAATAATTCATTGCCCTATTATCAAGGTTCACTCCAAATTAAATCACCAGAACCAGGTTACATAAACACTACAGAAGATGGCCACATCTTCTGCCTAAGAGGTCAGAAACTAAACAAGAAATACTAAAGAAGTTCCACAACTATAGAAAGCCTTGAATACACTAACCCATGCAAAATCATCAAAATGTATCTATTAATCAAATGTTAATGCTCTATACCTGCATCCCTCCCTTAAATGAAAATGAGCCACGCTGACCCTTCCTTTTCACTGGCATATTTTTTCTTCCCCCATTTTCTTCCCTTCTACCAGAAAATTTAGACCAAATTGCTCCAACTATTATTGAACCATACCTGATAAGAAATCCGTTACTATAAAAATATATAAAAAGCTTGCAACAACGAAATTTAGCCGCATAAGATACTTGTGAATAATTATTTTTAAGTTTCTGCAAAATGATCACAACCTCAAACAGTAGCAGGCCTTAACTGGATAAGAGGAGGAAAAATGTACTGTAGGAACAATGCAATAACTATGATTATAAGGAAATCAATACCAATGCTGGAGGAAAGAAAAACAGATGAGGGTTCCAACGACCAATGTTCCATTACCCTGAATTTCTATCTTCACGTCACTACAACCACCATGTGGAACTGTAGCACCCAAAACTTGGTCACATGTTGCCGACATCTAGCCACTGCCTGAATTTCAGGAATCTAATGTCTACTTGCATCATTAGAGTGCCCTTGAGAATTACATGGGAAAAAAGGGGAACTCAGTCTAATAGAGGCGGCCAAAAACCCAAGAAGGAGCCCCACAAAGCAGGGTCTGACAACAACTTAATCTAGAAAACTTTAATCAAAAAGATTTTGAAAAAACAAATGCAAAATAATCCAAACCAACCTAAGATGCAAGGCATGGGCGTGTAATATTCCATAATTACATGAAAGGAGATCAGTGAAAATAAAATTTTCAAATTTCTGACTGTAGAAACAGGTCGTCAACCTGCAAGGGACTTACTTCCTCTCTAAATTCCATAGCTCTGGAAATGCATGGCGTATCTGTTAAAAGAAAAGAGAAAATAACTACTTTATTAAACCATAAATATCAAGTCTAAGAACCCAGACAATTGTAACATGTAAAACGTTATATGGTTAGATGGGTGCCATCTAGGAAATCAGATGAAGCAAAAAAATTCAGAATGGATCATCCAAATGTTTGGCTATTAATAGTAAAACCGTTTGGATGCTCAAGAAAATTTAAGTAGAGCCTCAACCCTCAAGAGGCTTCAAAGAGTAACCTTGGGATCAGATGGTTAAAAACCATACTGAGTTTTTAAATGTTTGAATCTCATCATAAATAGGTCCTGGTCCTTCAAACATCTGACACATGTAATGTTATTGGGGGCCCCAATCCTATGTACAGGTCCTGTATCCCCCATATTTGAAATATTCCCTTAATGAAAGAATATCAAGCGACAATGTTAAAAAAGGAATAAATGAAAGACGACATTTTCACAGTATATTCAGGGAGAAGAAATAACAAAAACGATGAAAGTCACAGAAATGAGAAGAACTGTATCATAAAAATGTCTATACAGCATTATTTTTGTTTTATTCTTGACCTACACATTAAGATGAAACAGCACAGTATCACAAGCTCCACATCTGACTTTTTTGTAAATTCTTTATTACAATTAAAGGTGGTGCCGAGCCTCATAGAGCAAAGATTGGCAACAAAATATGAAGAAATTACTCACAGATAGTGACTCAGGATCCCCGGCACTTGACCCCGCAACAAAAGGGTCGATAAGATAGTCAACAACCTTATACACAAAGGAACAACTGTTAATAGAAGCATTTGAAACTGCCAAATCTGGGGGACCAAAATCCAAGAAATTGGACCCAGCTGCAAGCATAATCACGCCAGCAAGCACATAAGAAAAAAAGATTCTGTGTTTAGAGAATATTAAGAACCAAAGAAATATTAACCGTATCCTAAGAGAAACAAATTGTCACAAGAAATACCAATAAAGAACTAAATACCTCCTGGCCAAAATGGCGCTGAAAGAACTCTCCCACACTGCAGACAAAGGAATGGTCACATCAAATCTCCAGGTCCCGAATTGGGAAGATCTCTCCCCATCTTACAAACAGAAATAAACAATATATTTTTGTGGGTTGACAGGTATCCATCACTTTTTCTGGTCATCGGTGGAAAAATCTATTTAAAATCACCACAAGGATTAAAAGGAAAATGGAATCCTTGAAGTCTAGGTTCTTACTCCCGAGGAAGAAGTCACCATTCTAATCTGGCTATCAACGAAAGGATCCATCATAGATGCACACTTACACAAGCTCACATGTAATGGAAAGTTAACCGATACATGGTTGGCCTTTCTAGGCATTGACTTATCCAAACAAATTGAATTATTGGAAGCTCTAAATTCTAGAGCCAGAGGTTACTCTACTCGATACCCCTCAGAGAGATTTTTTTAGAACCCCATGATTACCAAAGGAATAAAAAATGAATAGGAAATTACTCAATTACAATCATCACAAAAGACAAAACTGGCCCTTTTCCTTTTCCTTTTGTCTCATCTACCTTTTACAAGTACAGTTGGATTTGCCAAGTATATGCACAATGTATTGTGCCAACAGTTGATAAATTTAACGTTAATTTGATCCAGAAGCATATAAAATTTTTTGCTACATTTAGTTTGGATTAAAGTAACACCATCAGTAAGTGCACAGACATGACGCAAAAGTTTTAACATTTAAAATAATAAACATCACAAGAAGTAGGATAAAAATTGTAGGCAGGTTGGAGTAGGTACCTTTCACATGAATTTTCATCAGAGACCTTGGAGAAGTTACTCTTCTTCGAGGAATCTTTCCATAAAAATGGCTCCAAAATTATCTGAAGCTGAAAACATGAAGACAGAATTATCAAAGACATAATTACGATATTGTAATGCCACTATTTGTTCTCTGTGTAAATACAGGATATACATAGAACAGCATGCAAGTTGCATGCATGTTGTGTCATGGACTCAGGACATTTTTCTTTTCTTTTTTTATCTTTTAGATTCTTAAGGCATGGGCCTTGGCACAATGGACAATGGACCACAGTAGTAGCCTGAGGTCAAGGCATTGAAACAGTTCCTCAGCATAAATTGCTGGGGCAATGTTGCGTAGGAAAATTGCCCCCATGGAATCTTTATCTGCTTGAGTAGAAGCCTTCAGCACAGGGTTTGCCCCTTATGTTTTAGATTCTTAAAGAATATTTTGTAATAATTAAGTCATATTCCTCTATCAAATATCTTAATAAACACATGTTACACTGAAATTAACCCCTAAAAATATGCACAAAATGACCAAGTACTATCTAATCTAGTTAATATGACTTGATTATCTGAGGAAGAAAAATGAGGAAATAAATCAGTTCCAGTTTAGGAGCTACTCTGGTGAATGGATCTTAAAGGATCTGGGCAGTACAGTTGCTTCCAATATGTTTCAGGGGACAAACCTTTGACTGTGCAGAAAGGAACTTGGTCTTGATCAGTGAAATAGGATCTGCAGGAATCTGATGTGCAAAATCAAGCAGAACTAAAAATCAAAGATGGAAATGCAGATATGGGGGAGCAAAATGGAAAAAAAGAACAAAACTTAGGAAACAGTGTATTAACTGAATATCAATATACACTAGGCAAAAGGCACAGGACATATATGTAACAAATAACTCACAAGTTCCGGTCTTCCATTTCTTACAATGTACCGCTTGTTCTGTGAAATTGGCTGCAACATTTCAAGAGAGTTATCAGTAAAAGAAACAACTTATAAGGATGGGAACCACACGAAACCATAATCCACATTAGGGTATAGGATTTGTTCCTCACTTCTTTTCCTCCTCTCTTTTTCTACATTATTAGTCATTTTCCTAGTTCTGGAATTGTTTTATGGTATCAAGGCAGGTTTTGCTTGGGAGTTGCTCCCATAAGTGATAAGCTTTGAGAAAGTCGTTTGAGGTGGCACGGCCACGTTCAACAAAAACCTATAAATGTCTCTATACTGAGAAGTGATATAATCCAGATTGAAGGAACTAGAAGAGCTAGGGACAGACCAAAGATAACCTTAAGAGAAGTGGTGAGAAAGGATATGCATAGCTTAGGCCTTGTATCTAGCATGGCCTCAAATAGAACTGATTGGAAGGCAAGAGTCCATGTTGCCGACCCCATTTAGTTCAAACAAGGCTTGTATCAGGGCAGGTTTGATCATTGTTTGCAATCTTCTCCAACACTGTTTTGAGTGAATACATAGATTTCTCTCATGTGGCTGCAGCCACCTTTTGCTGCAAGTTTTTACAGTGATAGGAGACCAGGAGTGTTTTGATGAATTTGATTGGGAAATTCAAGACCTAGATCATATCATGGTTCAAAAAACTTGGTGTCCAAACCCATCTTGGTAGGCCAAAAAACAAATTGGACTCAGATCTCACATTGGTGCAATTTTCCTTTTTGGAATTTGATTGATGATTTCATTGGGTTTTTAACCTAGTTTGGGTCTGAAACTTGGTCCAAAGCATATTTTGGTCCTTTAAAACACAATGGCACTATCATATTTCGTAAAAACCAAGTCCAAGTTGGAGTTTCTTTGGAACATAGGTTGTATGTTACAATGTCACAAAAAAACCGAACTCTATATATAATTTAGTTATAACCAATACCATTGATGTAAAACATTTAAGCTAGCATTACAAATGTAAATACATCAACCTTAGACCTCATCAACTCCTATTTCATCCAAAACATATCACTTGAGTCAATTCTTGCTTTCACAGTCTACTTATAATATCAAATACTAAGTCGAGATCCCGACAAGTACAAATGGTTATTAATAATATTTGTGCAATCCCGTGAGTTCTTTGTCGAAGAAAATGAGCATGGAAGTACATTTCACCAGTTCTGGAGCTCATCACCGGAAGCACCAAAACCAATTTAGATAACGCAACTTTATTGCTTGGTTTGCAAGGTCTCAACCAAGTATGTGTAATCCCCCTAACTGTTTTGTGATCCTTACCTCAAAGTTGACAAAGAAATGAGCCAATTCCAAGATCTTGATTTATGGTTCATATCAGTGGCAAATTACTGATCTTTGGCTATACAAAAAATACTTCCTGTAAAGTCCTTTTCATGGGATCATAAGATCATCTACATAGGGTAAGTTGATTTTTTGTCCTGATGCCAACAATTTCATGGTTCTGTTGGCTGAATCAATTCTACCTATTATTTTCAATCATACCATCAATTTTATTTTAATTTTTTTAGCATTGGTAGTCCCTCAAGTAAATAAGGTCGCTCCCCCTCGGATAATGATCAGACGCTTTAATCCATAGCAGCACTACACCCTTTGGTGCTGGTGGCTCTGCTTTGAAGGTTTTCTAGCAACATCAATAGTTGCCACTAAAAAAGACTATTGGTTGAGTTCTATTAGGAGTTTAATTCTATTAGAAATTTTAGTTCATGTGATTTTCTATTTCATGTTATCCATGTAAGGGTATTTATGTAACAGTGTTCTTTCCAATTTGGATTTATGCCGCGAAGATCTAAAACGGAGGCTATTTACCCAATCAGGAGACTTATGGAAAGGCATAGAGAATTCCAAATCTAGATCAGCGATTCCAAATCTGGTCCTCCTCCCTGGTGAAGCAGCAAGATAAGCGACTACGTCTTCTCCGGACTGCAACACAAGGTTTGGTTCTGCGTCTCTGACTCCCATATCTTAATCGTCTTCATCCTTCTGCTGGATTCTATCATACTGAAATAGAAGCGAGGAAGCTTTCATCGTCTTCATCTTCTCGGTCACCCGTGAAGCAGCAGTGACAAAGTGTCAAATCTCGGCATCTGAACTCTGCCTCCGACCTCTCCACAGCCTCCGTCTCTACATCTCTCCTCCTCCTTCTCTCTGTTGTTGTTGCGTTGAGTGACTCAGGAGGCGGAGAGACACAAGTCACTTCTTGTATCTCTCCGCCCCCTTCCCTTCCCGCTTTCTGATTCTCCTTTCTCTCTATATTTCTCATTCTCTCAATCTCATCTACTTCCTGATTTTATGTTGTTTCTCATCTCCTCTATACCCTGATTCTCCTCTCTTTCCCTCTGCTTCTTCTCCTCTTTATCTCATCTCCTCCCTGTTTCCTACCATTGCTTCCATTTTCTCCCCTCTCCTCCCTACCATCTCCTTTGTCTGGGAAAAAAAATTTTGAGATTGGACGTTTTAGGGTTCCGTATATGGTCGTTGATGATTTCTATTTTCAGTGGTCTCTCTAGTTTTGGGGAAAGCCTTGAGGGCCACTGTTGCCAATCTCCCAAGTTCTATTTCGTTCCCAGTTATGGTCTCATCTCCTTCCTCTTCTCTCCTTCTCCCTCCCCATTCTGCTTCTGGTTTCAGCTTCCTCGTCGAGGGTTCTTGTCCTTAATGGCTCTTCTGGCGTGGGGGAAGCCCTAAGGGCCATTATAGCTATTTTCTCCGAATCGAGCTCATTCTCAGATCCAGATGTTTCTCCTCCCTATGTTTATCCTTCTCTTGGCCCTCTCTCCATCCTGTATCATGGTTTCATTCTGTTCGTCAAGGGTACCAGCCTCTGATGGTCTCTCTAGCTTTGGGGGAAGCCAAAAGGGCCATCATTACTGAACTCTCCGAACTTCTCCAACCCTGATATATTCTCTTCTTATCATCTCTCTTGTGTTGATTCCAGCCCTTTTCTTCCCTTTGCTACTCCTTCTCTTCCCTTCCTGTTTTTGGGATTCGCTCCAATTTGTCAAGGGTCTTGCCATTGATGGATTCTCTAGCTTTGGGGAAAAGCCATGAGGGCTCTCGATATTAATTATTTTGGAGTCTAATCTATTCTTCGCTCTTTATCTCTTTTTTGTGTTGCTACCTACCCTTGCAAATGTGATACTGCTGCGTAGGTCTATGTGCAAAGTATGTCTATGGATCTCTTGTGCTATGTAACAAGTCTGCTATTGTTATTGCCCTTAAATTGTTGATTGGCTCATTGTCTCAACCTTGAGCCTCTTTGCTTGTGTATCTATTTGTTGTAATTGTTGCTAGTTGCTTGGCCCATTGCCTCTTAGGTTGCTTGTTAGTTGAGGCACTATTCTCACTCTATCGCTTGCTTGTCGCTTGTGCTATTGTATTTACTTCTTTTGGTAACGAATTATTTAATCATCCAAAAAAAAAACTTTAAGCCCATATCTATTTGCACTTGTAATGGATGAATTAACCAAAGACATTCAAGATGAGGTTCCCTGGTGTGGATGAATTAACCGAAGACATTCAAGACGAGGTCCCCGGGTGTATGTTTTTTGCTAATGATATTGTGTTGACTGATGAGACTCAAGTGAGGATTAATACCAAATTAGAATCATGGAGAGCAGCTTTGGAATCAAAAGGCTTTAAACTAAGTAGAACGAAGACAGAATATCTAGTCTGTAACTTTCGTCATGATCGGGCAGATGATGAGGTGGTGATCCTTGACGATAAGAAGATTCCTCACAATGATTGTTTTAGGTACCTAGGTTCAATCATAAATAAAAGAGGTGATATAGAGGATGATGCCTCCCAAAGAATTAAAATAGGGTGGATGAAGTGGAGAGGTGCGTCCGGGGTCTTGTGTGATCTACGTATTCCATTGAAGCTTAAAGGAAAATTTTATAGGACCATTGTTCGACCAGCTATGATGTATGGTGCAAACTGCAAAGTGTTGGGCTATTAAAAAGAATCATATAGATAGACACAATATAGCTGAAATGAGTATGCTAAGATGGATGAGTGGCAAAACTAGGAAGGATAAGATAAGGAATGACCATATTAGAGTTGGTTTGGGAGTTGCTCCCATAAATGATAACCTTCGAGAAAGTCGTTTGAGGTGGCACGGCCACGTTCAACGGAGACCTATAAATGCCCCTATACGGAGAAGTGATATGATCCAGATTGATGGGACTAGAAGAGCTAGGGGTAGAGCTAAGATATCCTTAAGAGAAGTAGTGAGAAAGGATATGCATAGCTTAGGCCTTGTATCTAGCATCGGCCTCAAACAGAACTGATTAGAAGGCATGAATCCATGTAGCCAGTTGGGACAAGGCTTATTGTTGTTGTTGTTGTTGTTGTTGTTGTTGTTGTTGTTGTTGTTTGTTCTTTTCACTTCATTATAAATAAAGGGCTTGAAATCACATTGATCCATTCAAGCCATTCTACCACAATCGGCCTTCTAAACATGGCATCAAAGCCAAAAGTAGATTAGGGAAGGAAAAAAAATCAATTCTCTCTCTCGATCTCCCTCTCTCTTTTCTTTCGCTGTTGCTAATGCCACATACTACACCTCCACCATCTCTGCAAGCATCCTCCTCCGCCATCACCTATTCTACTACTACACCATCTCCGCCATCACCTAACCTTCCATCCACTTATTACCCATCGCTGCGACCAGACTGGCAACCAGACCTGATATCGGCAACCGTCGATCCCAACATTCCTACAACCATCAATCGAGGAACCATCGATCTAGCAACCATTCTAGCAACCAGAACTATAACACCAAAGGATAAAAAAGGGGAGGAAAGAGAAACCCCATCGACCCTACTTCCGCCTTCCTCTTCCATCCGCATTCCCTTTTTTTTTTTAATCTTTGAAACGATACTTTAAAACGATCATCTATTAAACCCCATCAAACCTAACACATTAAATCCATTCACCCAATTGACCTCTGATTTCTCCTTTTGAACCAATACCCAAAAAAAAATGATGATCCTTACCTTGTGAATCTTATAAATCCCTAGATTTATTTCGGGTGGTTTGGCTATCCAATTATGCGATGTTTCAGTTGTTTCGAAAGGGTGAAGATTGAAGAATAGCAGACAGGTTTTAGAAAACATGGCAACCATTGATGGTACTACTGCTCCCACTAACTTCGAACATTATCCCACTTTTCCTTTACTTTTGGTGAGATTTAATGGAACAAATTATTTTATCTGGTCTAGATCTGCATACCTAACTATTGCTGAAAGAGGACTTGTTGGATACATTACAGGCACCACCATCAAGCCTACTACCACAAGTGTTTCTCAGGATAAATGGATCTCGAATAACTCTCTTATTATGTTGTTCCTTTTGAATTCCATGAATCCAAATATTGCCCGTAGATACCTATTACTTGATACTGCAGCCTAGATCTAAAAGGCTACTACAGAAACATATGAACAATTAGGAAATGATGCACAAGTTTATGAGCTACGGAAGAAACTTCATAAGACTACCTAAAAGAACTGATTGTGGCCTAATATTATGCTAAGTTGCGATGTCTTTGGCAGAAGTTGGGTCATTATAGGGATTATCAACCCACTAATCCGGATGATGTGGCTACTTATAGAAAGCACATTGATAAGATTCGGGTATATGACTTCTTGGTTGGTTTGAATGTGGAGTATGATTATATCAAGGTATAAGTATTGAGTCGTTCTCCCTTTCCTACACTAGAACAGTCATATGCCCTTGTTTAGTGCAAGGAAAGCTGTCGATTAGCCATGCTTCATGCTTCTATTTGGAGAAATCAGCCTTACAGTCTGTTCGTACCAAATCTGATTCAACCAAGGAGATTGTCAAGTTGAGCACTATCACAAACCATATCATACCAAGGCAAACTGTTGGAAGCTTCATGGGAAGCCTGCTGATTTTGAGCCGAAAAGGGAACAAAGAAGGGGAAAACCAAAGGCCAATCTTTCTGAAACTGTTCTCACAATACCCTCTGCAAACATTGGTGTTTCAAAGGAAGAATTAGCTACTTTGCGACGTATTCTCCAATCTTCTACTGCTGGTGCAGCCTCTACTACTACCTCCTCCACTACCAACTCCTACCTTGCTACTTCAGGTAAAATTTTTATAGGCTTCCATGTTTCTTCGATTTCTACTCCTTGGATCATTGATACAAAAGTCACAGATCATATGACAGGTTCATCCTCTTTTTTCTTACATTATTCTCCAAATTTTGGGAAAGATAAAGTTCGAATTGCTTATGGCTCTTGTTCTTTCTAAGGATCATTCAGCTTTCTCCATCACTTTCTTTGTCTGAAGTTTTGCATGTTCCTTCCTTATTTACTAATTTGCTTTCAATCAGTAGTTTTACACATAACTTGAATTGTAAAGTGACATTTTTTCCATCCTATTGCGTCTTTCAAGATCTAGTAACGGGGAAGGAGATTGGATGTGGTAGACTAGACAATGAACTTTATCTGCTAGAGCCCATTGGAGGATCTACTTATGTTTTGGTTGTATCTTCTCATTTGGTCTATTCGGTAATGTTAAACCTTCATCAGTGGCATTGTAGGCTTGGTCAACCCCTCTAAGAACTCTTAAGAAAATATTTTCTGATTTATTTTCTTGTTGTTATAAGGACAATTTTTTTTGTGAAGCCTGCATTTTTGCGAAGTAGACTCATTCTACTTATTTAGCTTCTCTTCATAGTAGAAAATCTATTCTTTTTGTGTTAATTCATACTAATGTATAGGGCCCCTACCAACGTTTGTCTATTACTACCCATGGATACTTTGTTACTTTTATTCATTGTCACTCTCATTTTACGTGGATTTATCTTTTAAAACAAAAAAAAAAAAAAAAGGTTTTTCGATGTTTTCATAATTTTCATGATATGATTAAAGCTCAGTTCAATGCCACTGTGAAGATCCTTCGCAATGACAATAGCACAAAGTATATTGATGGGAAATTTTAGAGATATCTCTCTAACTCTGGCATAATACATCAAACCAATTACATTGATACAACTACGCAAAATGGGATTGACGAAAGGAAAAACCGGCATCTATTAGAGATAGTCCGTTCTATTATTATTGCTATGAATGTCCCTGACCAATACTAAAGTGATAAATTGTTGGAGGAAGGTGCTGGAAAAGTGTGAGTTTTCGCCATTCCAAATTCCTTAAAGTAAGCAGGCTTTACTGCGTCCTGCACATGAATGGTGCATGAAGGTTGTACCCACAGTCTCTTACCTTATGAATACGATGTCCAGTAAGATTTTTTTGGATGAATAAATAATTATATTAAAGAGAAAGAGGAAAACAACCAAGGTTTTTAATCAGAAGACCGAAAAGAAGAATTGAGACCCCAGGAGACAACAATAAGCCTGTTCCTTGGGGTATCATCAACAAAGGGGTGGGGGATAGCTGACAGTCTAAAAGAGACATCGAAAAAGATGGCATTCCAAATCAAATTAATAAAGCAAGATTTGGAAGTCCATCTACGAAGATTGCGCTCCCACCAAAGATGATGGATCAAGGCACAAAACACTAGCTTTCCGATCCAATCGCAAATGGAAGATCCTGAAAAGTGTCTCAAAATCCAAGACCAATCTCGCTGAAACCCAAGGGAACGCCTCGAACGTGGCCAAATGGTAGAAATGGCTTTTCCCCAGATTGATCTAGAGAAAGGGCAAATGAAGAAGAGATGCTCAAGGTTTTCCGTTCCAGACCAACAGAGGATGCAATTCGGGTTGACATGTATGCGGCGCCCAATGAGGAAGGATTGGGTAGGGAGGGCAATGTTTAGGGCTCTCCAAAGGGTAAGGGAGTGACGTGGGATGTGGTTTTTTAACCAAACCAAGGGGGGCTAGGGGGTTTTGGGTTGTGGGGTCTAAGAAGGTTCTAGGCCGAAGAGGTGGAGAAGGACTTGGTGGGAGAAGGGAGCCAAATGGTGATGTCGCAGGGGGAACTGGAGAGGGGAGGAAGTTCCATACCTGTGTGAGAATGGGAAGAGGAGGAGGGATCCAGGATCCATTGGAGATGAAGGTTGATAAAGGGGTGGATTTGGGGATGCGGGCATCATAGACTGTGCGGGGGCATAATGAGATTCTCCAAGAAGACTCTTCCTTTGTTATTTCTCCAAAAAAGTTTTTGGTTGTGTGTGTAATGCCAAAATCACAGCCCACCAAAACAAGTTGGCTCCCCACAACCTAATCTACATATTTCTGGGGTATTCTACTACTCGAAAGGGGTATAAATGTTATCATCTACCTACCAAGAAAACCATTATGTCCATAGTATAAATTTTTAATGAGTCTTGCCTTACTATACTCCTCTCCAGGGGGACGGTCCTAGAGGAGATGTGTTCTTTCCAACTCTGGACCTTCCCTACCACACACATAAACTGTCACACACCACCACAGTACAACTTAGGAGCTCAAGAAGAGTTTGACCAAGGGGAGACTTCAACCCGTATACCGAATGACTTTAATTCTCCCCACTCCGTTTTTTGAACCATGTGAAGAATCTAGTAAGGGAGAGACCACTCCTGTGAGGCACACTATTGAGGTCTTTCAAAACAATATTAACTAGAATAAGGAGCTGAAGACTTATTAGAGGAAGAATTACAATCGCCAAAGCAAGTGAAGAAAGGTGACATGTTACCACTTCAGTCCCTTACTCCAGAATCAGTTTCTACTATTCCCCTTGAGATATCTTTTTCTAATCTTCCTATTGTTGTTAGAATAGGAGTTAGATCTTGTACAAAGCATCTCATAGCTAAATATGTTTTTTATGACTCTTTGTCTAGCTCTTATCGTACTTTTATATCCTCCCTATCATCTATTTATGTTCCTAAAAGTTTGGAAGAAGCCTATGCTGATAAGAGATGGAAGGCAGCTATGGTAGAGGAAACGCAGGCAATGAAGAAAAATTATACTAAGGAGTTAGTTACACTTCCTTCAGAAGAAAAGAAAAAACACCCGTGGGCAATAAATGGGTGTTAGTGGTTAAACGGAATATGGATGGATCGGTCAACAGGTTGAAGAATAGGCAAGTTGCAAAGGGGTTTACCCATATCTATGGGATTGATTATCAGGAGACTTTTGCCCCTGTTGCGAAAACTAAACACTGTCAAAGTTTTGTTGTCTATGGCTGTGAACAAAGACTGGAACCTGCACCAATTGGATGTGAAGAATGCCTTCTTGCATGAGGAGTTGGAGGAGGAAGTATATATGAAAATCACAAATGATTTCTCTGATGACAATATTACAGGGAAAGTTTGTCAATTAAAGAGGTCAATTTATAGGTTGAAACAACCTCCTAGATGCTGGTTTGGACGCCTCCAGAAAGTAATGACCTCTACTAGGTACAAGCAAAGCAATGTTGATCATACACTGTTTGTCAAGATGTTAGGAACCAATATCACACTTCTCATTGTTTATGTGAACGATATTGTCATCACAAGGAATGATGGTGAGGAAATACAAAGGTTGAAGGACTTTCTTAGCAAAGAACTTTAGATTAGAGATCTAGGAAGTTACCGGCACTTCCTAAGAAGTGAGGTGACTCGATTAACGAAGGGTTTATACCTATCCCAGAGGAAGTATGTTCTCAATTTATTATCAGAAGTGGGAATGTTGGGGTGTAAAGCAGTTAATACCCCTATTAAGGCTGGAACTAAACTTAACGAGAAAAATGGAGAACTAGTGGACAAAAGAAGATATCAAAGGCTAGTAAGAAAGTTTATTTACTTATCCCACACGAGGCCAGACATTAATTATGCCATAGAAATAGTAAGTCAATTCATGTATAATCCATATTCAACTCAAATAAAGGTTATAACTAGAATACTACAGTATGTGAAGGAAGCTCCTAGAAAAGGAATACTTTAGTCACTCACTGATAATCTAAGGGTAAAAGCTTAAACTGATATAGACTAGGCTGGGTCTCCTGACAAGAAGTCAATTTCAAGTTACTATACTTTTGTTGGAGGCAATCTAGTTACTTAGAGGAGTAAGAAACAAAATGTGGTAGCTTTATCCAAAACTATAGTTCATGGAGTTTGTGAGTTACTATGGTTGAAAGGTTCGCTAGAAGATATTGGATTTGAATTCCAAACTCTATGATGTTGTAATGTGACAATAAGGCTGCCATTAGTATTGCCAATAATCTTGTGCAACATAATCGAACTAAGCACATTGAAATTAACATATTTTTTGTCAAAGGAAAGCTAGAAGAAGGGTTGATCCGCATGCCTTTTGTGAGATCTAGAGACCAAAGTGGCAGATATTTTCACTAAGAGTTTGAAGGAAGGAGATTTCCTTCCTATTGTAGGTAAGTTGAGGCATAAATGTTAGTCATGCCCAACTTAAGGGGGAGTATTGGTTGAGTTTTATTAGGAGTTCGATTCTATTAGGAATTTTAGTTCACATAATTTTCTATTTCATGTTACCCAGGTAAGGTATTTATGCAATAGTGTTCTTTCCACTTCATTATAAATAAAGGGCTTAGGATCACACTGATCCATCAAGCCATTCTACCACAATCGGCTTTCTCAACAAAGACTACATTTGAAATGGTTCAAGATGATTATAAATTCATCACATGTTAACACGTATACCCAAAACTGTATGTAATGCCTTCAACTTCGTAAGTCACAGATGCATATTAATGGACATCCAGAACTATATGATAATATATATCTTCCAGGTCAAAATTAACTGACAATTTGTTGTTGAAAATGCTTTTCAGAGTTTGAATATAGCACGAAGCTGGTATCAACTCAACTCAGTACCAAACATTACCATATTCCAATTAACCTCTAAGATAACTACTGGATGGATCTAAACCTATAAATTTTTTATCATGAAAATATGTGGATTTACCCACAAGGCTACTAGTCCAAAAAGTTAGGGCAAGCAAAATATAGTAACACCATGAAAAAGGGCATGAAAAATACGCATTATTTGACCAAGAAGTCCAAAAAGTGAGGATAGGTAAAATATGATAACACCCATAGGAAAAGGTTTGTAGACCCATGTCCATTGTCAGCTTCACGTAACAATAGATAAATAATGGGTCATTGTATTTGCCCGCAAACTTCATAATACTAAGGATGCCCTCCGATCTTGGAATTTATCCCTTGGTAACATTTGTTCTACGGCTCTCCTCTTGTCATTCTGACCTCCTTAGAGTCCAAACTCTCCTCCAGAATGATCCCCTTAAGCCTTCTCTGGTTGATAGAGCGAAAGATCTCTCCTTTGAGCCCTTTTCCCTAGGAGCCCAAGAGGAGAGTTTCATTTGCCAAAAAGCTAGAATCAAGTGGCTTGAGCTTGAGGACTCTAACTCTGCTTTCTTTCACCATTCTCTGAAAGCCTGCCACAATTACAACTCTATTCCACTTCTCCTCTCTAACAATGGCTCTTGGATCTCTGACCCCCTTAGTATCAAAGCAAAAGTTGTATCCTTCTTCTCTGGCTTCCTTTCTCCCCCCTCCCTCCTTACCCGTACCCCCCTTCCCTCTAGTTTAATTAACAAATTCGTTGATCCCTCTTCCCTTGCTTCCCTCTGCTCTATCCCCTCCTAAGATGAGATCCTCTCTATCATCAGATCCCATAAGTCTAACCGGGCTCCTGGGCCTGATGGTTTCAGTATAGGTTTCTTTCTCGCCACATGGGATCTCATTGAGGATGACCTTGTCCATGATATCCATAGCTTCTTTTTCAACCCTTCCAGCTCTCTTCTATTGGCCAAACTTTTCTTTGGCTCATCCCCAAGAGACCGGGTGCTTGCTCCCTTTCAGAATTTCGTCCCATCTCCCTTTGTAACCTTCTTTGCAAGTTCATCTCTAAGGTCCTAGTGAATCAGCTTAAATTGGTCCTACCCACTCATGTGAGTGCTAACCAATCTGCTTTCATCTCCGGCCGTAGCATCGCAGATAATATTCTTCTCTGTGTTGAAATTGTTCACGGCTTTGATAGAGCTTCCCATTCTCCTGCTACACTCATAAAGGTGGACCTCCATAAAGCCTTCGACTCAAGCTGTTAGGATTTTATTAGTGATGTCCTCTCCTCTATGAACTTTCATCCCCCTTTCATCTATTGGATTGAAACTAGTATATCTTCTCCCCATTTCTCCATTATCACAAATGGTTCTCCCGCAAATTATTTTTCCTCCCGTGTAAGTATTCGACAAGGATGTTCCCTATCCCCCTACCTATTCTCCCTGACCTTGGAAGTCCTTTCTTGCATCCTCCAATCTAAAACTAACTAGCTTCTCATCTCCCTTTTCTCTAAGTGCAAGTCTCTCATAGTCACTCACCTTGCTTTTGTTAATGACCTCATGATCTTCTCTAAAGCTGATCACTCTTCAATTTCTTCCATCATTTCCTCCCTTAACCTTTTTGAATCCCTTTCTAATCTCCGTGTCAGTCTCAACAAGTCTACCCTCTTCCTCTCTGGATTTTCTAATGTGATGTGCACCACCCTTCTTCAATTAGCGGGATTTAAGTCTAGCTCCTTCCCAGTTGTTTACCTTGGTCTCCCGCTCATCCTTGGTAGACTTACTAGAAACCACTGCACCCCCATGCTCGACCATATTTGTAAGAAACTTCAACTTTGGAAGGGCAAGCTCCTTTCCTTTGCTGGTTGAGTGGTGCTCATTTGTTCTGTTCTCCAATCGTCCTACCTCTACTGGTGTGGTATTTTCTCCGTCCCCTATTCCACCATTTATGCCATGGAATCCCTTTTCTGTGGTTTCCTTTAGAAGGGTTAGGAAACCTCTTGCTTCCTTCACCCCATTAGTTGGTTAAGTACTTGTCCCAAATCGGAAGGGGGTTTGGGCTTCCGCCGTATTCAGGATGTCAACTCGGCTAGTCTCTTGAAATTTATTTTTGGAAGGTTGCCTCCAAGCATGACTGCATTTGGGTCAACTGGGTTTATTCTCACCTACTAAAATCTGATTCCATTTGGACCGCTCCTCTCCCTACAAACCCTTATTAGGTTTGGAGGAAAATCCTCTTCCTGAGACCATGCACCCTACCTGCCATTGCAACCTATATCTCCTCTGGCTCCTCCACTTCTTTTTGGCTTGGTCAGTGGCATCCGATGGGTATCCTTTACACTTTCCTCGGCCCTCGTGCAGTCTATGAGTCTCATATTCCCAATACCACCCCTATCTCCACTTTCATTATTAATGGCTCTTGGGGGGCCCTCCCCCACCCTAGTCTCACACCAAGTTTGGGTTTCTCTCCCTCCCATCCATGTCTCCCCCCATTACCTCACAGTTTGGCTTCCCTCTTCTTCCAAACAATTCTCCATTTCCTCTGCTTGGAACCTTCTTCGTTCCCCCTCCCCCATGCCCCTTGGCCGTCGCTTTGGTTTAAAGGCCACATCCCCCGCCACTCTCTAACCCTCTGGAGAGCCCTCAAACTTACTCTCTCCACCCAATCTTTTCTTATTAGCCACCACATTCCGGTGTCCCATAACTGCATCCTATGTTGGAATGGTTCATAGGACCTCGAACATCTTTTCTTCACTTGCCCCTTCTCCAATTCCCTATGGGGAAAAGCCCTTACTTCGATATGTCCCCGTTCAAGACTCTCCTTTGGATTTGCTCAAGATTGGTATTGGGTTTTGAGAAAATTTTCAAGTTCCACTATTTGCGACAGGGTTGAGAAGCTAGTATTCAGTGCCATTGTCCATCACCTATGGTGGGAATACAATCTTCGATATGGAACTCCAAATCCTACTCTCTATATTTGATTTGGAAAGCCATCTATGTTGACATTTCGACTAAATTACTTGCTATTCCCCACCCACCCACCCATCCCCAGTTACTGATAACCAAGGAACAGGCTCATTGTTTTTACCTGGTTTCTTAGTTCTTCCTTCCTGCCTCCTGTCTGAGGCTGCCCCCCCCCCTTCTTTTGTACATTTGGTGTTCTTTGCTTTATTTATTATTAAATCATCCAAAAAAAAAATATAATGGGCAATACGTGTTTTCAGGCACCAAACATACTTGGTGTTGTATTCGGTTGCAATTGCATTACAATTATGCAAAACATGATGCAATGCAAATTTTCCAATTAAACATAACTTTGTAGCATAGCATAAAAAAATTCAAGAATGATTCAAGTAACTTAGTGCTTCAATTTACTTATATGGCAGCAAATGCAAAACATAAACGGTTAAAATCAACCATAAGAGTAGCTCAACACATAGCAGCAACAATAAACTGGCATAAACATAAAACCCATACAAACTGTTGCTTTGAGCGAAGCCCCAGATCATCGAGCAATTTTCTGACTTCCATCTCACTTTCTGTCTGCAAGGAAACAAAATCTCAAAATAATTAAAAGAGTACAATATAACCCAAAACTGAACTGTCAAACATTTACAGGAACTGATTAAACTCCCAAATACACATTGCATTCACCAATTGTCTACCTCTCAAGTATTCTAGTGTAAAACCCACTTTTTTTATGACTAAGAAAAAGCATTATAAGCAATTTCAGACCCAAATAAACATGGTGACTCTAACGCACTAACCATTGTGTTTGCACCTTCATCCCATATTAACCCATTATGAGAAACACTTCTCAGTTTTCCACCAGCTCTTTCTTGAGCTTCAAATACCTTGACATCCAAGCCATGTGATTTCAAACTGAATGCTGCTGCAAGCCCACTAAGAAAATGACAATATGATGTCAGACCCACGGCATATCAGGGGGAAAATTTTCAGAATCCTGAATGCTGCAGCAAGCCCACTGAAATAATTCATATCGTGTAAATACTATTAAGCACCACTGTGTAGGACATTAGTAAAAATGATACAGCAAAAGTTCAACCAGAAATAGAAAAGAAAAGCCTTCCGTTAAAGAAATAAGCAGATGCTTTAGAAGCGTACTCAACTACTCAAGAACATGCTGACTGAATTCTTATCAAACAGTCTAAAGTTAATATAACTAAGAAAAGAAAGCCTAAATGTTTAGATGACTAAAATGAAAATTGAAAAGGAATGGCAATGCATACTAGAACAGTCACAATTAATAAGCTAACTTAGCAGAGCGACAATGCTAATTCAGATAAGGAACTAAGTTCAGTATATCAAAAAACATACCTCACACCGGCACCAACCACAGCCACGGATTTAACAGGACCTAGAAACCACATTGCAGAATGTTCTATCAAACCCACAACTAAAAAGAGGACACAGCATCCGAAAGATAACGAAAGGTAAAATCCAGTATAATCAACAACAAAACATTTAAAAAGTAAGAGACAATTTATATCATGTAGTAACAATGATGAATTGGGTTTTGAGTTCTTCGAAAAAAGCGCGCTAAGTTAGCTTGTTCTACACAAGCTGAACCTCAATTTTCTACCAAAATTTTGCTCCGAATCTGTCAGAATATTAATAAATGCTGATATACTCTCTTGAATAATTAATTTTCTCATTTAAACAGCTATGAATTTCCAGTTTGAAATTGCACAATTTTAGTTTTCAAATGCAGATATTATAAGAAGGAAACAATGAGAGATGAGAGGAAGGAGAGGACTACGCTCAATTGTCTTATCTTCTTTGATCGTTGAGGTCGTCGTCGCCATTTCTTGGGGTTCTCCTACCCAGGAATTGCCTTCGAATACTAACAGATGACTTCAACTCTGTCTGGCTACAATGTAAAATGATCAAATTTTGTAACCATGGTCAACATAACAATTACCGGAAGTCACCGCCACCCGGTCGTTTGACCAGTATAAATGGTCGGCTCCGCTACGTTTCGGTCGGTAAGGTTGTGCTGAATTCTGCTCGTTCTAAAATTTATCGATCTTGGTTTGGAATATCCGAATTGTTGTTCTCCAGTTTTTTATTTTTTTATTTTTTGTGGTAACAGTTGTTCTCCAGTGGAGTACTATCATGTTTGAACCCAACAAAAAAAAATACTATCATATCACACTATATTACTATACAAAAGTAAAATCTCATATTATTTTGCCATGGAACATGATTAAAATAACATCCTGCTACGAAATAGACGCTTACAAATAAGGTTTAAAGTATCGGTATCGAGATCGTATCGGCCATGTGATTTTAAGAGACATATCGTCTTATATTGAGTATTGTATAATTCTAACTAATGTATTTTAGTGTAATTCAATTGAAGTATTGTATCGAATTAACTAATGTATTTTAGTGTAATTCAATTGAAAAACGTATCGAAATGTATCGTATCGGTTGGGTCAAAGACGGATACATACCAGCAAATATCGCATGGTATCATGGGATACTTTAAACCTTGCTTACAAAACCATGTACTCAATACCCTTTTACTGGAACTTCTCACCCCTTCATAGCCTTCCACCCCCTCCCCCAAAAAAAGGAAAAAACAAGTATGAGTCAAAAGATCCAAAGCAACAAAACTAAGTTGGTTCAGCTAGCAAATCAGCCTAAAAAGGATCATCTCCAACTCCAAAGATGATTTATGAAAGATATTCAACATGGTATTATTCTCACAAACCATTATTGAGCACCAATCAATTGCCTTATTTCTTCTCTACCAATGTGAGCAAATCGAAGATGCCCATTTGAGATTAATTTTTGACGAATTTCAACCACCAAACTACCTAATTATCTAGTTGTTTTACACATTACAAATGCTCAAATTTTAAAATAATAATAAATAAAAAAACAATAACAACAAATAAAAATAAAAAAGTCCTGGTTTTGAAAATAGATAGTTGATTATACTTTTGTTTTGTAAGATAGTTGATTATACTTAACGGTGTTAGTCGATTAGGCCCCACACCGTAATATATTGTACTAAGGGGACTCACACGTAAGAAACTCACCAAAAAAATTAAAAAGAAAGACACATCCACGAGGATTCTCCAATATCTCACCCCCTACTATACCAACAATTTATGCTTTACATAACATCAAAAATCCCTCCCAAAAAGGACAGGAGTATCTACTCCCAACACCCCCAGTCCCCCGCAAATGCCCAATTGGGAGTTGTTCTCAAATCATTCTCGCTTTAAATTTGTGTTGGCTTCTTTGTTGGGTTAGACGAATTCCTGTAGTTCCAGACTTATACTAACGCTTTAGCATACTAGAGATTCATCTTGAGGATCCAATGCCAGACCTGACTCCCTCTCCACTTGATGGATTTTCTCATCTACCCATGGCGCCAAAATTGGTTTCAGCACTGTTAAAATTTACTCTTTTTAATTCTGGTTAGATGGCACTGTTGCTATTACAAAGATATTATGCTGCTTAATCGTAACAAAAGCAGAAAGTCTTCGTGCATTTGCACATGGGATTGTACTAGTAACAAATAAATGAGCAACCAAATGAATCTTTGTATACTAGGCATTGGGATTGTAGACATGGATTAGTCATCTGCATATGATGCACACAATAAACAACATGTAGGGGTGTATATATGAGCTGTAAATGTATAGCCAAGATCTGCTCCTCAATTCATTTGTATTTCTACAGAGGATATCTGAATTTGTCCAAGGTTCACCCCTTTATGACTGATGACTATCTAGTTGACTAGTCAAACTAAGTTAATTTGCCGTAATTCCCTCTAGGTGAAGCTTGGTTGAACATACAGGGATCCATGCAAAACCTATTATAAGAAACAAACAATGAGAGCAAACAAACCATGAAAGTCAAGTAACCACCTCTGACGATCAAGTTAATCTATGAAAGCAAAATTAGAGTGAAGGATGAAAGACTAAAAACAAGGAGTGGTAGGGTTGAAATGAAAAATAATGAGCATACACTATTGTTGTAAGTTGATTTCAATTGTATTTTAGTTAATTTTGACTAAGGTAGGTAGAGGGTTTATATAAAGTAACTTGAGGTTGGACATTCATTGGATCTTCCATGTTAGCCTTGATCTTATATTCTCTTAACTTGACATGTTGGATTCCAATTGATGTAGGTCTCTGCATGATATTCAATTACTATAATTGTATAATGAATTCCCCGGGCAGTGTGTCATTCATGCTAATATGTCACCAGAGTATCTCATACAAAGCGGATATGGTGCTAAATTCTTGAGCCCTTTGCAATTATGATATTGGTGTCAAGCGAGGATGTTATTGAGAAGGTTACAAAGCTTTCTTCCTCAGGTTGGTGTCTCGATATCTCTTTATATTTTTTTTGATGATATGTGGTCGAGTTCCTCGGTTGACTCGACCTTTGCTAATAAGAGGGCATGAATCCGGCTTGGTCAACGGCTTGAGATCGAGTTGGAAATCGTACAACAATAAGAAAATCAAAGACAAATAAGAGTTGAAGACAAAATTTGTTAAATTCTTAAATTTCAAACATAACCTCTACCATCTATAGAACAACAATTTGGTGGTTTTGTTTCGTGACTTGTTTGAATGCTTGAAAAGAAAATTGGCAATCTGCTTTGAGTAGACAATCTTGCTCTATGGATATTTGTCTCCAACTAAATACTGAAAGATCTCTAATATTGGTGAGAATACATGTGTCCAAATTTGTGAGGGTTGGCAAGCTGGAAAATGGCTAACTTGACAACTTATCTAACTCAACAAAGACATATAGCCATTCTAAGTCATTTTAGACCTAAGTTAACAGTCACGACCATGTTGCATGTTGACGAAAAGGTAAACCATTGCTTTATTTAAATTGTATGTAACAGCTATCTTGAGAATGTAGTCAAAGTGTGCAAAAGCCGATGAAAGTGAACTCCAGTTTAAAAAAAAAATAGTATTATTATATTTAAGACTAATGTGGAGAATTTTTTTGGTCTATTGTTTGAATTTGAATGATCTATAACCGGTTCATAATGTTGTTGATGCAGATCATACAGTCTCAAATATCCAAGTGGTTAAACCCTGAACACATTTTTTTATTTTAATACAAAGACGTTTTTTTCTATTGGTAAGGGTTGAATTCATGACTTATCTACCAAAAAGTGGAGTTCTCAAACATTCCAACCCTTCGTTGGCAATTTTTTTTTGAGACAAATAAAGAGGGGATTCGAACTGGACATGGGGCTACCAAATAAAAAAAAAAATTGCTTGGGGTGGGTGAGTTTGAGACCACTGAACCGTCATCCCTAATAAAATAAAATTTGTGGTAACACTCACAATCTCCAATATACCATTAGTGGTAAAGTAAAATTCCAACCGTTGGATCGCGACAAAATCAATCACATGATTCCCAATCCAGAGCACAGGATGCCTTTCTATATTTTATAAACAGGCACCACCGCAGCTAAACGAAATTATTTAATCCCCATATTGTCCCTGCCAAAAAACCCTAGACCATACCCAAATTTTTTTTTTCTTCTTTTCGGTAAAATAGGTCATCCCCCATTACCTTGCCAAAAACCCTAAACCCCACTTCAATGCTACACTTTTCAGTGCTAGCTGCTATCTCCAAAACACTCCGCGGAGCAGCCAGAGAGTTGGCCGAGAGAAGGAAAGAGGAGAGTCTCTGACAGTTCATCCTCCGTTGCCTTTGGTGTTCAAGTACTTTGAACACCTCTTTACAGTTGATTCTCGATGGCGTTGTATCTTCTCTACGAATCGGCATCTGGCTATGCTCTTTTTATGGCTCATGGCATCGATGAGATCGGGCAGAACGTCGAAGCTGTTCGGAGTTCAGTCCTTGATCTTAATCGATTCGGGAAGGTAGTAAAGCTTACAGCTTTTCATCCATTCGATTCTGCCCTTGATGCTCTCAACCAAGTTAATGCTGTTTCTGAAGGTGAGATAGTCAAGTTATCGTTTTATGTGCTTTCTCTTCCACATTACTAGTTTCTAAGCTTGTTATTGACGAACGGGCTCTTTAGGTTATCTTTACTGGTTACCTTGCTCTTCGATATTTTCCGTTGGTTATGCCACTGACAGATAGCAGGAAAAAACGTATTCGAACCTGAAATGCAGGCTGGAACTGGTACCTATTGTATTTAGTATCCTTAGTATAGATATCTAATTCTTGAGGTGTTATTTAACCTCATTTGATATTTCATACTCTACCGAAAGAAAAAATCTTTCATATAATTGAAGTTGCTGCATTTTTGCTGTTACATCTCCTGGTAGTGGCACTACCCTCTTTTTTCTGTCACCACGCGATTTGGATGATTGCGGTGGCATCTCTAATTTCAATACCTTTAGCTAGTTGCCTTGCCACCTTTCGTTGCGGTTTCAGTTTCTCTGAAAGGCAGAGAATAGGGTTGGTAATATTTGCTAAAACCACGAGTGTGCTTGAATAGTTTGAGATATGCTGGGTTTCAGGGCTTATGACTGACGAACTGAGGAACTTCTTGGAGCTGAACCTCCCAAAAGCAAAGGAAGGTAAAAAGGCAAAATTCAGTCTTGGAGTTTCAGAGCCAAAGATTGGGTCACACATATTTGAAGAGACTAAAATTCCTTGCCAAAGCAATGAGTTTGTTCTTGAACTTCAGAGGGGTTTGCGGTTGCATTTTGACAGGTTTATCAAGGACCTAAAGGTTTGATATGCAATTGGGCCCTTCCTTTTCTTTTGCGTTTGGGAATGTTTTCCTGATTCCTAATGTTATACTCTTTGCTTTTACCATTTTATTTATAGCCTGGTGACTTGGAAAAAGCACAGCTTGGGTTGGGACACAGCTACAGCAGAGCAAAAGTCAAGTTTAATGTCAACAGAGTTGATAATATGGTTATTCAGGCCATTTTCCTTCTTGATACCCTTGATAAAGATGTTAACTCATTCTCTATGAGAGTCAGGTTGGTTTCTCTGGTTTGCGTCCATATTTTACATTGTCAATTTTGTTGTCCTGGGTACTGCTGAGGTGACTAAGCTATTGTAGAAGTCATGTTATCAGAACGGAGTGAAGTTTATCTTTTTTCACCTCTAGCTTGTGTTGAATGACGTCATGATATTATCTGGCTTCCAAACCCTGTAGAAACTGTTTTATGTAGGAGACTAGGTTAGACATATTTTCGCATGGAGACCCATAGTTGTGCGTGGATTTGTATCCTTCTCCATTTTACCATTTGATTGATTCTTGCTAGTTAATTTCAGTTGACATTTTCCTGTAGGGAGTGGTATTCCTGGCATTTCCCTGAGCTTGTCAAAATTGTCAATGACAACTATCTCTATGCTAAGGTAACAAAATTTATCGAGGATAAATCACTGTTATCTGAAGACAAAATACCAGCTTTAGCTGAGATTATAGGAGATGAAGACAAGGCCAAGGAGGTTGTTGAAGCTTCCAAATCATCTATGGGTAAAACTCCTGAATTTATCTCATGTGGTTAAGTTATTTCCTATATTCTATTCACTCTGTCTTTGTAATTGTTTGCAGGACAGGATTTATCACCAATTGACTTGATTAATGTCCAGCAATTTGCTCAGAGGGTAATAAATCTCTCTGAATACAGAAAGAATCTCTATGACTATCTGGTTACTAAGATGAATGACATTGCTCCTAATTTGGCTGCCCTGATCGGTGAAGTTGTCGGAGCTCGTTTGATTTCACATGCTGGTAGTCTCACAAATTTGGCCAAGTGCCCTTCTTCTACCCTTCAGATACTTGGTGCAGAAAAAGCACTATTCAGGTAGTTACTCTAAGTCACTTGCCCCTCTAGTACCTGCTTTCCTTTATAAGAAGCTTCCTTCCTTGTGAATTGTTGCATTGTGTCTGTCAGACATTGGAACTAGTAATTCTCTTATGTCATGAATGATTTAGTTTGATGATTATTGCCAGATGCACCAATTCTGACTGCCTTTGCTAACGTTGTAGAGTTGCTCCTTGGCCCTTTTTTTTTTTCTTTTCATGTTGACCAGGAAATGGCCCTCCTTTTGAACACGTCACTTCTAAAATCCTGTTTTCTGGTTCCAGTAATGTACTTTTACCCCATGCTTGCCTCCTTGGGGAAATAGAATATTATTGCCCAGCTTACTTCAGGTGCAGTTATTCCAGAAAGATGATTATGCCACTTGATAATTGGAGATCATGTATATAATCTCTGTGGCATAGGTGGTAATTCTGCAGGATTTCAACTTCTTGTAGGCGAGTGCCTACTTGTTCTTGGAAAAGCTAGTTCAAAAATGGATGGGGAAGGGGGAGTTCCTCTCCCAATTAGAAGCATGCTGTCCACATAGCAAGTCTTCCCTCAAAGGTTGAATGAGAGCTAAGGTGGCCATTGGGCAGATCAAGATAGAGAGAGGAGTTTTCTCTCTCTGATCTAGGAGGGTATGGATCTGCTTATATAGACACCTGAGGAGTTGATCACTTGGAACAGGGGAAAACAGAAATACAGAATGATGAGTGGGATATGAATGCCTCTATTTTCTACTTGATTGCTATCTGATCCTCGAGTAACTTGAACCGAAGCACTAGGCAATGGGCTGAAGTTATCACAAAGAACATTCATAGTATAATCCCAAGTCAATATTCATGGAAATGTGATGTTGAAATTCTGACCTAGGGATATCCAAGACTCTATGTTCGCCACGTCAAATTTTGGGCCAAATTCACATCATATCCCAGGCAGCTTCCCTTGTATTATCTTCTAATCTGGCATGTTTAATATATAAGTATTGGGCATGGAATCACTCTACACATTTTAAAAAGTATACCTGAGAATCTTATAATTGATTCTTACTATTTATGCTTACAGGGCATTGAAAACTCGGGGAAACACTCCAAAGTATGGTCTAATTTTTCATTCATCTTTCATTGGGCGTGCATCTACGAAAAACAAGGGCCGTATGGCTCGGTATCTTGCAAACAAGTGTTCCATTGCATCTCGTATTGATTGTTTCTCAGGTAATACATTGCTTTTTGATTTGCAATTTATTCATTTTTCAAATTATAACAATATTTTTGTTGGCTACTTGAGTTAAACGATTATTTCATTTTGTGAACACAGAATCAAGCAGCACTATTTTTGGGGAGAAGTTGCGGGAGCAAGTTGAAGAAAGATTGGACTTCTATGACAAGGGGGTTGCACCTCGCAAAAATATTGATGTCATGAAAGCAGCCATGGAAAGTACCCAAAACAAAAATGATGTGGTCATGGATGGTAAGAAAGGTTTTCTTTCTGTACTTCAGTGTGGTTGCTGATACACAAAAATGAATCAGTTATGCCAACTTTTATCTGGGTGGTCTGAATTCCGGGTCATCCTGTTTGTGTTACGGCTATATAGAGAACAGATGAGTAAATGTGATGCTTTTATTCATTTTGTGAGTAAAAAATGGAAAGGAAAATACCGTGAACCTCATGGGCTCTACATCCTCTAGTGGATCTCCCAATGGCCTGAATCACAATTCTGCAACCTTGGTTGTATCATAATGTTGGTTAAATGTTTTGAGGACAAGAAAAATTCTAGTTACCTTGACATGCATGAGAGTCGGCCATTAGTGCCGCAGTCTTCTCTGTCCACTGAACAACAACTACAACAACAACACAAGCCTTGTCTCTTCTCTCCACAGACAAGAAATAAAATTAGGAAACAGCAACACCTTGCCCCAGTATGTTCTGACTTCAGGTTATGGCTTGGTCTGCCTGATTCAAAAGATAGCTGAAATTCTCATTATGTATTGGTTTACAAGTCTAGGTGGGTCTGATATTTGCTTATTTTGAGGTTTTATGATTAATTAGTGAGTACTTATGTGCTGGGATGTTTCTCGTGTACTTATCCTTGCAGATGTGCTTCTTAATTCTTTTGTTGACTTCATACCATAGAGCCTTTATATGCATTTCTCGAACCTGGGAACTCAGGAGTCCAATCTGGCTTAAAAATTGATTTGATTATCTTGCTTGGGATCATATGTATTCGTTGTTGTTGGGTTCACTGGATGAAGTTTGTCTTATGGTTTGGACTACGGGTTTTGCTGCCTGTTTGCTGTTGCCAGTTATTTATCGTGATGACCTTTGTCCCTAATAATTTTCCCTGTATGCTGGGCATAGGCCTCTTAATTCTTTTTGTCTTTTTCCTAATCCTTGCTGACTTGAATCTGCAGATGATGAGATGACAACGGAGAATACAGAAGTGTCTGCAAAGAAAAGCAAGAAGAAGAAGAAATCAAAAGGTGAGGCTGCTGTGAATGGTGATTCTATGGATGTGGAGGAGCCTAAAGCTGTTACAAATGGAGTGGCATCTGACGAGCCACAAACGGAGAAGAAGAAGAGGAAGGATTCCGATGGTGAACAAGATGGAATGTCAAAGAAGAAGAAAAAGAAAAACAAGGATTATGCAAATGGAGATGATCTCCACACACCTAGTGAAGTAAAGAAGAAGAAGAAGAAGAAATCTAAGAGTGAAGACGATGAATGAGCAATCTGACCTTTGAATTCGTGAAAGTCCCTATTTAAACATATGGTCTCGGCTAATCTGTTAGAATTTGAATCATGTAGTCTGTAAACTTGCTGCTTGTTTGATTTTTGGTAAAATCTCATCTTTTTGTTTTATTTGTTTATTTTTATGCTTGATAATGTTTTTGCCATCGAATTGGTGTTTTTACATCCAGGATTAGTTTGGATTAGGGAATGGTGTTTCAATGGGCGATAGTAACTGTATATTCGTGCTATGTTTGATTGTTGCTTTCACGATCTTGGGTAAAAGAAATCACACAGGTGACCATGAGGGTTGAAAGGAAATGGAGGGTATGAGGAAGGATTGAGAATAGATGGAAGATGGAAGGATTAGCTTCATAAGGTGGGTGAGGTTAGAAATTTAAGTGAAGTGAGAGAGAACTCCGGATTGACCCGACTCCTCGTCGTAACTGGTCTGTAGTTGGAACTTGGAAGATTAGTAGCAATTTGAGCTTAGCAATTAATCTACTGCTCGACTCCCTTGATCTCCTGAGGAACGTTTGTGTTAGTGCGAAAGGGGAAAAAAAGAGGACATGATCTTTCACCTCAGTCTTGATTCATTTTCTCACTTTAACCCCCTTATATCCTGAGTTTTACCCTAGAGTTAATGTTATTCTATTGAATTATTTAATTTATTACCAGATCCTTTATAAGACTTAGACACCTTATGCCATTGGAAAATCACAATTAAGGGCGGATGTAAGGGCTGATGTAAGTTGGATAAATATTTCAAAAGGACAAGGATAGCCTTAAATGATAAATGCTCACTTGTTTCCTCTATTGTCTACAACTTCTTAAAACGAGATGAGTTTTTTTTTTTCTTGGTAAATTTGGAAGCTATAGTTCATGAATAGTTTTTTGAGTAAATTACAAATTGTATGCGATAGTGAGACTTAAATCCTGGGTGACATACTTTAGTATCTTAAATTATAGATTGCACACTCTCAAAATTACAAGTTTCGCACTCATCACTTTCTATTCAAAATTCTGTTAAGTTGTGAGTGAAATGCCCATATTACTTTCATATGATATAATGACTGATTTTCCCCCTGTTTGACCATGATTTTGATGATTTTCTTATTTTCTCTTCAAATTATTCTATTGAATGGGTTCCATTTCTCTTAAAATATTAATGCACCTAGTTGGTCGTATCTCTCAAGTTTTTTGGTAGGAAAGAGGTTTTTTGGCAAGGAACTATGGCAGAAAATTTTATTGCAAAGTGGTGGTTTCTGGTGAAGGTGGATTGTTTTTGACTAGGTGAAATTAAAAGATGGAAAGGTTGGGATGGTGGGGTAAATTGATCATTATATCATATGAGGGTAATATGGACATTTCACTCTTAACTTAACAGAATCTTTGATAGAAAGTGATGTGCGTAAAGCTTGTAATTTTTAGAGTGTGCAATCTATAATTTAGGGTACTAAAACGTGTAATCCAAAGTTTAAACTTCACTAAAGCGTGCAATCTATAATTTACTTTAATTTAAAATTTGGTTTATAATGATAATATTGAAAATAAATAAATAACAGTGTTCTTAAACTATGATGTATAATATTGAAAATAGATAAACAAAAACCAACTAGCGAGTAACGATGTTATTAAAGGGGACTAAATGATAAATTGAATAATATAATTTTTTTTTGGCAAAAGAATAATATAGTGGATGGTATGAATATTAGAGGCACTGAAAAATTTTCCCTCAGGAAAAGAAAAAAAAAAAGAAAAAAAAGAGAGCAAAATTCATTTTCTCATTCTTATTTCAAGACCTCAATCAAAATTACCGCCTAAAGATGGAGGTGGCGCCGCCACGTTCCGGGGCGGCGTATTACTTATGTTATGTCACAGCTTTCATGTCCGGTTGCATACTCTCATATAGCCTGTACCTGCTAGTGTGAGCGTTCGATGTACTCTTGAATTTGAGTGGTCGTTGTCTCTTTAAAAAATTTCAGAGCCTCAAAAGGCCAAAACCCTACTTTTCTGGCTCCCATAGTTGGCTTGCGAATGCTGTGTTTGTCTGTAGTTATTAACTGAATAAGCTCCAACCTCATTACTCCTCACGAAAGTAGAAGAAGAAGGAAACAGTAAGGGTTCAGAAGGGAGTTCTTCTTTGCACATAAATGGCTACTCTTCCTATTTCTCAATTCGAACATAAAATCATTGAGACCGTGGAGCAGAACTCCGTAGTTGTCATAATTGGAGAAACTGGTTCAGGAAAGAGTACCCAGCTATCTCAAATGTTGCACAAAAATGGATACACCAAAACTGGAATTGTTGCCGTCACACAACCACGCCGAGTCGCTGCAGTCTCCGTTGCACGGTAATTTCAAATCTTTATTGTTTTCATTATAACAGCTCGTTTAGGCCGTTGAGGTGTATGATTACGGCCTATAGGTAATATCTATTGGCAGTTGTTCTCTCGAAGTGCATGGCCACCTCCATAACTATCAAGCAAAGTAGTAACATCATTTGGTAACCAGGCGAGATTTATTAGTTTTTCTTAGTAATTGTTATGAAGGTAAAATAGAAATAGGAATTATCCTTGTAACTCCTTTATTTTGTATATAAAGCAGACAATTTTTGGCGACTGGACTAGTTCATATTAATCTTGCCAGAAAGATACAGATAGGGTTAGCCAAATAATGAAACTGAACAAGGAAAGAAAAACAAAAATGCTTCTAGAAACATGAATATATATATGTCTCGGATGAGAATAAACTTTGCTCCATAGTTGTCATTTAGGACATAAATTTAACGTAGGTCATGTGTTTGGAATTATCTCAAACTACATTTTGCATAGGATTCTTAAAGGACAGCTTCTAGGTAGGTCCTGTGAAACCAATAGTTTGATAAGTTTACATTGTCGATATTTAGACCTTGATTTTATAATTGTACTGCAGTCTGGCTTCCTCTTCTAAAACCAATTGGTCTTAGTCAAAGGAGAAACAAGACATCTAGTGTTGATTGAGAATGAAAACGAGCCAGACACATCTTTTTCAGAAGAAATAAGGTTTATTGCATGAATTTGTAATTGGCATGTCAAGTCCTTGGGTAGTTTGGTAATTTGATCCCTCACATTTTGCTCAGCCTGATGCAATTTGGATTGAAATTGTAAGGTAATCTGCGCAACACCATGTGGAAAAATTTGAACAACGAAAAGTTTGTTGAGATTTATGTGCAGGGTGGTAGATCATGATTTAAAGCATCTCCAGTTAACAAACTAAGTCTGGAGTAACTGTAGTTTGAAGAGCTTCAACTGAGAGCTAAAAATGAAAGGTTAAAAGATTGTGGGCTAGGATGGTTAAGTTGTTTGTCAGTTGGTGTGGGATTTCGTTGAAATGGTTAGGGTTCTGAGGTGGGTGTCCCAATTAGGCTTTTGGATGATCTGTTTTGGTCATTGTTTGGAGGGTGTGTGGAATAATGTGATAAAAAAAATGCTTAAAGTTTGAAACGAATTGGATGAATAGAAGTGGATATCTTGAAAAAGTTAGGGTTTTGGGGCAGTCTTTTCGGGTACACAAGAAAATAGTATATGAGGATGATCCTTAAATTTGGGACAGTTTTGATGATTAGATTGGTGTAAATCTAAGTTTTACTTTTGGTTTTCTTGGGGAGTCTGAAAATTCAAGCAAGGGTGAAACCTTGGATCTTGGATGGTAATTTGATATGTACTCTTGATGGATGTGTCCTAATCTAGCACTGACACGAACACTGAATTTAACTGTTGATTTTGTGTATTAGCATTACCTTTATTTTATGGGCATGCAAATTAGGCCAATACATCAATAAACCCAAAAATAAGAAGCCTAAGGTCTATAGAACCCACCCATGGGCTAAATTGAGTCATTTGGACATTCTTAAATGAACTAATATCTGTTGAGTGTCCTTTTACACCGTTGTCAAGATAAAATTTTACCGTTTTAATTCTATGTATTGGCATTCTTCCAGCTAAGAGGAAGTAGTTGGTTTGAGTCTTGTTCAGCTGAGCCTTGTTCTTGGGAGCTTCTTAACACAGGAAAATACCCCCTCTTATTGCTCTTCCTGCATGCTTTGTAAATTTCTAATGTCTTGCGGCTCTTGCCTACTGTGGGAATGTGTTATGGAAGTTATCTATGAGTTTCTGAATTTATTGTACACTTTTCTTTTTTTTTGGGTCATGTGCAGGAGGGTCTCTCAGGAGCTTGGTGTACACCTTGGTGAGGAAGTTGGTTATTCCATACGGTTTGAGGACAGGACTTCAGAAAGAACATGTATTAAGTAATGCTTGTGTATTCATATTATTTAAGACCTGTCTCTCTCTATGTGTGCTTGGCTTTTGTATTTGTCTTTTCCCGGAGCTATAAATTATTGGTAACATTCCTTTTTTTCTTCTCTAACTTTAGGGTTGTGGAATGCTCAGATACCTTACTGATGGAGTTCTTCTTCGTGAGAGTCTTTCTAACCCAGAGCTACATCAATATTCAGTAATTATTTTGGATGAAGCCCATGAAAGGAGTCTAAACACGTAAATATCCCTTTCTGTTTTCCTTTATCTTGACCATATTTTGCTTCCTTTTAATTCCATCTCCTCTAGCTACATATTTTTGAAACATAGATTTTTGGTGTCTAAATGTTTACTCCCTTTTCAACTGCCCACTACATGTTAATAATCAGATCCTTCTGTGAAATGGTTTCATGGAAGTTAAAATCAGACTGAATATAATCATCTCTTTTGTGCATCAACACTAAACATCGTGTTAGATTTATCCAGTTTCCTTCCTGTTCCATACCCATCTTCAATATATTTCTTTTGTGGATGAATTACTCATCTTCAGTTTGAATCCTGCATTTTGCCTTTTTTTATTTGATATGAGCTTTTGACCTTCAGAATTATTTATTCACAGTGACATTTTGCTGGGGTTGATGAGACGATTGGTGAAGATTCGCTCCTCTGATCTAAAGATTCTGATTACCTCAGCAACTCTAGATGGTGAGAAGGTATCAAGATTCTTCTCCAATTGTCCAATACTCACTGTTCCTGGGAAGTTGTTCCCCGTGGAAATACTATACAGCAAAGAGCATCCCAAAAGCTATATTGAGGCATCCTTGAGTAAAGCTCTAGGTATGATTAGAGATTTTGCTTTGCACACCGCATATCTGTTTCATGCTGTAAAATTCATGTTATGTTAGAAAACACTGTTAGCTTATCTCTAATTGCTATTTGCTATTCTTGTTACTACATTGCTATGTCATGCAAATCTTCTCCTGAACTGTGTATATGTGTATGAAGTTTGTCCTCTTCATTCTGAGCTTCTGTTCTTGCAATGCTTTGAAAAAACAGAGTCGTTCTTGGGATTTTCGTCCACATGTCTCCTGTTTTACTTGAGAAAGTTTGAATAATCAGTTTCCGTGTGTTGGAATACCAATTTTGCGGATGAAAAATCTTCTTTTTTTGGACGGATAAAAACTTCATTCCCAAAGGAGAGAAGGGGTGGGGATTCAATAGCGAACCAAGGACAAAGCGCAGCTTAAAGCAACAAAGAAAATAGAGGCTCAACAAATGCAACCAAGCCTTACACTAGGCAAAGACCAAAAACAGGCCCAATAGGCCAAGTTAGACTGGGTGAGACCTAGTTGGATAAGCGGTGGTGGAGAAGGGGCAGCGGAATGATTGGAGAAATGGGATAGGGGGAGATGGCCCCTGGGGTATATATGTAATTTTTTCTTTAAGCAATTGAGTCCCACTCTTGTCAACCAACACCCATTGGACCAGTTCTTTGTGGAGTTGGCCTCCAAAGCCTAGCATGTCAGTCTAACCAATTTGGTGATTCTGCACCAGCAGCTTTGTTACAAAGACGAACTGCTTAATACTTCTACCTTGTATAGGAAGAAACAAAAAAAGAAAAAGAAAAAAGGGCCTTTTAGGGCCACATCTTTCAAACTTTGATGTTATCGACTCATTTATAGTAGGTGAAAATTTGTTTTGCCATTCCTTTGATGTATAAGAAGTTTTATTTTGGTTCCTAGACTTGTATTTGTTTTTTTATGTTCTGCATTTGTTTCTACTCAAATACTTGCCGGAACAGATATACACCTCCGGGAACCAGAAGGAGATGTGTTAATATTCATGACAGGACAGGTGAGGAGCTTGCTTTACTAGGTGTAAAGTACTTTTAGGTGCCTTTTCTGATGTCTAGATGTTTCAGTTATGGCTCTTTTTATCGAATTTGTGATACATTTGTTTTAGGATGATATAGAGAAGTTGGTAAAAAAGTTGGAGGAAAGAGTTCAAAGCTTGGAGGAGGGTTCTTGCATGGATGCTATTGTCCTTCCACTTCATGGTTCTTTACCACCTGAAATGCAGGTGAGTAATCTCCATTGTGTTTTATCCAGTTGTCATCGCTTTTTTTTTTTTGGTAAACAGTTGTCATCACTTTTGTTGCTTATTAATTGGGGCCTGGGGGAGTGACTTGTGGAACCTGATACTCCCTTTCATTTAATTTTGTTGAGGAGAATTGGCACCAGTAAAATCCAAGTGGAGCCACTGTCCTTCAGGGGTCATCACTTGTGATACTATGTGCATAGGGTGCAAAATGGATGTGTGTCTGTTTAATCCATTTTATGTAAATCCGTTGTTTAATAAACTCATTTATCAATCAATTGTTGTCAGGAAAGTGTGTCCATGTATTATTACCAAATTGCTAGTCACAACTAGGTTTTGGCTTTGGGCAGCCCTTATCAGTTATCTTATGGTCATTACATGCGGTACACCTAATTGAAGTGGGGCAGGGTACTAATATGAGTACACAAATGTGTATTGGCGAGAATCTAATTTTATTTATTTCTACACATAGTACTGCTAGTTGTGTTAGAATGAACAAATGTGTTTAGCAAGATTTTATAATTAAGGGGACATATGTCACCATATTATTGATCTTATTTTTTGGATTATCAATGACTAAAGTTTAAGTAAATCTAGGCTGCTATACTGGCAATGAGGATATGGACTGTGGATGACGGTATCACCTGATAAAGTATCCTCTACTAGGTGTGGAGATATTTGAAATGGATCTAAGTGCATGATTGATTTATAAAACTAGCGCTAGTGGAATTGAAAAATGATTTTTGATCTAATTATAAAACACATTAACTTATTATACGTTTAATCACTTTTTTGGAAATGTGCACTTGGGCTTCCCAATTTGCCTAAAGCAGATGTTAAGTGGTTGGCAGTAATTAATTACATGCCCCAAAGTATAATCTATAAATATTGGAAAGTGGAGGGTCTTGTATGTGGCTATGTAAAGTTGCAGGGGCTTATATGTAAACGCATAATTATATTGGATTTAAGTGGAATGTGAATGTGGATACTTATCTAATTAATTATGTGTAATTAATTTATTATGATTATAATTCTCTTTTGGGTTCAGTTTCTTTGCTCTTTTGAGTCAAACTGGGGCTTCAAAGTCGAACTAGGCTTAGAGACAGAAAATCCAATCACAGTATAACTGGATGTGGCAGCCCAAGGGCTGCCCATACAAAGGCATGACCAGGAGGGAGCGAAGAATATGCTAAGCATACCCCCTCTTAAGATTTTTTTTCTCTCTTCTCTCTCTCTCTCTGTCTCCAACTTTTATGGATACACCCCCTGTGGTGAATTCAAGGGTTTTTTGGTTTGAAAAGTTGGAATTACATATGAGTGGCTTCAGAAGGACCTACTATGACTTAGTAGGGGAAGAATCAATATCTGGAGGAGGGGAAACGCCTGAGGTCCTCAGTTATTCATTTGATGTATGTGCTTGTTTCCTATTTTGAATTGTTTATGCGAGGGGGATCCAAATCGATCTTTTCTGCTGTGTATTCAGATCAGTGGGATGTAATTATTATTATTATTATTATTATTTTTAATATTTACCCTCTAGAGAATAGAGATATCCTTGAGACCCTACGGAGATAATATAGGATTATCTCAATGGGGTCACGCAGTGGGTCCCTAGGAAATAAATTAAGCCATTTGTCTTCAGTTTTGTTAGGGATTCCTATGGGGTCACAATAACATGAAGTATTACTGCACTTAGATGCTTCTCAACCCTAATCCAATTGGTCTGAGGTTGGAATGACCTGCTTTCACATTTAGAATAATGATGCAGTTATACATTGGGTCATGCAGTTGGAAGGTTGCGCTTGGCGTGTTGGTCAAGTGCTCACTTGCTGACTGCTTGGTTGGGGTTCAAGTCCTGGAAACAGGGGCAAGGCTGTGTACATTTGACACTTCTTGGATTCTGTCAAATATGGGAGACTTGTGCACTGTTTTCCTTTTCTTCTTCTTTTATTTGTTTATTTATTTTTACATTGGTGCAGTTAGGGAGTATTTCGTAGTTTGTTTTAGAATTAGGTAGTACTGCCGGGCTATGTAGCCTTGTGCTACCAAGAATAATTTTAGTGCCCCATGTCAGAGGTTGCAGAGTGGGGTGCCTGCCAGGCAGCATTCTTTTTCCTTTAATTTTATTGTTTGATCAATGTTGATAGAGTCCTTAGAAGATTAGAGTTTGAGTTAGATTTTGTGTCCAGTTTCAAGAAATGATTGTGACTTCCTTTATTTTTAGTGTATATCGTCATGCAATCTTCCATTTGTCATTGTTGCACTGAGTTGAATGAACTATTGAATTGACATTTGAGTTTTCCTCACTCGTTCTTGAAGTATCTGCTTTCGCTGTTCGTTGAAGTGGTCTACAGAAGCTTTTCCCTCTGAATTCACATTTAAGCCTTGTTCCTCTCTTTTCTATTTTCTCCATTCCCTTCTGTTTCCTTCTTCTTTCCATTATCATTTTTGCATGGAACTCTGTTTCTGGCCAACATTGAGTGCTTAGTGAAGTACAAAAGGGCATACTTAATGTACAAAGCTCCTGCCATTGCAGGGTATTGGCAGCCTTAATTCCCACTTTGCAGAAGAGCAGCTTCTGGAATAGTGCATTCTTTTTAACTTAATTCCTGATTGTCTATGCTCGGATCAACTTGCCCAATAGGGATCCAGAATCTCGTTTAATTATGAAATTACCACTACATTTCTAATTGAGTTATTTACTATGCCACTGGGCCCATACCAACCCAATTTAGGAATGTTGAAACCCGGGATTGCATAAACTTAAGTGGGTCAACTGAATATATCCAGATCCACAAAGTGTTCCATTATGAACCCATGCCGTACCTAGTTGTAGTCCTTATCCTTCACAAGACAACTTATTGATTCTTTGCTAGCAATTATGCACCAGTCATTTTTTTGGTATTAATACTGCACTTAGTTTTCTAATAATAAGGATGGTTCAGTTTTAAAAAATTTGAAAGTACTAGATGGGTGGTAATTTCTGTAAGCTAAGTCTGAAGAGAGTGAAAATAATAACATCTTTTACCAAGGGTTAAATAATTTGCACATTGAACAAGGAATCATAATATTATATATTAGGGCAGATGATTCAAATCAGCTGAATGTTTGTTATCGAAAACTAATTGGGTCCCAGTTGGTAGGGCACAGGGTGGCAGAGTATTGTTAATTTATTATCCTTAACACAAACTCTTCAGCTTATATCATGTTTGCTTGAGCTTCATGAGAAATGAGGCCCTGGGTTCAGCTAAATGTAAGTTATTACCGAAGGTACTTGTTTATCTGACCTCTCCAACTCACTACCTATTCCCACCCAAATAAAATAGAGATGTGAAACAATATCTTGTGTCATATCTCCAGTTATTTTTGCAGTTTCACATAAATGCTTGTTTTATTTATTCCCCTTGAGTGGATGGCTACTTCTTGGAGAAATACATGAACATAACCCACAATTGGCCATAGTCTATGAGTATCAAGATGATGGTTCCCATGTAGGAGGGTATTTGTTTCAGCAACTGCTCAAATTATTAAACATTATTATTGATGCTTTGTGTTTTGGCTTGGTCTCACAGGTACGAGTATTCAGTAGAGCTCCTCCAAATTGTAGGCGATTTATTGTTGCCACAAATATTGCCGAAACATCCTTAACTGTTGATGGGGTTGTGTAAGTACAGTCTATCAAAGATACTTATTGTGATGGACAAGTAGTCCAATGTTTCCTTGTCTTTATTTTCTAATTAATTAATAAGAATATAGAAAAGGGTTATGACTAGCGAGTTACATGGAGGGTTTAGTAATGGGGGACAGAATGGAGAAGAAGGAAACATGAGAGGAAATTTGAGTTGCAGGGGAAAGGGGAAAAGAAAGCTCATACAAAAAAGAAGAGAGAAAGCAGAAAGGGGGGGGGGGGTGTTGCACACATGCATGCAAAGAACTCAAGCTTTAATTCGTCTTTTTTATTTTATCTCAATAGGCTGATTACAAGTGTTTATATAATGAAAGAGAGATACTCCAATAAGAAAACAACTGTGTTAGCAATTGAAAACTAATTAAAACTAATTATAAATATCCTACCCAAATTAAAAAGCTGCTCGGGAGTGGAGCTACCCGGGGCCAAGGAGAGGCTGTGAGCTGCCCCCCCCCCCCCCCCCCCCAAAAAAAAAAAAAAAAATCTGTTGAAATTTTCTCTAGCCCTCTTTTCATGTGTAAAATATTACAACAGTGGTGCTAATCATCAAAATTTTTTTTTTGGGTGGGGGTGGGGTGGGGTTATAAAAATTCTCTATTAGAACTGCCCTATATTATTTCTATACTGTTTTCGGTTTCCCTTTGAACTTGTAAGTTGGTATCGTATGTATATTTCATATACTAAGTTTCTTTATTTGTTTTGTTTTAGTTTAATTTGCAATTTTCTTACGTTGATTAACTTTGTTAATATGATAGGTATGTCATTGATTCTGGATATGTGAAGCAACGGCAGTATAATCCATCGAGTGGGATGTATTCACTTGACACTGTTCAAATCAGCAGGTAAACAATGTTATCAGCTTGAGCTGCTTTCAATTTGTATGAATTTCCCCCCCTCTATTTCTCTTTTGAAAATCCAAGAAGAAGTTTGCTAAAGAAGAGGAACAAGGGAGCGATATACAGAAAACAGACAGTGCACATATACTGATGGATAATCGAACACTAAATATAGTGATAAATGGACTAGTATATGCAAGCCTTGTACCAAAATACTGCCACTAGGAGGTGAATCTTTGTCGTTTTGTTTTTGTTTTTTGTTCTCTTTTTCTTTTTCACATGGAGACTTTCTATACGTATGGGTCTACTTTGTTCTGGGGATTATCTTCCCTTGGACTGCTCCCTTTTCTTTTTCTTGTTCTCCTTTGGGTGGGGGCTCTGTGGGGTTGGGGTTTGCAGATCTTTTCTTTATGGGGTGGGCGGCATGGGATGAATAAAAAATTCCTTACCAAAGGAAAGGGAAGGGGATAGAGATCGTACAAGAAGAAAAAGAAAGGGGGGGGGGAGGAATGGTCATGCATGCACAATCACATAGGCTCTCAAAAGATAATTCATTTGTAGTCAATTTGTTGTTAACAATGGGGAATAACATCATAATATATTTAAAGAAGTTAAATACGTAATACAATAAGCCTAACTCTCTAACTAGGCATGGTACAAATTTTGGTCGAAACAGGTCGAAATTTTGCATTTTTGAAAGGTCGAAACGAAAAATTTCGTCAAAACTTGTTGAAACCTCGAAACTGTGGAAACTTGTCGAAACCGGTTCAATCCAGCTAGACCAGCTAGTTTATGAGAAAAAAAATTTCCCCAAATTTCGTGGGAAACATGGGAAATTTCGTGGAAACCTGGGACTTTTTCCTGTAAATTTTGTAGCTTTCTCAAATTTTTAATTTTTAATTTTTTTGTTTATTTTATGTTTTTCGAAATACCACGACAAATACCCCCTCCATCAGGACTTCCCTATCTAAATTGTGTATTCCCTCAGATTGGTTATCTTAAGCATGTTGATGACCAGACTCATAAAGTTATAGTTGTCGATTACCTTGACAACCATAGGCATAAAATGTCATGGGATGTCTATGTTCGTTGGTTGGAGGAGAGGATATTACAGACATAGTACTACTCAGCTCACATGTTGGATCCACTCTTGGCACTCCTCTTGGCACTAAGTTGTACTTTCCTTTATTTTCAGCTATTTTGAAGTTACAAATTATATATTAAATGTTATGTGCTTAAGTAGTTAAGTTTATAGTGTACTTTTTGGACAACTTTACATTGATGTTATGTACATTGAATGACATATCTACATTGATTTGTTTAGCAAAATACAGCCAAGTGTTCTTTATACTCTAATTAGTTTGAATGCAAAGTCCCACCCTAAGATACTCCTTAAAACTTGTTGAAACTTCATGTCGAAACTTGCATGAAAAAGTCCTAAGTTTCCTCGAAATTTCCCAGTTTCCCACCTAAGTTTCCCAATTTCACCTGGTCGAAACTTGAGTTTCCCACGATTTTTTTTATGTGACTAGGACACTAATTCAGATAAGGAAACTAATAGAACTTAATAACCAAATATCTTATGCAACTAATTCCTACTATAATCTAGGAAAGTTGCACATGCAAATGTACATATAACTTGTATCCAAATTTGAATTATTAATGATATGTTAATGGATCAATTGGTCCTTGTAATATTTTGTTTTTGTCGATGTTCTTGTAGTGAATTACTTTAACATGTAAATGTGGTACTTCTCTCTCTCTCTCTCTTTTATTATTTTTTTAAAGAAGAAGAAAATTTGGAAGGGGAGGAGTCTAAAGAGAAATGAGGATAAGAAGGATAGGTATAAGGGGAAATTACAATTTACTTAGAGTAATTTAGGAGCTAATAAGATTCTTGATTGGTAAGAAACTAGATATAATAATTAAAAGTAGAATTTCAATCTTTATTTAATTAATTAATTATTGAGTTTTTTTGGGGCAAGATGGATGAATTAATATTAATTATTGTTACACTTAATGTAATGTAAAATACGTTCTTGGATATTAATTAGCTATCCCTATTCAATTAATGAATACAAATACAAGAAGAAGAAGAAGAAGAAGAAGAAGAAGAAGAAGAAGAAGAAGAAGAAGAAGAAGAGAAGAAGAAGAAGCCTTGTCCCAAATAAATGGGGTTGGCTACATGGATTCTTGGCAGTCAGCGCTAGATACAAGGACTAAGCTATACATATCCTCTCTAACCACTTCTTAGGTTTGCCCCCAGCTTATCTAATTCCTTTAGTTTTGATTATATCACTTCGCAGTATAGGGGTATTTATAAGCCTCCGTTTAATGTGGCCATGCCACCTCAGACGACTTTCTTATAGCTTATCACTTATTGGAGCTACTCCCAGACCAACTCAAATATGATCATTCCTTATCTTATCCTTCCTAGTTTTGCCACTCATCCATCTTAACATCCTCATTTTTGCTACACTGAGTTTATCTAGATGATTCTTTTTAATAACCCAACACTTTGCACTATACATCATAGCTGGTCGAATGATGGTCCTATAGAATTTTCCTTTAAGCTTTAAAGGAATATGTTGATCACATAAGACCCTAGACACACCTCTTTATTTCATTCACCCTATTTCAATTTATTGGGAAACATTCTCTATATCACATTTTTTTATTATTATTTATGATTGAACCAAGGTACCTAAAACAATTGCTCTGAGGATTCTCCTTATCATTAAGTTTCACCACCTCATCTTCTACTTGATCATGACCAAACAAACTAGATATTCTGTCTTCATTCTACTTAGTTTAAAGCCTTTTGATTCTAAAGCTGATCTTCGTGATTCTAACTTGGTATTAATCCCTACTTGAGTCTCATCTATTAACACAATATTATTAGCAAAAAGCATACACCAAGGGACCCTGTCTTGAATGTCTTTGGTTAATTCATTCATTATAAGTGCAAATAAATATGGGCTTAAAGTTGATCCTTGATGTAAGCCAACTATAATTGAGAATTCATTACTTTGTCCCCCCACTATTCTTACATTTGTCACTGAATCATCATACATATATTCAATTAATGAATGAGAAGTGAAAAAGTAGGCATGATTGGTCAACTGCTTGTACAATATAATATGATATGACAGAAAAATAAACAAAAGCATTATTTTCCCAGCTGAAATAAATTCTTAAAATTTCAACTAGACCTACGACTCGGATTGGATGGGTTTCATCTCTGTCTGCAAAACTCAGTTGGGTTTGGTTTAGTCCAAGGTTAGCATATCTATATCAGAGGGTGGTGTGGGAAGGGAAATAAAACAGACAAGTTTTAAGTCCCTGCCTTGTAGAGTGGGGATGACATTGGCCTGAAAAAGGAAGGGGCAAGATCCCTAAAGCTACAAACAGGCTAAATCAGGGGGATGTTATATCAAGAGAGGCCAAAGCTAATCACAATCTAACAAAAAATAATGAAGGTGCCCAAACCTGGACATTTAGGATGATTAGTTAGGTTTTGTGTCCAAACAGGAAATGAAATGTGGTAAATGCGGGTATGTCCACCATATCACAACAAAATGACCCGGCAGAAGACAGGACCAAACCATGTTCTATTGTTACTTTACTGGGGTAGAAGAATACAGCATGCTGACGCTTGACTGTTCCCTTACCTTAACCTTTCAAAATGACTTTTGAAGTTTAGTTGACCAAAGAATTATCCCTCTTCAAATTAAACCTTCTATTAGCTGGAGAAAGGCTGCCAAGTCTCATTCTTTGGCTTTCCATTTGTATGTGTGTACCTTGTTAGTTCGTTTTGATTTTTGTCATCTCTCATTCTGCTTTCCTTTCACTATGGCTGCGTTTGTTTGCTGGAATAAAGGTGGGGTGGGAAAATTCTTGAAAAAACAAACTTTTCCTTTAAATCCTAAAAATGTAGTTTGTTTGGTCGCTTGGGGTGAGAAAGTTAGAGACAAGGTTCTTTAAATTGAGGAAACTTGTCTGGTGAGGTGGCAAACTAACTTTCCCACCCCAAGCCTTTTCAAAACCCCACAAAATGTGTGGGACTTTGTGAAAAAGTGTGAAAAACTAAAAAGTGGGACCCGCAATTAACATTTGTCTACAAAATTCCTTCATTTCCTTTCCTTCTGCCTCACCCCACTACACATGGGGCCCACCCTTTTTTCCCACCCCACCTTTGCAAACAAACACAGCCTATAGAAAAGGCTATTGGAGTCCAGGTGACGTTAAGGATGACCATTCTTCAAATCGACCTTTAGATTAGTCTAGACTATCTATGTTATTCTTTGACTACTTCTATCCATCACATGGAGAACTGAAGGGGTAAACCATTTTGATGGGGTTGTTGTCTATATAGATGATGCTGGTACACTCCACAGATTCACATGAATCTGTGAGAATCCAAAACAAGATGAGCCTGGTCCCAACTCCCAACCTTGTTCCGCTTCAGGAGGATATGTAGGATTTATTTTATTCGGGAAATATATGTAATATTTTACTTAAAAAGGGTAACAATTAGATGTGTAGGAAAAAGTCCAATTTGAGCTCTATTGAATTTCTATTTTTGTTCATCTAAGTTTTAGGAAGTAATCAGAAGATATATTTTAATTCTGTTGCTGTTTTAGACCTTAATTAGGGAGCTCTTTCTTTTTTATACATATGTTTGTAACTTAATTTATTGGAAGGACCGAGTATAATAGAGTTTTTGAGTAATGGTTTGAGTCGCCTGGCTGTGTGTGTGCACTCTTCTCTCCATCCTCCCTTCTCTTATGCATTTTCCCCTCTTCCAATGAGCTTTGATATTTCTTTCTTCCTTTCCAGTCCTCCACCAATGGGTACTATAGATACAAATGATCTATAAGCCTAACTTAACAGTATTGGTTCCAACCTGTGGGCTGATGAGAAAGTTGTTTGCTTCAATGAGAAGATGCTTATTCATCAGCTGAAAGATAAGATAATCTCAACCTGCAATGATACTGTAATTTCCAGACTGGAGGTGGGCTGCAGCCTTAATGCTGTAATGTTGCACTGGAACATTGAGTGAGTGACTTTGCTGCTCTATCGCTCTCTCCTTTTTTTTTTTTTTTGGTTGGGCGGTGGTTTTTTGGGAAGTAAATTTATATAAATAGTTCAGTGTTGTAAATGGATAGGCAGGGTAGTGGTTAAATTTCATTCTTTGTCTATTCATATATTAATTATTATTGGAGAAAAACAACTTGAAGAGCTATTGCTACAGTATCTTGTTGCCAGCCCCTAGAAGGTTCAAGTTTCTAGTTTGGTTGTTTTTATTTTATTACAAGACATGGTCTGGGCCTCGTTTGCTCATTGGTGCCACCTCCTTGTGAATGCCAATCACTTATTTCTTTCTCTTTAATCTCTTAATCTAGATACCTAAAACCAAAACTTTGCTACAGCTAAGTTTTCTCATTTGCCGTGATTGTGCATTGGCTATTTTGTTCTGGAGGTTAAACATTCTGTCCGGATGATATAGTAATTCAATTGCCTGCGGAAGCCTCTGTTACCACATGGCATTTATCTTTGTGTGGTAAAAGGATAAAGTGAATACTATATCAGTAACATCTGTTGATAATGGCAATCTCACTGCTCAGTGTTCTCTAACTTTGCCTTTTCATGTCCTGAATCACCACAGTTCTTCACTGTATAGGCATATGCTGGTTAGTTTTATTCTTTACGTGCAAGATGGAGAATATTCAGATCTTGATCATTCTATCAATGATTCTTGTCAACATATCTAAGTATCCTCAAAATCCTATATTTAAACTTAGTATATTGGGTTTTTTTATTTTTTATTTTTTAAAGTTTTTGTGATCATCCTCAGCTTCTGCTGGACACCTTTTTCATGTCCTGAATCACTACAGTTCTTCACTGTAAAGGCATTATGCTGGTTAGTTTTATTCTTTATGTGCAAGATGGAGAATATTTAGATCTTAATCGTTCTATCGATGATTCTTGTCAACATGTGCTAAGTATCCTCAAATCCTATATTTATACTTAGCATACTGGGTTTTTTTGTGTGTGTGTGTGTGTGTGTGTTTTGTTTTGAGTTTTCGTGATCATCCTCAGCTTCTGCTGGACACCCTGTTGTTCAGCTTGGCTGCCAAATCATCTTTGTAAATTCATTATGTTTCAACTGATGTACATACCGTCAAATGCATCCTCCTGAGAAAGCTAGTGGTTTCATTATAGGACCTTGTTCCTAATGTAGTGATACTTTGGATTTTTAGTGGGCAAGCCTAGGTTCCACAGTTAACCTATGCTCTTGCAACTTCTTGTTTGTTTGAAACTTGGAAACAGCTTCTCCTGTGAAGTAGAGGGGTAAAGCTGCATATGCGTGGCCCTCCCAGGCGCTGTAGTAACAGGAGCCTGGTTCACTGGGACACCCTTTTAGAGATTATATAGTAATTGAAAGCTAAAAGCTATCACTAAATTCTGTTTGTATAAATGTAGGGTGCAAGCCAATCAGCGTGCTGGGCGAGCTGGAAGAACCTGTCCTGGGAAGTGTTATCGTCTATACCCGTCCTCCGTTTATCATCAAGATTTGGCAGAAGTGACTGTCCCTGAAATACAACGTTGTTCTCTTGCTGGAAGCGTTCTTTACTTGAAATCACTGGATCTCCCTGATATTGATATTCTCAAATTTGACTTTCTTGATCCACCTTCACGTAAGGATTTTTTTTTATTTAATTATTTTTGGGATTGTATTACTTTTTTTTGTTGGACGTGTTTTTTTTGTTCCAGTCTAAATTTGCGCTAAATCCCCCCCCCCCCCCCAAATTTTTTTTTTGCCTTTCCCAAATAATCCTTATTTTGTGGACAGATTTTGTATGTTTAGCAGTAAATCTAAATTGTCTTGCTGTAGGTGAGTCATTAGAAGATGCTTTAAAGCAATTATTTCTCATTGATGCTATTGATGAAAATGGTTCAATTACAGATATTGGACATACAATGGCTGGTATGAATTTTCCCTCTTTCAGTTTATGCTTACTAGAAGATCATGTGTATTAATTGGAAGAAGTTGACAATTCATCTGATTGGAACCATATTAAATGCATATTGTTCATTATCTTGTTTCTTATTGTGCCTCTTACATATATTTGTGAATCTTTGTGCAGAACTTCCATTGGAACCTTCGCTTTCAAGAACCTTAATGGAGGCGAACAAGTTGGGATGTTTGTCGCAGGCTTTAACTGTTGCTGCAATGTTATCAATAGAGACTACATTGCTTCCGGGTCAAAGGTTTTCCTCGTCCCTGTATTTCATATCCTTTCAGTCAATTCTTGTGTATCTAATATTCATACTTTCTGGAGAAGTGATAATTTAAAGAGAAGGAAGATGAAAGAGAAAATCTGACATTGAAACTTAAATTTTCTGATCAAATCACAAATTTAGAGCCTTGGACTATAGTTTGGATTTTCAGCAGCCCCACATTTTCTTAAGGCATATAGCGCATATCTTTGTTGAACTTTTATGTTCCATTATATGCTTGAAATTAAAACCAAAAGGCTTTTTGGGGAGCCCAGGTAGGAAACACCATCCTTACACTGTGCCACATGTAAGATGATTTGCTTATGTTGTTGAATGAAGATGAGATGAAACATGCTAGCCTTATGTTCCATTATATGCTTGAAATTAAAAACAAAAGGCTTTTTGGGGAGCCCAGGTAGGAAACACCATCCTTACACTGTGCCACATGTAAGATGATTTGCTTATGTTGTTGAATGAAGATGAGATGAAACATGCTAGCCTGATGTCAGTTCTTTAGTTATATCACTATAATATTACTATGCACTATGCAGTGGCATTCATCCTGTTGTATGTCCAAGCATGCATATAGGTAGTCTTGCCAGTACTGTGCACTGCAAAATATTGCACTTGAAAAAAAGAGTACAAGTATCCCTCTCAAATTGAGGATACAACCAATTGGAAACAATAAAGATTAGGGTTACTTCACAAGAGACCAAATCAAGAAAAAACACCCACACCACCACCGTGGATCTCACAAAGTCTCCTTGCTTTGAGAGAGTGAGTAGATCTTAAGTTGTAGTGGATGGATGATATCACGGGCAACCAAAGTCTTCTTGCTTCTCTTCTCCTTCTTCTTTTCTCTCTTGTTTCTTTCTCTCTTGTGGCACACACGGCAACCAAAGGAGGAAAAACAAAAAAAACCCAATAATACCTAATCACCGTCCATGACTCTTTTCCCAAATAGGATTTAAAAAAAAAAAAAATCCAATTAACCGTTGGATTTTTCGGACCCCTATTTTTCCAGTTTACAAGCTCTGTTTGACTTTTTTGAAATTTGAGAAGGGGACCTTGGGGTCTACCTGTTTGCAGAATTTGGGCCCCATTTTAACTGCTATGTGGCTGATATTTGGGCCAGTGTGCTTTTATTTTCAGTTACTGCCTGATGGACTCACCACACTCCTCATTGAAGCAATGACACATTTTCTTACAACCTTCTGTTATCTGCTTTTGTCTATTGATCTTTTAGTTTATTCTGATTTTTTATTTACGTAGTATCTGTTTCAAAATCTTAAAATGTGTACTGGGGTCTAGTTGCCTTTCAATCAATGGGATCTGAAAGCAATTAAATTGTCTTGAAAACAAAATCGACAAAGCTTAAAGGCACCTGCTTTCCACAATCCATTACAAGCTATGGGTCTACAATTTTTACATGTGTTACTGTTTTAATTTTGAGAGCTTATTGCTCAGAAGGTATATTTATTCATAGGTCCCAATTGGGTGTTCATAGTTACAATCTGAATAAGTCCTATTTTTATAAAAATAATAGAAAGTGCTGAATTGATACTGATTACAGCTGTAAAGGAGTAGAGTTTGATGGTAAACTGCTAGTAAACAGCAGGAAAAAGGTATCTTTGCTCTGCTGCAACTTTAGGTCTCCATGGAAGAACTAACCAGGAAGAAAAAAAAAGCTTCAGGTTAAAGGAGAGAACGTGTTCTGAAAAAATGGTAGTATCTTCAAGTATTGAGAAGAACAATTTATGTGCAAGTCTGAGGGGAAATATATTTTTAGGGGGCGTAACTGCTGGGGTATAACAGGAAAACTAGAACTTTAGATCTGCCAAGGTTAGGTCTCCAAAGGGAACATTAAGAAAAAGGGTAATCTTCATGTATAAAGGAGACCAATTTCTGTGCAAGTCAGAGGGAAAACATATTTTTAGGTGGAAATTCTAGTCAAACAATGCGCATTATAATAGAATGAAGCAATTTACAAATAATTAATTAGCCAAACCTCCAACTAATTAAAAAAAAGATGATTCCCCCCACCCCCCCGTTTTTCTTCTTTTATCCTATTAATATGGGTCAACTTAACCTGTGATGTTGGTGCTCCCCTTTTTGTTTGTTTTTCTTCTCTTCCGCCTGAACATCTCTGAAGACGTCATGAGCCCCCCGTTTGTTTCTCGGCTGACGTATCTGAAGACATCCGCATCTTCTTTTCCTTTTAAGATAAAACTAACCAAACATAATAAAGAAACTGAAAAACTTCAAGTTTAAACAATCTCACATGCCTCTGATTAAAAATCTGCTATCGAGTTGCAAATCGCACAAACTTCCACATGTTTTTCTTGACTGTGACGGATGATCAGCTTTAGCAGATTTAAGCTCAGAACAGGCAGACAGCACTGCGGTAACAATAGTAGTAGCCATGTAAACAAAGAAAGATTTGCCAAAGGAAAAGAAGCACCACCAACTGGTCCAACTCTGATCGTGGATAGGTGCTTCAGATATGCAAGTCAGTGTGTCCCAGTTGATACACGCTCTGAGACCATGTTTATTGCTCAGAAGGTATATTTATTCACAACCCCGAAATTGGGTGTTTATAGTTACAATCTGAGTAAGTCCTATTTTGAGTTGGAAAAGAAGTACAAAAACAAGTAGGAATAGAAAACCTAATCCTAGACTGGTTAGAAAACTAGTCTAACACAGTATAGGAAACCAAAATAGAAAAGATAAGAAAACAAAAACATAATTAAAACATAGGAGTTTTAAAGAGGAGTCCTATTCCAATTAGGAAACCTCAATCCCTCTCACAACAGTTAAATATCTTGTCTCTTTTTATTTATCATGACAGAAAGGATAAAATTAAATAAAAAGCAGGATAATTTGGACTTGGACATGAAGCCTCATATCCCCCCCTTCTCTCGCTCAAACCCAGCCCAAAAAATAAAAATAAAAGAATAGAAAGAAGAAGAGGGTTTAGCTGTGGTATGCCGCTCTCATCCTAAAGGTATTCTCATTGACTTGGCCAATATGTTCCGTTTGTGGTAGGTAATGTGAAGACTTGTTAAAAGGAACTGGCTTTCAGATTTGCATTTCCCTCACTTTTAGTTCTAAGCTAATGATATTAATGGGGTTTATACTTTATGCAGATATCAGTGTTACTGTTTCTTTCCCTGAATATTCCTTTGAGCAACATTTTTATTTACATTGTGTTAAGAGTTTTTGGAATGAGATTTATGGCACTAGCAGCAGATAATATTAAAATTGTTCTTTTTGTTTTGGATATTTGGTTCTTTCATAACGTTTCTGTAGATAACCTTTTTCATGTCATTTTCCTGCTTGCAGTAAGAGTACCGAGAAGAAGCGCAAACGTGCTCCGTCTGACTTGCCAGATGGATCAGGTTGGGGTGACCACATTCAGTATCTCCAAATATTTGAGAAGTGGGACCTTGAGAACTATGATCCACGCTGGTGCAAAGATAATGACTTGCAGGTACCCTTCTGAATCCCTTTTCAATCACAAATATAATGAATAGATTAGTAATATGGCATACTTTCCGTGCTTTTCCCCCCCCTTGGGGGGGGGGGGGGTTTTTTTGGGGGGTTTCCCCCTCTTAATTCACACCAGAAATTGTCTTTCTCTTCTTCTCTCCAGACACGACCCCCCCATATTTTTTTTAATCCGGGCTTTTTTTATGGATGTCCTTGCCAAATGTATATGTTTTTTCTTCATCTTTAGTGTCTTCTTCGATGGATCCCTTACCCTTGTACCCTTTTCAACACAAAAATGACTAGCCCCGTTAATTCAGAATTTTGTTTATCTACGTAAAACAAGACACTGTTGTGGTCTTTTAAGGCATAATAAAGGGATTCAGCCATATATGGAGTGGCCTGGGATTTAATTGCATTTTATGCGCAATCCAGCCTTTACTTGCACTCTCTTTCTGCATCCCACCCTCAAGGTGTCTGGAGGTATGTTTTGAAAAAGAAATATTGCCCATGAAGGAAGGGAAGGCTCTATTTTAAAGCGTAGACAAAGAGGAAGCCACCAGATTCCTTCACACTTTTTGTGTTTGTATTGCTGGAATTTGCTTCTTGATACTCGAATTATTCCAAAACACCACTCCCTCTTCTTTTTCTCCCTAAGGTTGCGTTTGTTTGCTGGAATGAAGGTAGGGTGGGAAAAAAGCGGTGGGAAAATTATTGAAAAAGCAATCTTTTCCTTTAAATCCTAAAAGTGTAGTTTGTTTGGTTGCTTGGGGTGGGAAAGTTAGAGACAAGTTTCCTTAAATTAAGGAAATTTCTTTGGTGAGGTGGCAAGTTAACTTTCCCACTCCAAGCCTTTTCAAAACCCCACAAAATGTGTGGGACTTTGTGGAAAAGTGTGGAAAACTAAAAAGTAGGACTCATAATTAATACTTTTTCACAAAATCCCTTCATTTCCTTTCCTTCTCCCTCACCCCACTACACATGGGACCCACATGTTTTTTTTTCCCTCCCCTTTTTTCCCACCCCACCTTTGCAAACAAACGCAGCCTAATAGACCTCTATATGATGGGAATACCTACTTTTTAATTGCTATCAAGTTCTAGGACTGTTAAGATGCATGACCATTAAAACCAGTGTAACACCTTGTATGAAATTGGTTATGCTGCTGCCTTTCTGATTGTAGGTTCGAGGTATGATGTTTGCAAAAGATGTTCGGAAACAGCTTTCACAAATAATGCAGAAAATAACAAAAGGTTAGATTTGAAATTTCAATGAGCTTATAAGTTTGCTAATGAATTGTTAGACAATTTAGTGTTTTTTTAATAGACAATTTACTTTGTTTTTGTTAGGACACATTTTTCTTGTTGTCTAAGCTTTGGTTGCAGATGGTTATGTTGTTTCCATTACATGTTCAAGTTGAAATGGCCTATCTAGGGTGGATCCTTCCCAGACTGGCCAGACCCTGTAAATGTGGGAGCCTTGTTGGTGCACCCCCTTCCCTTCCTCTTGTAAGCCAGATAATTCCAGCTCGGTCCCTTATGCAGATTAAACAAAACATTCTTCTCCCAATTACTGAGGTCTGTCATCAATACCCAATTTTCTCACATGTACTGTCCATGTCTGCTGTTAATCCAAAATTACATGTGCCATTGCTTGCTACTTCAACGTAGCTCTTCTTCAGCATCTCCATGTCTTTTTACCACCACTAATTTACACAGCTAGTTTGAGTGCGGAAATACCATTGTTTGAGGCTCCTGCCACCATGGGGGCCTAGTGAGGGTCATAATGTACACAGCCTTACCCTTGCTTTTTCAAAGGGGTTGTTTTCATACTGGAACCATGAACCCCTGGTCACAATGGAGCATGCTGTTGCACCAAGGCCCGTCCTCTAGCACACAAGAAAACTCAGCTGTTGCCTACCGCTCCATTATGGAAAAATAAAGAAACCCTGGATTTCAATCTTCTTTGCAGGACTGTAGGTGGACCTTGCATGGTAGAACACCGTATATAGCACCCTTGTTTTTTGATTGAATGGTGAAAGTTTGTTGCATTGCCTGATAGCATTCAGATTCTGGATTGGGTCATGTCGAAGGAAGATTCCCATGTCAATTCTCAACTGATACATTATCAATGCAAACTTGGGTTTTTTTGGAAGTGCATCACTGATTCGGCTGTCAACCTGAGATACTCAGTGAGCATTGCACTCTCACCAAAAAATTCTGTTTCAGTTGCTAAGGAAATGTTAAGATATACGAAACTGTGGCACTTGGAGAAGTCTTGAAAGTCTTGCAAGCTCTTCAAACTTCATTATCCATATAGATCTGTTAATCTTTCTTGGGTCTGGGGGTCAAAAATAGACTAAGTATTATTTATTTCCCCACCTAACCTTTCGGCCTGTTAAAGGCAGGATTTGATACCAGAACCCGGCCGGACCCAGTTAAAGTCCTTACCAGTAGCATCATTTGAGATCCTGTCTTTGCCACTTTTATTTTGACATGCTGCAGTGGCCTAGTACTGATTGTATACAATGATTTTTCACATAATGTTCTTTTAGTGTTCAAAATTTATTTTACTTATTTGCAAATTTTCTTGATCTATTCATCCTAGACATTTTAGTTCATGAACCATCAGTTCTAGCTTTACCAAAAAAAAAAAAACCATCAGTTCTAGACTTGTTTTATTTATTCTTGAATTTTATGGCCTTTATAGTTTAAACTTTAGAGATTAAAGCCATTATTACTAGCATGAGGATTTTGATGCTTGCTTTTTTCTTAAACTATATATGTTACTCATATAGGGGTGTTCTAACATCTCTGTTTTCTGTGTCCCATCCGCTGCTGACAGTGCTTCAAATGGAGTCGCATAGAATAAAACTATAAATCAGTTACTTACATCACTGATTATAAATAGATCTTAGAGAAAATTACAGATTGCACGCTTTAGTGGGGCTTAAACTCTCGGTTGCATGCCTTAGTGCCCTAAATTACATATTGCACTCTCTTAAAAAAAAGAGGAAGCGCACTCCTAATATTCCATCCAAGATTCTGTTAAGTCATGAGTTACCCTCATTAGAACTACCCCTATTTAAACCCGCCGATACCCAACCCTTAGGTGGGTGAAGGGATTTCTCCCTTCACCCATCTTCTACCTACACCTCGCTGGGCACTACCGATTGCTGTCACTTGAAACCACCCCTTCGCTGACCACTGCCCTCACGTTCCCCTGCTTCTCTCTCTCTCTTTGTGTGTGTGTGTGTGGCATCAAACAATACTTAGTCATGGCTTCCTGTCAGTTCATCTGTCTCCTTCTCTTCTGCTTACTTGAGAACTGCTATGGTGCTTTGCTCTTCTCCTCCATTAAAAGAACACTGGTTGTTTCGAATTGACCGATCACCTTTGCTAATTCTTTGACAACACGAACAACTTTCTCCGGCTAAACTCCCGACTGTCGTGGTGGGATGTGTTCAAATGTGAAGGAAAGCAGAGCATCTCTGGCAAGGACCACCACATCCTCACTGAATACTTTGTGATTGGTGGGTTTTCCTTGTCAGATCACCATTGTCCATGCAAGGAAGATCGTCATGAATCAATGACATGGTGTGGATCATCTTCACAGCACAAGTGCCTGGCATTGCCGTGGCTTCATTGCCTCCGATGAGCTTGCGAGCGGCAATGTAGAGGATAGGACGGATACGCTTGCCACCGGCAAGGAGGGAGTAACTCATAGATTCATGGATTTTCAGGGGTTATCTCAGTCTCAGGGTGATAGCAGCATGAAGTGTTTGATTAACGGAAGCTCCCTTTTGAATCATTTAGCCATCGAAATCGAAGCCCATTTCATCTTCTTCCAGCTTCTCGCTTTCCTTGCTGATATGAATTGCAGAGACAGAAGTGGAAGAAAAAGCAGATCGATATGAATTGCAGAGACAGAAGTGGAAGAAAAAGCAGAGACCCGATCTGCCCTAGAAGATTAGAGCGACATGGGCTTTCTCTGCAAGAGATTAACCAACAAACAATCTGGGAATCTGTTGTTAATGCTTGTATAGCCGAGTATTGAGCTGGTTTGTACCAATGAACCCATGTTCACAGAACTCATTCTTCTCCCTCATCGATTTATAACTCAACCCAGAAGAAGAGGAAGAAGAAGAAGATTTAGAACTCAACCCAAAAAGCAACAAATTCATGCTTAATTGCTCGAATGGAATAAAAATGTGAGAGAGAGATTGGAGAGATTTTCCGGTGTAGATGGGCAGTTTCCATCGTGTTGTAGGTCCTAAAGGGTTGGGTGTGAGAGGGTATAAAAAGGGTATTTATGTCATTTGATTTTAGAGGTTGGATGGAATGTTAGGAGTGTGCAACTAGTAATTTTGAGAGTGTGCAATTTGTAATTTAGGGCACTAAAGCGTGCAACCCAGAGTTTAAGCCCCACTAAAGTGTGCAATCTGTGATTTTTTCTAGATCTTATCATGAACCACAGGAACCTGTGGATGCTTACCTGGTTTTGGATTTCTTTTTTGCGTACCATGCATCCTCCTAATAATATATATGTCATTTGTTGCTTCTATTCTGTTATCTGTCATCCCCTTTTTTATTTACTTAGATCCTGAAGATAGTTTGGTTTTGAATTCTAGGGCCGCTTGATGTACAAGCAAATCAAAGATGGGAAGAAAACCAACAGGATTACAAGAGTTTGAGGAGGGCTCTCTGCATAGGTTATGCAAACCAGCTTGCTGAGCGGATGATTCGTCACAACGGCTATCGAACTCTAGGTTACAAATCACAACTTGTTCAGGTAACAAATGAATTATTGAAATATGAAGTTCCAAACACCACCCAGTACCTCATTGTGGAATGGATGTACAACACATCCTGGTATTGTCTGGGCAGAGTGATGATATTATATGCTCTTTTTTGTGCCTTTTCTTGCTACTTGCCTTACATCCTCAAGTAGGAAATCTATTTAAACATTCACCCCCCAATTTTTTTTTGTAAATAGAAAATAATAGAGATAGAGATGCTGCAAGTCAAAGTTATCCAAGCAACCTGGAGCTAAACCCTCATGGTTTTTGACATGCAAGTATAAATGCATTTTGGGTTTTCTTCTCTTATCCTCCCTGTTTTTTGAGGCAATTTCCTATTTATACAAGGCAAGAGAAATAACTACAAAACAAGTAAGGTTTATAGGCAAACTATTTGTGCAAAATCTAATCTACTGGTTTTCTGAAAAAGAACTTGTTTTCTTGTAAGGTACGGAACTTTTCCCTAGATTCTCTCTCTCTCTCTCTCTTTCTCTTTCCCTCTTCTCGGGTGGGGGGGGGGAGTAAGAAGACTTGGGCCCTCAATAAATGAAGGGACAGATCAAAGCATCTGCCACCACGGTTGTCCTCAGCCATGGTTGACTGCATTTCATTTGTTGGAACTTGGAACAACCATGATGGACTCTGACAGTAAAACTTATTTTGTGTTCCAGGTTCACCCATGTTCAGTACTCAGATCTGATGAAGATGGAATGTTACCCAACTATGTTGTGTACCATGAGCTTATTTCTACCTCACGCCCATTCATGCGCAATGTCTGTGTTGTGGAGATGTCATGGGTTGTGCCAATTTTAACGAAGCTTGAGAAATTGGATATCATCAAGCTCAGGTGATTTTAATTGCATAAAATATTTCTTCCCTTGCTCGACTGTCTTGATTTCATCTAGTGTTGAACCATTTTCGTTTTTATGAACTAGTGGTGGAACCAAATCTTCCAACGAGAAGGAAAATGGAGAAGAACTCCTGAAAGATGGAAATGCTGTCAAGGCTCCGGATGATTCTGTTAGTAGAATTCAAGCAGCTAGGGATCGGTTCCTTGCTCGTAAAGGAAAGAAATAACTGGAGTGATCCTCTCTGTTATTCTGGTGACATGGTTTGTGATCTGAGCAGGTGATTATTTGGAGTGTGGTAAGAACTTCGTCCAGTTCTTTTGATGGAAACTGGGAGGAGCAAATGTGGATCTGTGGAATTTGATCGAGACATGATATGTTGACCACTTTGTAAAATTACTCAAACTACTTTGATTGCAAAATTCATCTTCTCATATTTCTGTACTTCCATGCAAAGTGCTTCTCAGCCAATTCGCTCTTGGAAAGTGATTCTAATTTTCAGTGTTTGTAAATGAAGATAGATTCAGTTCATATACCCTTTCATTTCAGTACTCCACCCCATCTTATTGATCAAATTTCTGGGGAATTAGAAGTCCAGACTGACAAATACAGTAGGGGAAGCTGAATTTTGGAAATTGTTTTCCTATGGAAATTACCAAGATTTGTACTTCAGTGTTTGGGGTGTTCAGCAGCTTCATGGTTTGTGTTCCATTATGCCAAATCTAAGTTCGCCAGGTGGTAAAAGAAAGTCTGGAGAGATATCAAAAGACCAATAGGAGCAAGAGAAATTGACGACATGGCAGATCCATTGTTACTTACCCTAAAAGTAAGACTTCGTCCGCCAGAAATTATAAAGTGGGAAAGTTGAGAAAGAAACCGATATAATGAAGCGAAATTGCAAGAGAAGAGAAGGGTATAAGCCTATAAGGAAAGTAATGCCTTGAATCATCAACATTCTCTTTGTTTGACTTCCACTGACCATTCATGATTTTAACTTTTTGTTTGGTAAATTTATGAATTGACTTTAAAGCCGATGCACACACGGTTGGTTGGGTGGTGAATATCCATACATCGTAGTTAGTAAAGAGGTTGTGAGTTCAACTCTTGAGATAATATATGTAATATCTCCATCTCCTATACATAAAAATGTCTATTAAAAAAAATGATTTGACTTTAAATTAATTCAGTCCTATGCACTGTAACGTTGGGCGGGAAAAGACCGAGGAAGACCATTGCGGTGATGGTTGACTAGAGCCATTCTAAAAAGGGAGAAATTATCTCTACTTGGTGAAATAGGTTCTTTTAGAATCAATTACGAACCATTTGCTAGAGATTGTAACAATCCGAATGTACTGCTTGTGGTGAGGCATGAACCACAAATGAAAGGGGAAAACTTGCTGTAGCCTTATTTTAGTAGTATGGTAAGTGTAAGCTATTGTTGTAGGCTTGTTGCTTCACTCAGCAGAATGGTACCGTACTTAACTAATGTGCCAGAAACTCTGCTTATAGCATGGATTGACTAAAACTTTTTAACTTATTCTATGCTAGGCTAGCTCAATTTAAGCACGTACACCACAATGGGCCCCTTAGAGGTATATAATCTTGTATGACACTTGGATTTCTCCTGTTTCAGAAAAATTAGGCCCATTATGAAGGCTGAACTGGATTGAAGGGGTAGGGGTGAAATCATGGGCCAGGCCGCTGGCCCATTCCAATGGACAGAGTCTTCCGGAAAGTGGATAGAGAAAATGATGCAATGCTTGAGTTTCAAGCATCGGAAGGCCCGCCTACCTGTGTACTTTCTTCTTGTTTGTGAGCTTCTTCACTTCTAATACCTTTCTTTTCTCTGTCGATGCTTCTTGTTAGAAGAAAGGCAAAGTGCGAAGCGTTGCAGAAGAAAGGAAAAGAAGTACGCCAGAACAAGATACGAGAAAATGGCGAGCTCCATAGCGAACTTGGAGGATATCCCTTCTGTAGATCTAATGACAGAGCTTCTTCGCCGTATGAAATGCTCTACTAAACCTGACAAACGCCTCATCGTCGTTGGTAATTTTCCCCCTACTTGCGTTCTGCCTTGTTTATTTTGCAATACATCAAATTACATTGATATTGGTGCAAGTTCTACTGTGGAAGGTTGTTTTTATTATGTGTAGAATTTTATTCTAGATACTGTGTTATTCTCTGTGGTGTTTTTTTGGGAGTGGTTGCATTTAGATCTAGTTATGGATGGTAGCTGGATGTGCTTGCTCGAACTCTTACTCTTTGCCTGCTGTCTTGGTGTTCCTTGTTATTCTTTCTGTTTGTGTGCCGTGGTTTCATGTGGTTGACCTTAGGATCAGAAAAATACTCAATTTGGTCTATTAATTTCCTATGGTCAGTCTATTTAAAAAGCAAAACCTGCTGTTTCCTTTACCTATACCTATACCCCTTGGATATTTGTGCTTTGAATGAAATTCCTCTAGGCGTTCTGGTTGAGTGATCTGAGAAACCTTCCTTACTGTATTAAGCACATTTATATTGAATGAGCTCTATGACTTCTCCATTCCAGGCAATGCAGAATTTAGTCTATCATAAGAAAATTTTCTATGTAGCAGTTGTTGTGAAGTTGTTTTGCTGTTGTAATACTATCTTTTTGCTTCCACACAATTACCACTTACCGCTACATTATGCCGGTATTGATGCTGCTATTTGAAGGCCCTGCTTGTGTGAATGATTCAACAAATGCTATGCACACACACACACACACACACAAAATTAACACACACACACACACACACACACACATGTAATGTCCAGATCATTTTGGCTAGACCTTTTACCATGGTAATGTCCAGATCATTTTGGGCCCAAGTTACACCTTGCTCATCCAACCCAGCATGCTGGACGTTTTCTGTGTTATGATTTCTTATTTTTACTAGGTTTGCTTATAGGGATGATTGGAGAGCAGCAAGTTAAGAAACATATGATTTATAGGTGGGATGCCCACAAGGGTGGATTCTCCTGCATTTTGATGTGACAAACACATAATGCCTCTGTGCTGCCAAGATACTGCATCGAAGACTCACCTGCAACCTAGTCACTTTGTCCTTCAAAAGGATGTCTATTAGCAAGCAATGCCATGAACTGAATTGTTATTGATATAACATATCTTTTAGGTGCATGCAATTTCTTTTTTTTTTTTTTTCTTTTTTTTGGGGGGGGGGAGAGGCGGGTTAGCTATCTGACAGCCATTGATCCCTTAACCAGTTAACCATTGCCTTTTCTGCCATCCTTTTTTATTAGTAATCATTTTACATTGTATCTAGGGTTTTATAAGGAATTGATGATTGCATGAGTGCAGTTGCAAGCATATGATTCATCCAATTTACAGTAAATGGGGTGAAATCTCCTAGCTAGGCCTGTCCTTGATCTTTGATGTCAAACTTGATGGTCAATAAGGCTGTGACGCTTGCTATCTTAACCCTCAGGAGAAAAATTGATGCTAGGTACTGGGACATGAATAAGTGACATCATGCATTAGAGCAATATTTTTGTAGTGTCCCTACTATGCTCTGGTATTATGCTCCTCAAATATTCCCTGACTCACTACAAATACTGACAGAAGCTAAAAAACTGCCATAGTTCATTGACCACAAAATGTTTGTATTTATGATTTCTTTAGATATTTGTTATCATTATGTGTCCTCCTCCTTTAAGTGCTCATTTTCCTCTTAATTTTATTTTCTTCCAGCTTTAGTTTTCTGTGAGTTAGCATTGTGATATTTAGATTGTTAAAATTTTTTGTTGGGTTCCAATTTGTAAAAATTATACATATTAGATTAGATGACTTGCAGGTCCACCTGGATCTGGAAAAGGCACTCAGTCACCATTCATTAAAGACGAGTACTGCTTGTGCCATTTGGCCACTGGTGATATGCTGAGAGCTGCTGTTGCTGCTAAAACTCCACTTGGAATCAAGGCTAAAGAGGCTATGGATAAGGTAAAATAACTTTATTCGTTTAAGGATATCTGCATGCATCATCTTCTCTGAGGTTTAGATTGATTAGTGGGTTCTTCTGTAATTGGATATGTCAATGTTTCTCAGGGTCAACTTGTTTCTGATGAGCTAGTTGTTGGGATCATTGATGAAGCGATGAAGAAGCCGTCATGTCAGAAAGGTTTCATTCTTGATGGGTTCCCAAGGACTGTGGTTCAAGCTGAAAAGGTGGATGTTAAATCATTTATATAAGGTTGTCACTAAATCTTAAATTTCTATTCATGAATTTCTTCATGTATACCTCTTGCTTTGTTGCAGCTTGATGAGATGCTTGCAAAGCAAGGAACCAAAATTGATAAGGTACTCAACTTTGCCATTGATGATTCACTATTGGAAGAGAGAATCACTGGTCGCTGGATTCACCCTTCAAGTGGTCGGACTTACCACACAAAATACAATCCCCCAAGAGTTCCTGGTGTTGATGATGTAAGAATTTCTTTTAATGCCATTTATTCCTTATCTTCTTTTGGTTCTCCTATATGGCGTCTTTTTGCTTTAGTGTTTAGTAAGTTGCATGGGAATGTGATAGAAGATGGGCATTGTGTGTATCCTAGTTCAGAGTGGAGAAGCCTTCGGTAGTAAACCCTCCATCAAAAAGTGAAAGGCGGTTCTTGATTTTTATATTACCACTTTAAACAGGAAATGCACAGAGGATCTACTTAGTGTGCTGAGGAATACTGCGAATCCTAATGCACCTGTGAAAGTCCCATACCATGGATTCAGAATTGGATATTGTAATGGTATGACTATGGGGGTGCAATTCTTTGCAGGTTTGGATGCTCAATTGGTGATTCTTGAATCATGAAGAGCTGAAGTTCCAATGCATAAGTTTTGACCTGAATCATTTCTTCCATTAGATTGCAAACCTCACTTTCTCTACCTGAAATCTAGGAAGGGGGAAAAAATCCAGATGGTTACTTCTGACTCTGCAATTACCATATAATTAATTTTCATAATTGATAAAATGGATGTGTATCAGGGCATATCAGATATTATCAAACTAAATGATGTTTGGGTGGAGAGTTGGCTTGTATTTAGACATATGGGATTTTGGATGTCATTTGGCAAATGATAGAGCGTTACAGCTTTCTGGTTTGCTAGAGCAATGATAGTGTTCCGAGTACCTAGAGAAATGGAATTTGGAGAGCTAAAATTGTGTTTAAGAAATAAGAAAGCATTTGGCTTTCCAGCTCACAACTTGTGGTCCTCAGGCAAAGGATATGCTTTCTCCTTTTATTTTTCATGGGTCTAGGAGAGGAAAAAATGGTGATTTTTCTTTTTCTTTTTCACATGAATAGTTTTTGAGCTTTTAAGAATAAAAACTAAATTCTACCATGTTATAAGAGACATAGTTTAAGACCTCCCTATAGTTAATTAGAGAACAATGATGTTCCTAGCATAGCAAGTGAATCACAACAGCTTGTTTCCATGCCAAATGTCATCACAAGTAGATTTGCATTCTCAGGTAGTTCTTTTAGCATTTTACCTGAGTCTTTGGACATTTCTGTGTTTATTAGTAAGCCTTCATTAGTAAGTTTGATTATGCTTATTCACAAAGCTGTATGGTTTATCTCCACTTTCCCTAAGGTCTCTGGGGAGTCTTTGATTCAACGAAAAGATGATACTGCAGAAGTTCTCAGATCAAGGCTGGAGGCATTTCACAGGCAAACTGAACCGGTATGCATGCTATTTTAGCTTCTTTTTTGTTCATTCTTAGAAGAAAACTTCTCTTCTCGTGGATGTAAGTGGGTGAATCACCTGGGGGGAAGTGATTGAATTTCCAGGGAAACTATACTATCTCTTTGAAATTTGTAATGTCATTAAGATCTGTAATACAGACTGGAGCCTGTCTTCACATGCTAAATATTAGTCACTGACGTGTTCAACTGAACATGCCAATTAATCAACACCCAATATATAAATCATATATGATAGTGACCTCTATTTTAGTGGATTCATTACCTTTTGATGGATTAATCCAGAAGTACATTGCACAGGTTTTCTGAGTGGGGCTCAAGTGTGTATGAGATTTTCTCCCCATCTCATCCCCTCCCCTCCCCCTAAAAAAGTGAAGAGAAAAAACTATTTGCGGGTTCAATAATTTAAACTCTTGTATTGTACATTTTCTTATCAGTATCCTGATCACACTTGAGTTGCAGGTCATTGATTATTACATGAAGAAGGGTGTGGTTGCCGACATCCCTGCAGAGAAACCCCCAAAAGAGGTCACTGCTGAAGTTCAGAAGGTGCTTGCCTAATAGAAGCACGGTCCTCTTTTTTATTTTTTCGATTACAAACTTTTTTCATCAACACTGAAATATCCTTATCTCATTTGTATACACATCGTCAGAATGCGTGAGCATAATTTTCTTCTTAACCTGAGTTTGTCTGCAATTCCTGGAGCTGCCACCTGAGTTTATATAGGGATTAAAAAATTTCGAGTTCTGTAATAAAATTGGGAAATCTTAAGTCATTTATTTTTCCTTATCTTGCTTCATGGTTGTTTATGGGTGTAAATTTCCCAGTGACCTCTTCTTGGTTGCTGTTACTCTTGAGGCTTTTTCAATCTTGCTTTGTGATGGTTGTGTGGGTTTACTTTCCTGAACCCCATGAACTATATGCAGAAAGTACCGGTGGCATTACTTCTGAGGCTTTTTTTCTATCTCTTATCCCCATTTTTACGTCTATAGCTTGTTCATGCTCATCTATGTGAAGCGCCAAGCAAGTTTGTGGACCCTCGTGGAAGTTAAGAGTACTTTCTTGGTGCTGGGAACTGAGATTGTCCAGGTATTTCAACTGCTTTAACCAGGGAAACGCCATGGAACTTGCTTCTTGGTGGTGGAACGTCTTGAGAAGATCAACCCACAGCCATGTATTGGGACCACATCCTTCCTTCCCAGTTCTGTGAGTGGGTTTATGATTTGACCTAGTATGGGGGAGATTGTTGAGTTGTCAATAGTTTTTTTCCCCATTTTATGGCTCTTAATTTGATTAAATGAGTTTCATATGATGATAATTTTTTTCTCAAGACAGCCAATGTCTTGTTGTGTTGATTCTTTCCCACATTGGCACAGTGGAATAATTTCTCTCACTAGAAAAAGAAAAGTTGAATGCAATTTTTATGCAAGCTGTAAGGGGAAAAACCCTCCCATCCAACCTGGGAAAGATCTCCTAAGAGCCAATTAATAGAGGTGAAGTATCTGTACATTGTCAATTGGAGAAAGATATTGTTACGAAAACTTTAAAAAAAAATAAAAAATTATCATTATCATTTTACTCTAATGGTAGGAATTCAATAATTCTCTCAACTATCTTATGCCATTAGTGGCAGAAATTATAACTACACGAACAGTGAAAAGAGTCTGGATGTTTAGCAGTGAAGACAGAGTACTGTGCTTCAATCACATCCCCCGACTATAGGCTACACATTTAGAAAGGGGTTTATCTTTGAGTACTAACGAGATAGACTACACGTGGGTCTAGTTTATAGATATGTGGTTGAAAAGTGTAAGGAAAGTATAATTCTTTACCCACGAGGGTAGATGATCCAACTCTCCAGGCAACGCCTCACAAAGGGTGACATCGAGTTTATTGTTTTTTGGCCTTGATTAGTCTGGAATGGACTAGAGCTGAGGCTTTAGAGTAAGCCTAGGCTCCTAGTCTACCATGGAAATAATCACCTTGCTTCGATGTAAAGAGGGAAATCCCATGGGCAAGGGAGTCATTTCCAAGGCAAAGAGACGTTTGTTATGTCTAGGCATGGTCGTCACGTGTAGAATATTACTAGTCAGTGCTCTTAATTGTATTTATATATACTTATAGTAGAATTTAGGGTTTTGGATGTCAAAGGGATTGAGGCATTTTCGTTTTTTCCGCTTTGATTTACGGAGGCAAGGGGAGAAGGGAGAGGGGTAGCCGCTTTTTCTTCTTATGCACTACTTCTTCCTTCTCTAGTTAGGGTTGAGATCCACTTTCTCCTTGTTTTGTTCTCTCACGCACAACCCATATTATTGAGCCTTGGCCATCGATTTTTCGCCGCTTTCATTTTGAGGTGATCTATTTTTGTTTATTTGTCAATTTTAAGGGATTCTAATGGTTTCTTTATTTGTTGTTTTCAAGTAGGTGGGGAAAGGCTACATAGAAAATTTGTTCTCTGCTTGCGGACTTTGCTTGTGCAGAAGCCTTTAGCATTGGATTCGCTTTTCTTGCCTAGGGGGAAGAAAATTATTGGGGTAAGGTTGCATAGAAAAATTGTCCTCCCGATGGACTCTGCTTGTGCAGAACCCTTTAGCACCGAATTTGCTTTTCTTGCGTGGAGGCAAGAAAATTGTTGGGGTAAGGCTATGTAGAAAAATTGTCCTCCCATGGGGGCTCTACTTGTGTAGAAACCTTTAGCATCCCCCAGACTCTACTTGTGCAGAGGCCTTTAGCACCGGATTTGCCTTTCTTGTAATTGGGGGGGGGGGGGGGGGAGGAAAATTGTTGGGGGTAAGGTTGCATGGAAAAATTGTTCTCCTGCCATGGACTCTACTTGTGTAAAAGCCTTGAGCACCAAATTCGCCTTTCTTGTGTGGGGGCAAGAAAATTGTTGGGTAAGGCTACGCAGAAAAATTGTCCTCCCCCTGCAGACTCTGCTTGTGAAGAAGCCTTTAGTCCCCCCTGGCGGACTCTACTTATGCAGAAGCCTTTAACACTAGATTCACCTTTCTTGTATAGGGGGAAGAAAATTGTTGGGGGTAAGGCTGCGTAGAAAAGTTGTGCTCCTACTACAGACTTTGCTTGTACAGAAGCCTTTAGCACTGGAGTCGCCTTTGTTGTGTAATGGAAAAAAACTTGAAGGTGACCATGCAGAAAGAATACATAGAAATTTATGGTATGCTTTTGTTTTCTCTCCATTTAGAATCAATGAACTCTAGTTCATCTTCAAATCTCTAGTACATAATGATGATTGGAGCTTATAAGATCTTAGTGGCCTCTGGATCTCACTACCTACCATGCTCTTACATTTATGATTCTTGATTTTGCTAGAGATTCATTACGAAATCATTAATATTGAAGACTTTGATCGTGTGATATGGAATTTATTTTTTCAGGAAAAATTGGGATTTTGGTCGTATCAAGGATTTCTTTCCTGATCTCGTAGGTATGAGTATTCTTCAAATCTTCATTCAAGGATTTTAATTTTTCCTGGTCTAGGAGGTGCGTGTACTCTTCAATCTCCATTTTCCATTTTGATTATGAAATAATTGAATGTTATAAATATTGTGGTCATTTTCATTTTGCTTCATTTGTATCCATTCTTGGTGAATGCTTGATTTTCATATGCATTAATGTGATAGATTAGTGTACAATTTTCATCGAAATAGCCTCCCAGAAAAAATTGTTGGGGCAAGATGGCATAGGAAAGTTGCGCCCCTGACTCTGGTTGTATAGAAGTTTTTTGCAATAGGTTTGCCATTTTATCAGTGTAACAATTTTCCATACTCCAATTTGAGTTCAGAAGAAGTGGAGAGACCCTGTCTATATGACATAAGATTTAAGTCCAATCTAGATCTAAGTGGCAATCAAATGCATTTTTTTTTTGTGTCTGAGGTTCATCTAGGCCCGTTTGTGTGCACCTTGATTACATCATCAGAGGGAGTTTTATCGCTTGTAAGGGTTGAATCCATAACCTCTCTACTGAGAAGTATGGATCTTACCACTCTACCAACCTTGCATTGATCAACCCAATGCATTTTGCTTTAGGACTGTTCAATGAAGAAAAAAAGACCATTGAATCGAGATCTTGGTCAAAATTTTGACCAAGATCTTGATCCAACAATCATGTTTCTCATTGAACGTGTCTTCTGCATTTATAATGGCACTTCCATGATCAATGATCCTTAATCATTGCTTTGGGTTATTTGGTTTAAACATTGTTTCCGTGATGTTCAATCATTTCAAAGTGGTGACAACATGCATAAATTTTTTGATTTCTTTCCATCAAAAGCATATGAACTGATTCAGACAATATTTTTTGGTTGGAACACTCACTAATTCCAAAAAAATTCCTCTTGGGTTTGTGAAAACTAGCTAGAAACTCAATCTTTGTATCCGACTAATTAGAAAATAATTGCCTGGAACCATCAAACATGTTAGGGTATGGAAACTCGGATTAGGTCTTCAAAACCCATATAGCCATTCAATATGAAGTACTTGTATATCTTTCATATACTAACAATCATATTAACCTTTTCACCAAAAAAGCAACAACAATTTGATGGTCTTGAATAGAAACATGTTCTATTTTCAATGGTGGTGTTTCAATGAATTTTGTTTCTTGACTTGATCAGCCACTTCATCTAACCGTGGAACCAACTCCAGAGGTTCCTCAGATCCATCAAACACATCAGGAAATGTAAACTCAGATTCTTGTGAGGTTTTACCACGACAAATAACAACTGCATTTACCTTACTGTAGACCTCATTTTCCATGTCATCCAATTCTTCACTTGCTTTTAAAGTGCTTGGAATTTGACATTGGCTGACCACCATATTGATCACCATATCAAGATCCAGAGTGGGAGGTGATCAAGGAGCACTGCAAGAACTCCAACAAGAGAAACATTAATCAAGCTAGCAATACTGATTCTCTCTTTCTGTGATTGGGAAGGGCTGAAGAGAAAGAAGAATCTGATACATACTCATCAAATGTTTCAGACTGGTATATGCTGAGCTAAAAAGATGGCTCAATGCTGCAATACTGTAGAAGCATACAAGTTAGGAATATAAATAAGGTTCCTAACTGAATGAGCTAGGTCCTTTACATATACAGCATCAGTAAAGATCACTGATGCACATATGATAGACACAGCTCTTATATTACTAGATTACTGAATTGGACTTCCCCTACTAATTTATGCATAAATCAAGCCAGCTTATCTTCTTCTCTTATAATTGCATCTCTGCTAGTATTTTCTTTGCCATTAAATTACCTAAAGAGAAGTTAGGCTGTAGAATCTGTTACATAAAATATTGAATAACAGTTGTTTTTGGGATGCCAATACATACATTTTGGTCATTGAGAACAATGAACTTGTCAAAAAACTAATTGAAGTACTCTACATGGCTACACTTTGTTAATGAAATACTCTTAAAGAGTAAAGCATCATTTGGCCTAGATCCTACTCCAGCATCAATCCATATCACTAAGAGATCAGCATTTTCTTTTGTTTGAAATACACAGCAAATGCATATGTTAACCATCCACCCAGGTAGAAATCATCCTATATATAGTTTATCTGAGGTAAAATGCCATCTTTTTTCTTTCTTGTGGTGTGGAATGGCGTTTACCAGATCCCACATATCCTGAATCTATTCATAGATAATTAGTCACAGAAACCATGCACATTGAATTTAGCAGTTAGAAGAGATGATAGCTATATGGTTCAATTAAACAAAATACAGTAGTGATGCTCACCTTGTTTAGAGCTAGAAGAATGCTCTCTTGCTTCTTCCTGAAATGCTTTTTTGTATGAAGAGATCAATTAGCCAAAGTTAGAACCACAAAGTAATAAAACATACTAAAAGAGCTAAAAAATCTGGTACCTTCAAGTGTGACCTCTTCATGTGGTCTAATGTTGCGCCTGAGAAGTTAGAAGAGAACAAAAGAGGGTGGTTATAATTCTTAATGAAGAAAATGAGAAAACTTAATACTTCTCAAGGATGTTCAACAGCTTACTTGCTTAAATCCCCCAAGATCTCAATATCAAAAGTATCAAGTTCAAAGCTCCATGGCAATGTGATAGAGAATTTTGAAGCAGACATGGCTTCAATTTATGGGTAGGCTATTCTAGTGACTAAGGACTTGTTTATTCTGGCCAAAATCTCACTGCAGTCATGGTAAAGATAGTCAACTTTCTTCAAGTAAATCCTCACAACACCAAGGAGAAGCTAACCAAGTATTGGGTATGTGCTTGTTAGTTCATATAGCATGATCTTATCTACATAAGATGACCAAAGCAGAAAGCAGAAAATGGAAATTGACGACAGTGATGATCAGATCCAATCAAAGCGTAGAAGGTGTAGATACTTAACTGAGAAACCAACCGCAATTGTAATAGCTTATATGTTTCACATCTTTCCTTTAATAGGCATCCAAGTTCTGGAGTAGACCTTTTTAATGCTTTCAAGATATGTTCAATAGTTCGCTACAAAGTTTTCAACTTCATTGGCACATAATGCTACATCATTAGCCTCTTTTTCTTTCTTTTTTCTTCCAATACTTTGGAAAAAATAACACCAAATGCTAGTTGTTGTTTTTCTTCTTGTATTAAGGACCATTTTTGCTGGGCAGAGCTTCTCACCTTTCTATCCAGGGTAGTTTATTATCCGACCCAAAATTAATATGATATTGTAAATCTATCCAAATATGTATAATCAGATACAGATAAAACTACTCTCCAAATAAAATCCAATACGTCTACATGTATATCTAAATTTGGTTAAGATTCTCATTATTTATCAACTCAAAAATCTAACTTCCAAATTTTACCCAGAAAATTTAATATCCAAATATTTACAAATCCAAGATTTTGAAGTTTTGGTTACCAAAAATTGGATTTGAAAGTTTGTAATTTTTGGTAAGAAGTTTTAATGAGGGAGTTTACTGTTTCCACTTGGCGTACAATACAATCTATCCGTTTTGTACTTTGAGTAATGTTATTTTGTCAGGTTTAGCCTTCATTTCATTCTTTGGAAGTATTAAAATGTTTGATTTCAAACTGTTGCGGGAAGGGTATTATTGTCATTTGAATTTGTCTAAACGGAATTTTCTTGGATTAAAAATTTGGCTCCTTCTGTGTGAGTTCACTGTTTCGCTTTCAGCATTTCATGGCTTCTCCCTCTTTGATTTCTGAACTTCCCTCGTCAAACACTTGTTCCGCTCTCACTGCCAAAAATTCCAAAAGCTCGAGAGTTCTCCTTGAGCTTGAAACAGTTGAAGAAGTAGAAGAAGTAGATGAAGCAGAAGAAACTCTGTTTTCAACTGTTGGAGCCAAAGCTCTAACGGAGAAAGTCGGGAACCGAAAGGGCGAAATGTTCCTCTCAAAAACTCTGTTTTCCAGTAAGGGACCTTTAGGATCCGTATGGGTTGCTGCTTATTGTGAAAAAAGGCTCAGTAAAGCTCAAGTTTCTCTTACCGACATCTCTTCCTCTGTTGGTACTGTCTTCATTTCCCTTTTCTCTCAAGCTTGTTTCTCCCACTGGTTTTTTGTTTTCCTTTTCTGTGTACTGTTTTTTTCAGCCAATTGGGTGTTTTGTAATTACTTCTAAATGTTCATGTGTTGATGGAAGGCATTACTCGCGTTTGGGTATTGCCAGTGTTGAATATTTATCTAGCGGTTGAATTAGCTGATCCCGTTTGGGATTTTACTAGTTATTCTATATAATGGTTTTGTTTTCCTGCTTCGCTTTGGACTACTTTTACAATGTGAGTTTTACTTGTCTGGCTTCATGATTTCTCTCAGTTTTGTGTTTCTGTTCTGTATGCTTAGTGGTTGTATGGCAACGTTCTTGTTTCTTTCTTTTGGAACAGAAGCAGCCAAAATCATGTATGTGTAACCCGGTCCGTGTTTTGTGGTTTTTTTTTTTTTTTGAAATGAACAGGCGCTTTGGCACATTTGAAAAAAAAAAAAAAAATCGTTTCTCTTAACAAGGCATGGGGACATTCTTTTCTTTTGATGTCAAAACATAACCTCCTACTTTGAAACCCTAAAAACTCAAAATTTATTTTCTGTTTCATTTGATTTTTAGTTACAGAAATGAATTTTTTTTTTCTGTGTAACCATTCATGATTTCAGCCCCGAGAAACAGTGAGAAATAATGAAAATGCATAGAAACAAGAAAAACTGTTTCTTACCTAAACAGGAAAACGGAACAGAAATTTTGCCATACAACCCCTTATCTTCTTGGTTTAATTTTCTTCTAAGGTGTGCTATATTTGTATGGATGTGGATACGTGAAACTGAAATGCTTTTTCCTTGGTAGTTATACATAGATGGTTCAGTGAACCAGCTATGTTGAGCATGTGAAAAGGTGGTATGTCTATCAGGTTTTAGATGAATTGGCACAATTGGCTCCAATTGTAAACCCCCCCCCCATTTCCCTTTTCTTTTGTCTCATCGAAATCTTAATGTTTTAGCTCCTCTTGCTTTCCTGATGTCATTATTAATATTTGCTTCATGGTTTTGTTTCCTCTTTCATAACTTTTCTCCATTTCCAATTTACTTATAATCATTTACAGTTTTAACTCAAGTCATGGTTTTAGCTTATTCTAATAACAATTAATTACAATTATAACAGGGACTCAGGGATGAACCCTCCCCCCCCTTACTTCCATCCATCCCCAAACACCCCCCCCATCCAACCCTGCTGAGTCTCCCTCTTCCCTTTCCATCCCCCACAGACTGGAATCCCTCTACGTTTGATCGCTTCCACCTTGGTTGATGGCCACATCACAGCTATCTATCCCGATGGCACCCTCAATGAAGAAGCTTCTCAATGGAGCACGTGTTTAGTTGGTCACTTCATCGGATCTCATCCCCCTTATGACATTGTCAAATCGTCCTTAGACAATAACTGGAAGCCCTCTGCCCCCATGGTGACATTCCTGCTTTCCCATGAATTTTTCCTGATCAAATTCTTAGACTTGGCTGACCTTCACAGGGTTCTTGAAGGTGGTTTGTGGATGGTAGGCAAAAGACTCCTCTTTCTTTGTTTTTTGGATGAATAAAAAAGACTCCTCTTTCTTAGGCAATGGTCCCACAACCTTCAGCTTACCTGAGAAGATCTCTCCTCCCTTTCCCTTTGGGTTGCACTGCCTGGACTTCCATTCCACTTCTGGTGTATGGATGGCCTGAGTATCATCAGTCCAGCAATAGGCTCCCCACACTTCACTGATGTCGGGACAATGATGAAAGATAGGTTTGCCTATGCCCGCCTATGCATTAAGTTGTCCGCTGAAACCCCTCTTCCTTCCTCCATCCTCATCAAGGAGGAGTATGGGGTATGTTTCAAGCAAGAGGTTCACTTTGAGTGGAAACCCCCTCACTGCCTTTCCTGCAAAGCCTTTGGTCACTGCCCCTGTGCGTTGATCATCAGCCTGACAAACTCTGATTTTCCCTCGGATTTGTGCCCTAATGATGATCATCAGAGAAGCTCATGCAACGTCAACCTCCCCTCTTGATGCCGCCGCACTGCAGCTACACCCTCTGTTGTCCCTGGTTCCTCCGGCCAAATCGATGTTGGCTTGTATCAGTTCCAAGCCTTAACCTCTGATCCCAATATTGAACTTTTGTCTGTCTCTAGCCTTGCTTCTTCTCTTGTCTCAGCCTTGCTGGATTCCGGCCTGCCGCCTCCTGCAACTCTTTTGTCGTTGCTTTCAGTCGCGTCATCAGAGGCGGCAGCCCTACCTGCCCTCCTCTCTGCCCCCCTTTCCCTTTTCAGCTTTCTTCCGCTGGGGGCATCCCCAGCCCCTGTTTTCTCCCCATCCTCTGCTCCTTTCCCTTTTGGTTGTTCCCCTGTTGTCCTTCCTTGCTTGCGACTCCATTCCCATAGGTCATTGGCTGTCGTTGACTTTGCTGCTTCCTCACTGCTGGCCTTGCAGACCTTTGATCCTCCTGCTGCGTCAAATGCCTTGCGGATTGGCAACCGTACTCCTTGCACCCCCTCCATCGTTGCTCAACCCTCTGTTGCTGCTTCTCTACGTAGGGTCGACAACAGATCGTTTTCAACTTCTTCAAATCCCTCCTTTCCATGGTGGTCCCAAACCCACCCCACCTCCCCGTCTTGATTTTTCTTATTTGTGGCCCATCGGCCGATTGGGGCCAGCCCTCTCCTCCCAATTGCCCTAAACCTCTTGGCCCTTCCAACTCCCCCTCTTATCTCCCTTCTCTCTCTGGGCCAATGGGCCCTTTCCTTAATCTTTTGGCCCACCCCTTCTAATAGTTGCTCTTCCATGCCCAGGATGGGCCATGCCCATTTCTCACCCCCCCCCCAGCTGCGTCACCCTTGGCCCAGCCTTTCCTTCTCCCCATCTCTTACCCTCCCTTGACCTTGTTTGGACATTTCTCCTTGCATTTCCAAGCTTGAGGATTCTTCCTATTCAGACACCCCCTCCCTCCTCTCTAGGATCGTAGGCATAGTAACCGGCCTACCAGAGGTCATCACGATCTTGACAAGGACTTCGTCGTGGAGCTCCCCTATTCAAGGAAGAAGAAGAAGAAAAAGTGAAACCACTAATTTCACTCTTGGTGTTTGTCACTATCTTTTGGCCTAGGGTTCTTATTTTTCTTTCTTAATTCCCTATGTTGTCTTGCTTTGGGCCTTAGCCCTTGTTCTTTGTCTCTCTCCCTCCCCTCCTTTTTCCTTCTCCATTTGGTTAATGAATTTTTTTCAATCATCCCCCCCAAAAAAAAAAAAAATAAATAAGAATTATAACATTTTTTGCGTTATGCAACCAATATACTCTGGATGGAAAGGTGAGGAGCCCTGCTCAGCAGAACTTATCCTTAATACACACCCAAAAAAAAAAAAAAAAAAAAGAGCAAAAAACTGCCAGTTGGTGTTATTTTTTCCTAAATTTGGAAAGAAGTAGCTAGTTATGTAGCATTATGTGCCTATGAAGTTGAAAATGTTGTAGTGAACTTTTTAACATATCTTGAAGCAAAAAAAGGTCTACTTAGGGACTTGAATGCCTATTAAAGGAAAGATGTAAAACATATGAGCTATAACAATTGTGGTTGCTTTCTTAGTTAAGTATTTACACCTTCTGTGCTTTGTTGGATTTGATCACCACCGCTCATCAATTCCCGTTTCCTGCTTTCTGCTTTTGTCATCTCATGCAGATAAGATCATGCTATACAGAGTAACAATCTCATACAGAGTACTTGGTTACCTTCTCCTTGGTGTAGTGAGGATTTACGCGAAGAAAGTTGACTCTCTGTACCATGACTGCGATAAGATTTTGGCCAGAACAAACAAATGCTTAGTCACCAAAAGAGCCTATCCACAAATTGAAGCCATGTCTGCTCCAAATCTCTGTATCTCGTTGCCAGAGAGCTTTGAACTTGATAATTTTGATATTGAGATCCCAAAAGATGTAAGCAGGTAAGTTGTTGAACATCTTTGAGAGGAAGTTTTCTCATTTTCTTCATTAAGAATTATAACCAAACTTCTCTGTTCTTCTGACTTCTCAGGCGCAACATTAGACCACATGAAGAGATCACACTTGAAGGTACCAGATTTTTTAGCTCTTTTAATATATTTTATTACTTTGTGGTTCTAATTTGGGTATTTGATTTCTTCGTACAAAAAAAAAAAAAAAGCATTGGAGGAAGAAGCAAGGGAATATTTTTCTCTAAACAAGGTAAGCGTCTCTACTGTATTTTGTTGAATTGAACTATATAGCTATCTTCTATTTTAACTTCTAAATTCTATGTGATTTCTGTAGCTTATCTATGAATAGAATCATCACCTAGGATATGTGGACCTGGTAAATGCGGTCCCCCACCACCCAAAAAAAAAAACATGGCAATTTTACCTTAGACGGACTATATATTGGATGCTTTTACCTGAGTCGATGGCTAAGATATGCATTTGGTGTGTTTTTCGAATGCTAAAAAATGCCAATCTTTTTGAGTGACCTCGATTGATGCTTGAGTAGGATTTAGGCCACATGCTGTTTTGCTTTTTTAGGGTAATTCATTAAACATAGCCATGTATAGGATTTTAACTAGTTTTTTGACAAGCTTATTGTTCTCAAGGACCAAAATGTATGTTTTGGCATCCCAAAAACACATGTTATTCAATATTTTATGTAACAGATTCTGCAGTCTTAACTTTTCTTTGGCTAAATTAATGGCAAAGAAAATACTAGAGAGGAAAATATAAGAGAAAAAGGTAAGCGGACTTGATTTATGCACAAATTAGTAGGGGAAGTCTGATTTCAATAATCCGGTAATATAAGAGCTGTCTAGCATATGTGCATCAGTGATCTTTACTGATGCCGTATGTAAAGGACCTCATTCAGTTAAGGACCTTATTTATATTCTTAACTTGTATGCTTCTGCAGTATCACAGCATTGAACCATCTTTTCAGCTCAGCATGTACCAGGCTGAAACATTTGATGAGTATGTATCAGATTCTTCTTTCTCTTGAACCTTTCCCAATCACAGGAAGAAAGAATCCTTATTGCTTGACTAATATTTCTTGTTGGTGTTCTTGCAGTGCTCCTTCACCTCCCATTTCTGATCTTGATTTTGTGGTCAATATGGTGGTCAGCCAATGTCAAATTCCAAGCACTTTGGAAGCAAGCAAAGAATTAGATGACATGGAAAATGAGTTCTATGGGGAGGACCATGCAGTTGTGATTTGTCCTGGTGAAACTTCACAAGAATCTGAGTTTCCATGTCCTGTCGTGTTTGATGGATCTGAGGAACCTCTGGAGCTGGTTCCACTGTTAGATGAAGTGGGTGATGATCAAGTGAAGAGGAGAAAGTTCATTGAAATGCCATCATTGGAGATAGATCATGTTTCTGCTGAAGACCGTCAACTTGTTATTGCATCTGATGGAACCGAACGTGAACCTAAATTTCCATGTGCTTTTGGTTAGTATGATTTGTTTTTTTCTTTTTCTGGTGAAAAGGTTAATATGATTGTTAGTATGTGAAAGATGTACACGTACTCCATATTGAATGGACATGTGGTTTTTGAAGACTTAATCCAAGTTTCCGTACCTTGACATGTTTGATGGTTCTAAACAATTACCTTTTAAATAGTATGATGCTGTGATTGTTAGTTGGGATATGCCCCTAGTTATTCTTGTAAACCTAACTAGTTTCCACAAACTCAAAAGGAGAATTTGTTGGAATCACATCCAAAAATGTATTGTGTGTGAATCAGTTATTCATATGTTTGATGGAATGAAATCACAAAATTTATGCTGTCACCACTTTGAAATGATTAAGATCATGGAAACATGTTCAAACAAATGATCCAAAGCAACGATTAAGGATAATGGATCATGGAAGTGCCATTGTCAGTGGTCTCAACAGTTGGATCAAAATGCAGAGTCAAAATAAGTTCAGAGCAAGACAAAGAAAGGGGCTTATAGATGGCTTAATAAATGAGGTGCCTAGGGATTTATTTTCAGCTTATATTAGGGTAGATTTGTCCTAGCAGTGGTATTGTATTGTACTGTACTAGTCCTATTCTACATTATATAAAGCCTAGGCTTTTCTCAATTGACAGGCAATCATGTCCAAAGTCACAACTCACAAGTCATAACATGGTGTCAAGAGGTCAAGTGTTTGATTCTTGGGAAGTACATTGGAAGAGTTCCCTTGACATTTCCTCTCCCTCAATGCTGTCTGAGCTGCATGTGCAGTGGCCAAAGGACCTTGGCTTGCACATGTAGGGAGTGTTGATGTATGCCTTGATTTTACTCTTCACTGACAGTATCTAGGGGAAACAAGCGAACACAGTGTAAGGTTAGATTTACCGTATGGGCAGTACTATACTTTTCTATCATAAAAAGAGCCTAGGCTTCTATCAAATGACAAGTCATCAGTCTCCAAATCACAGCACAACTTTGAGAGAGTTATCCATGAACTTTGTGGTGTTCTTGAAAGCAGTCTGTATTCTCTAAAATCTCATTGTTCTATTGCTTCTAGATGTACTATATCCTAGCTATCAGAATATATCTCCATAGGAAACTTGAAGAAGCAGTCACTCAGAGAAGATTGAGGATCTGAAGAGGAAAAACCATAGTTAAAATGGAAAAATCTAAGGGAATGCCAGCAGGTTATCTCTTTTGGATGCATTCTTTTATGGGGGACAAGTCATGGGAGGATACTTGGAATCAGGATCATGGGAAAGTACCTCTTGATCATTCTACAAACTTAAAACCCCATTGGAGTTCCTTCTATGTAGTTGCAAGTCGCAATTTATGCTATCACTAATCCTTTGTGTACCTTGGTGTTACTAACCTGTCGACACTTCTTTCATTTGATCCCAGTATGGTAATCCATGCAATTGTAGAAACTTCATATGTTTGACCTTATGCGCCTGCTTAAAGCCCTGATGATTAATCAATCTTGGGTTACTTTATGGAAGACAAGTCACCAGAGTTTCTTCCCTATAACATGTCACAGCTATTCATCATCATAAAGGCTGGATTCCCGATAAGAGCCTTAAATTTTGGTTCTGCCAAGCAGTGCCAGTTTCTTTTTCTCAGCAAATGAGTTGGGTAGCTGATTTAGGTTTGCCAAGTTATATACTAGTGGTAAACCCAGTTTCCAGTCTGATGCTTCTAGAATTTTTCTGAATGATTTATCTGTAAGTAAGTTGATCTTTTATTAACATAGCAACTTTTAATGCAGGATCTGCTACACCTGCTCAGAAGGAGCAAGTTCGGGTATCAAGGAAGAGAAAACTTGTTTGTGATGATTCCACAACCTTGCCTGGCTTGTGAGTGATGGTTACTTAACTTACACATTTTCCTTGATCTGGATGACAATTAAGTACCTGTAGATTGAAGAACAATTGACTTGCCTGGTTTGGTAATATTATTTTTGCACAGGGAATTAAGGAAAAGATCAAATGACTCCACTGACTTAGTAACTCAACGGAGGAAAGTTCTCCATACTGCTTTAGATGTCTGGAGAGCCAGCATAAAATCCAGGATTCAGCAGGATTTCATGGATCCTCTGCTTGTTGGTAAGTTGCCCCTATATTTCGTCTTGATAAATGTATCTTTTTTATACTAAACTAGGCGTTAACTCATCAGGTGTTTCATCGGAGCTCAAGCTCTTCAACAAAAGGTATGCTAGTGCTGACAGACCAGCTGAAGTTGCAGCAAGCCCCAGTCTTTCAGTAGAGTTAGCATTGGAAACAGCCCATAAATCTTCAGAACAAGAAGGAGCTGTTATTCAGGAAAATGCTAACATTGGCAGACCAGCTGAAGTTGCAGCAAGTGCCAGTCTTTCAGCAGAGTGCTGTAAATCTTCAGAACAAAGAGGAGCCAGCTTTCAGGAAAATGCTAACACTGACGAACTAGCTGAAGTTGCAGTATGCCCCAGTCATTCAAAGGAGTTAACATTTGAAACAGCCTATCAACCTTCAGAACAAAGAGCCATCTTCCAGGAAGATTTCAATGATGCATCAGCACCAGATAATCCTGTTGAGGTTCCTGATACCCCGATGACTCCAGCTGCCAATGTAGAAAAAGAGCTTTCTGCATTTGTGACAGAGGATCTAATAAATGAGGTAAAATTACAAGTTAGTTGACATAGGATATTGATATCTATGGCTAGGCTTAAGTAAGCATGCAAGCGACATATTCTCTACCCACCAAATGAGGTCTGTGTCCCCAGCATGTAGCATATTTTTCACTGGATGTAGTGTGTCCATCTTTTCAAGATTTCCAACTCATTCTGAGTGCCAACTAAAATATTAAAACAGGATGTTTTTAACTTGGTTATTGTTTTTTAACTTTCAGTGGCATTCCTCAAAAAAAAAAAAAAAAAAAAAAAAAAAAAAAACTTGCAATGGCACGGACCATTATTTTTTCAGAAACACATTTCCTTATGTTGCTGTCTCTTATTTTCCTGCAGAATTTCAGCCCTCATGAAGAAGATAACCAGGACATGGGTGAGTATGCTTCCATATACTCCTAGTTGGTCATATTTTCAGAAAAAAATTTGAGATAATACAGCTGAGGGGAAAGAAGGCTGGTTGGTCCTGCAGCCACTGTGTCAGCAGCTGAGCCATGGCAACAAGCACATTGGCATTGACCAGCAAGGGTGGGATGGTTTTTTCATGTGCATCTGACCGAGCAGCCTTCTCTCTCCCTACTGTTGATTTTTTCTTCATGATATATTCTCATTAGCTTGATTTAAAATGCAGATGGGTGGACAGAGAGGACCAGGTAGGATGGATGGAGCTTCTTTGATACATTCTTTTGTGCTAGTGGTTTCAGGGTCATTCCTGTAGGAGACTGTTGAAAATATGAATTTCTTGTATGCAGGGCAGCAGCAAGGTATCTACATATAAACTTCCTAAATCAAAAGGAGCAGAAAGATGAGGAAGGTCTTAGTTTGGACAGTGTTTTAAAAGGGAAAACAAGATCAGGAAGCGCTAGATTATTCTATGAGATACTGGTAAGACAAATCGCTTGCAATCTAGTTAAGCCTGATACATATGCAGAAAAAATGAGTTCTTGTTGAGCTTTCAATTTATGGTTGAAGGCATTTATGCATCAAATAACTGACAATCAATGTGATAAAAAGGATCTACACTTCTATCTCACCGTTTTTTCTTCAATGAAGCAAGGTCTGTCTAATTTCCAGAGGGATCAGAAGTGAAATCTCACTACTGAATCCTTGGTGATTATAATCAAGTATTAATCCATCAAAAATTTAATTGCAGGTATTGAAGAGTAAAGGTTTTGTGGATGTGAAACAAAGTAATCCTTATGATCATATTCTTGTGCTGAAAACTCCTCAACTGGGAGAAGTATGATTTAGCAGACTAAGCATTAGACATGAAAAATGTACAGTCAATTCCTGTGCTGGTGCCCAGAAACTTTCTTGGACAGCAAGCTGGATTTAATACCCCTTATTGAGGCTGGGTTGATTGAGAAGAGGCATAAATCGCAATGCATCGATGTATCATGCCATGTTTGTCAGTATATATATATTTTTTATGGGTAAGTTCACTGAACATGCTGCGTCAGATGCACCTACTAACATGGATTTTTTCTCTGCATTCTTTATAGATGAGAAAAAAAGATTATGTGTAGGTTTCTTACGCCGCATGGTCAGAGATACTTCACCCTTCTTTTATAGATTTCTGTAATTCTTTTTTCTTGTTTGGGCTGTTGTCTGTTGTTATGTACATTCAAGGTCATCCTTCTCATTTTCATTAATCTTGTTCTTCCAAAGGATGAGAAACAGGGAAGTTGTTGGCTTCAAACTAATTTTATCTTCTCTTAATACATTAGGTTTTTGTTTGTTTGTTTATTGATGCAACTGAAGAGTTTTTTTTTTCTCAATTACAGGCATGTTTACTTATAGCCAAAATAAAGCAAGAAGTTAATGTCTCTTGCTTTGTAAAAGCTCCATTTTGCTACAAGGGAAGTGAAGGGAAAGATTTGCTTTTCCTATAAAATGCGTTTCACTCTTTCAAGAAACATGTGCATTTTCCTTGTAATCAAACACCAAAAAGATTGTTTCTCTTGTAAAATTTATTTCAACTGAAAATATGATATCTTCCTGAAAACTCTAGGGAGTTAAAACTACGGATTGTTTGCATGCCTGAAACTAGTCTGTACTTCGGCCACTTTTTTATTTCAAACAAATTTTGTCCACTTTTAGGCACTTATTTGATTTGTGAGATGAATGGATTCTTCAATAATTTTCTAATTTTGAGTTATGCGGTGAGTTAAAGTGCAGAGTGTGTTCAATAAATTTTTTTTCTTTTCTCAATTTCATGTTACTGGTCAGTTGACACTGTTGGAGTAGGAAGTCTTCCCATACTGTGGTGATGGGGCCTTAGTGGTTTGACTGATGCTATTTTTTACTATAGTCTCACCTTTTATGGGTTGTGCGTTAAATGTGCAACACTAAGTTATGTATGGCTATGACCTCCCCGAGTGACTGAGGTCAAAATCTCAATCATTCATTTTGTATTTTTTTTTTTACCAGGTAAGGTATTTATGAAAAAGTTAAAAAAAAAAAAAAAAAAAAGCAAATTGGGTGGTCGAGATTTCACCCTTAACCATCCGTTCCATTTGACCTATAAGCAGTTCAATGTTATGCCTTAATTGCACAACACTGAAGTTCCATCCACCTTTTACTGTATACTACAACACTCAATTGAAAATATCTTTTTGTAGGAGAATCAAATGATTAATTGAAAATATCTTTTTGTAGAAGAATCAAATGATTAAATCTAATTCATTCGTAAAAGTCAAATAAACATAGAATGAAAATGCGAATTCTGTGAAATTTAGGCATTGGGAAAGTTTTGAATAGACTTAATATTTCAATAAACAAAATGAGCAAAAACTAAATTTGGGTTTTCAAAATCAATTAATTAAAGTAATGGGTTTTTTTTTGTTTTTGTTTTTATCTTCTTTGAACCTTTTTATCCCAAAACTAAACACAGTGAAAGGAAAAATCACTATTCCTTCTTATCCTTTGGACATTTTCATCCCCATATTCTTTATGCTTATGCTCAATTTTAACTGTAAAAATATAAAAAAGGTGAAAAATCACTATTCTAATTTTTGTTTTCCCCAACACTATTTTGGTTAGTTTTATAAATTGAAATTCAGCTTTAACTAGTTTGTTAATTAAAATATTAAGTGACTAGTTTTGTAAAAAAAAACTCATAGGTAGCGTAATTTTTCCATTTTCCACCTGAAAAACTAGGTTTAGTTCACTTCCCCAATCTAATTAGCATATCAATCCCCACACAGTACATTTAGAGAGTGTTCTATTTCGTTTGATTCGAATCTGTGAGCGTAGAAGATCTAAGTAATGCTGCCCTCGAATGCAGGTAATCCAAGATTGTTTGCAGCTGAGATTTAAAACCATGCTATGAGAATGTTGATTGTATTTTTACACTCAGAGCAGAAAATATATTTCTCCTCAAAATAGAATGTCTACGTAAGTGAAAGTTTTGATCTCCAAACTAATTATGTCACCTTCATACATAATATAAAATTTTCCTTGTAAGACGAGTTTGCAAAATTGTACAAGGACATGAAAAAGCAATGGTATGCAGATATCCTAGATGACATCAAAGACTAGTAGAAATGTGAAGCAATGTTGACCAGAAAAAAAAAAAAAAAAAAAAAAAAAAAATGTGAAGCAATCCCAACAGAAGCTCTCCACTGTGATCCACCAATCATTACCAAACACTACATGTCTTCGATCCCATCACCCCTTTCCTTTAATGGAAGCTCGCCACTGTCTGTAATAAAAACTGAACATTTGGGTATGCCGGCGTGTCCTCCCTCAGCTTCAATTTCATATACTACATCCATCCCGGAAATCACCTTACCAAACACTACATGTCTGCCATCTAACCTGTTACAAGTTGAGGTAAAAAGGCGGCAGTGAATAAAAATGTAAATCATTTAAATGGAAACAATCTCATAGATAGGTCGACCAATCAACCCACAGTGGATCCTCAATCTCTAAGCAAGAAAAGTTTGGCAAAAGTGGATTAAGCTGTTACATTTTGAGTGATATGGTCTAGTAGATCCAGAGTTTAAAAATGGCAAAAGCTGTTATGGTGAGAAAATAAGACAAGCTAGTATTCACTCACTTACCATTTAGTTTTGGTCACAGCGATGAAGAACAGTGAACGGTTGGTATCTGGACTACCATCATTTATCATTGAAACAATCCCTTCTCCAGTGTGATTCAGTTTGAAGTTCTCATCAGGGAAATCTCTTCCATAGATTGATTCTCCACCTCTTCCATATTCATTGGTAAAATCACCCCCCATAATCAGAACTTTGCGGTAAATCCTGTGGAATTTGCTCCCTTTGAAGTGAAGAGGTCTCCCACTCTTCCTACTATTTCCATACTCCCCTGCAAAAAACAAGAAGAAAAAACATTTTAAGACAAGCCAAGCAAGGGACAGACAGCACTGAGGAACAAACAAAGATTGATGGGATATGATACCTGTGCAAAGCCCTCGGAAATTCTCTGCCCATCATCACAGAAATAATACTTGAAAAGATTAGTTTCTCTTCTCGCATAGTAGTGCAGCAATTATAATAACAATTAACAAACAAAAAGGATATATAGCACACTATGTAATCTGTTGTTTTCATATTTTACTACTTCAGCAGCATACTTGATGATCACACAACTGTATATACCTGCCGTAGAAGGAACTGCTTTCCCAAAGAGGCCAATGACAATACGACCTGAAATCAGAAAAACCATCACCGGTCACATTTAACCACTCGAGAAAAGATCTGTTATTGACAACATATTATATTATAACAAAAGAAAAGAAAAACATACCAACAGGCTCTCCACAAATCTCAACATCAAAGTATACCTTGTGAGTTATTTCCGTCAAGTTAACCTCCTGGAAAGTATAGCAACATTAATTAATGGACTTCTTTAAGTGCGAATAGATCAACGAATTCTCAGTCCAGGTCAAACCAGACACAGAGCATTAAATGGGAGACACCAGATTATCAATCTCCAACTAGATAGGATTTTGTTTTTTGTTTTTCTTTTTTCCCTCAAGAATCAAGATAAAGCAAGAACACATGCATCATCAGCCATGACCAAGCGTGGAGGATAGAAGCTAGAAATCTTGAAATCATGGGACTAGCTCAAACTTGTATCAGAGAAATGCTAGAAAGAGTAGCAAAAGCGAAACCGTACACAACCATTTCCTCACCTTGCCGAATTTAGAATTGATCACATTTCGTATGGACTCAATTCCAGCAGTAGCCATTTTTGTCTGCGAATAAAATGAATCCCCAATAAAGAAGAAGGAAAAAGAAATCTTGCAGAAGAAAGAACTGAAAAGAAAAGAAAGCAAAGCAAAGCAGAAGAGAAAGGGCAAGGGAAGAGAATTAACCTGGACTAGACTATAGGCTCCGAAAAAGGCCAGAGCCCATATACTCACGAAGGAGATCCACTGAGTAGTGGTTGCCATCTTCGTAATTAAACTCCTCACACTCTTGATCAAGTCTTCTTGATGATACAAAGCCAATGAAAACTAGATCAAATTAACATGAGAGCATAACTTGACAGAATCAAGTATATATATATATATATATATATATACAAATGGGGAGCACATGTATCAAGTGATCGATCTTACTCCAAAGAAGGAAACGGCTTCACACTTGGTCAACCGATGGCCAACGGTACAATTCAGTTATACCAGTCATGATGATCACCTGCTAATGGCAGTTTAGTTCGAGTCGATATTTCTGCAAAACAAAACGGTTTTACAAGTTTTCTGCTTCTCAAACCAAGAAAGAAAGAAACCGTTTTTCAATAAATTGTTAAGCGGTTTCTAAATAGACGGTGAACTCATGAAAGACGCCTGAAGCTCTCAGCAACTCTAATGGAATCCTATGGACTAGCCAAGGGCTTTTCATCTTTTGCAACTGAACAATGGACGAATAAATGAATTTCTACATTTATATATATATATATATATATATTTTGAACTATGCTAAAATAACTCCATTAAAATAGATACCGGTACATTACATGCCATTAAGTACATCAGTGTGGTTTGTATTACATACAAAAGAGAGTATATATATTTACAAGCATACTAACAGAAGGGAAAAAGAGATATCCCTAGTTAGCTTAGTAGTAGATTCAGCTAACTGTACAACAAGAGAGGTGCTAAGAGTGTGGATCATCTCTCCGTTTTACAACCACAAATTATGTAGGGTCCACAAGTAAAAAATAATAAAATATTTTTTAAAAAAAATTCATCACCCTAATCCTGTGGGTGGTTACAACCACAAACTATGTAGTAGGGTTTACAAGAAAAAAATAATATATATATTTTTTTAAATTATTACCCTAATCCTGTGGGCCCCTGTAATTTGTGATCAATAGTACTCGGGGAGCACACCTCGAGTGAGATGATCCGGACTCAGGTGCTAGATGGTAAGGTCCGGATGCGTGTCGTGGTGTGTGTACCATCTGTACGAGAGACTTTGAGTTGATCCATACATAGTGCAAGACACACAACTTGTAGGTCACAAGAACACCATCCAACATACACTCTAATTTAGTATAAAAAATTGCAAGAGTCCACATGTTCTATTTCACTATACCAATATTTTATTTTTTATTTTTTGAAGGGCCGTTTGGGGGGTGTAAATTTCAGAATAGTAACTTCACACTTTGGTTGTAGGACTTTATGTGTATGTCAATTAATTCTTAGAAATGACTTTATATATAAGGGAGCTAGATAACTATTTATATAAACAGGACTTCACTCTAATCCCAAAAAAAACTTAGAACTCTTGATCTTATACTATGAGAGGTAAATGCATGAGCCTCAAAGAAAAGAGTAACACAAGCAAAATTGTCAACCTCTAATAGAAGGGAGTGACAGCTTCCTGTTATCACTGTTCTTCTTTCCATTACAGTTTTCTAGACCGTCTTCAACTGAACCATTCTCAGCAACCACCTTATTGAGTTCAACCTGCAAATAAACATCAACAATTTACTAGGGGCCCTATACCTGAAATATTCCTACTGTTGATTCTTTCTTCATGATATATTCCCATTAGCTTGATTTATGTTAAGGATAGAGCTGTTATACCGTCAGTTGCTACTTAGCTATAAAGTTCCATTACACTGTATCATATTTCTCTTGTATAACCTACTCTGTACTTTCAATATATACATACTGTAAATCTCTAGCTACTTTGATATATTAGAAATCAGATTCTACATGGTATCAGGTTTGTGTTTCGGGCTTTTGCCCTAATTCCTAGCATGGCTTCCGCTCCTTTCTCTTCTTCTTCCTCTGCGATTGTGAGCATCAACGTTGCTGCCGCCTTACCACTGTAGCTCAATTCTTCTAATTTCCTCTTATGGCGTGTTCAGTTTTTACCACTTCTGCACGGCTATGATTTGTTGGGTTATATGAATGGTTCGTTGCCGTGGCCCTCTGCAACTCCTAGTTCTGATGATTCTGTATCATCTACTTCACCAACTGATATCTCGGAGCAGCAAGATCAGCTTATTTTAAGCTGGTTGGTTGCATCGGTGTCTGAGCGTGTTCTACCCCATATAGTTGCTGCCAAAACTTCGAATTGAGCGTGGAACAAGTTGGATATATCGCGTGTTTGCCTTTGGTTCAAGATCAAGAATCTTGGAATTAAAGAATCATCTCTTTAGGAATCAGCGAGGTTCTTTGTCGATTGGAGATTATCTTCTTGAAGAATAACCATCCAAATGAAGATCTATGCGAAATTGCGAAGAAAAACCATCTCGACATTGGCTTCATTATGGCAATGCCTGCAATCGAAAATTTTGCCGCAACATGAGGCTCTGATTTTACATCGCCTTCTGTAATGTGCATCTACACAACCCATCGTCGTTCAAAAATCAAATTCAAATAATACTCCAAAAATAAAAGTCTGGTAAATACCCGAAATCCCCACATCCAAACTCCATTAATGATTCGTCGTTCTTCCGAAACTCAATAGATTCAAATGCGTGAGACGATTGGGTTAGGCGACTGCTCAACATTTTTTTCCAGCTAAATTTCTTCTCCAACTAAGAACCAACAGAACCTCGGAAAATAACATAGAAGCAAACAAAAAGAAGACCCAATCGATTTTGAAACGAGGAGAGGATTAAAACAAAGAATTTATAGATCTAGATCTAAAAATATCTCTACCTTGGGTTGACGAAATAGCACGTCAGCATCCAAAGATATTTCTTAGCTGATAAGCAGAAAAACCTAAGAGTAGAAAGAAGAAATATAGCTAAGAATGACCTGGTGATGAACAGCTAGCGAACTTCGCCACTGCCTTCAACCTTTTTATTGTTCTGGTCTTTCGATGGAACTATGTGAAAGCTGGATGGATGGATGTGTTTCCCGAGATGTTGGGTTTCGGATTTTGAGGTTCTTTGGGATTTCGAACGATCTCTCTCCTTTTTCTCTGCAACTTCAAACAACTAAGTTCTTATGTAAGCGAGATTTGTTTTACTATTACAAACTATTTCCTTCACAATTTTACATAGATTTCCTTTGGATGGTTATTCTTGGAAGTAGGGTTTTCTTGTGTAATGGAAATGGGATTTCATTGAGTTTCAATCAAGGGCATCATTTTGTAAATTTGAAATCTTAAGATCCTTGAATATAAAATAAAAAGATTAAAATTTGTCTTTTTAACATAAACCGTTGGATCAAAATAGCATACATGCTACAATCTTGACCATTACACCATAAGGGTATTTTGATCATCAAAATTATGAGTTGTCCTTAATTAGTTATTTCTAAATACCACAGGGGAGCCATATGCAAAGAGAAAAAAATTTTTGAACTAAAAGTGACTTGGACCAAACCTTAGGGGGTCCAAATGAAAATTACCCATATATATATATATATATATATATAACGTGCCAATCAAATGGTCGATATTTTACTCTTCACCATGAACTTACGCAGTTCAATGATGTGCATTAATTGTGCAACATTGAAGCTCCATCCACCTTTTATTGTGTACTACAACACTCGATTGGAATTATCTTTTCCCATGAGAATCAAACGATCAAATCTCATTCATCTAAACGTAAAGGTCAAATCTCCATAGAAAAGAGAAAAGAGATTCCCTTTTCTCCATGTGTAAAATGAAAATACGGATTCTATGAAATTGAGGTACTGGGAAAGTTTTGAAAGAACTATTGAATAGACTTAATATATCAATAAACAAAATGAGCAAAAACTAAATTTGGGTTTTTCAAAATCAACTAAAATATATCTAAGGAACCTTTCATGGAAAGCATCGAACCTTTCATTTGCGGTAAGGGAGGTACTCATGAAATCTGTACTTCAATCACAACCCATATATCTAATGCAATGCTTTCGTTTTCCCAAAACTATATGCAAGACTTTGGACACAGTATGTCAAAGATTTTGGTTGGGAAAGCCCAATAAAAATAAACAATTGACTCTAGTTTCTTAGGAAAGACGCTGTAAACTCAAACAATAAGGTGAACTAGGGTTTAAGCGTATGGAGTAGATTAATAGCGCCCTATTACTCATGCAGGGATGAAGGTTTCTCAACTATCCTAATTCTCTTTGGGGAGAAATCATCAAAGCAATATACGACTCCAACTTGTCCATTTTCAACCCCAAAGTACAACACAAAAATGGATATTGGATATGGAAAAACATTACAAGTATCATCACAATGCTTCGATCAATGGTAAAAAGGAAAATTGGGGACGGGAATAACATACATTTCTGGTTTAACCTGTGGGTAGACTCAACAACATACTATGAACAACAAAGCAACAGTCAGAGAAGTCCATGAACAACAAAGCAACAGTCAGAGAAGTCCATGAACAACAAAGCAACAGGAAGGCTTTTTAACAAAATCACACAAGCCTAATACCTCCACCTCCATGATTGCCAATTCCTTCAATTAACCCATCCCAAACTCTGGACTCATGGCTGTCACTCTTATCAACAGCTGGCGAATTTATTGCAAAACTAGCAGGAATTGTACTAACTAAGATGAATAGTCATGATCCAAAACCCAACTATGCCCATTGGTAGAGGTTTTTTTGGAAGTTACCAATACATCCAAATTTAAAATATTCTTTTAGCCCTATTAAATGCAGGTCTACCAACAAAGAAGATCCTCTTCAAATGGAAGGTAACAAGCCAAACATGCGTCTTATGCAACAACTTTGAAGAATCGACATGGCATCTTTTTATATCATCTGATTGTACAAAGACAATATGGGCAGCGGGACCACTAGGGTTGCGAACGGAGTTCATAAGAAACACCTCTTTCCCTAAAATTTGCTTTTCTTTCCTTCATGAACGTAATATGGATAAAAATACCAAAAAGTGGTTTTTTTCAAATTTTATAATCACATGCTACTTCATCTGGTTAGAAAAGAATGATAAACTAATCAATAATAAAAATCTAAACCCAACTCAGACACTAAATAATAATAATAGTTGGATAAGGGACTAAAACCTATACCAAAATCATTTGGATGATATACCAAATAATGATGTCAATCCATCAACCACCTGCCTTAAATGTTTGACCTCACAAACAAATTTTGGAAACTTACCAACACTTTTATGTGCAAGTGTATCTACTGAGCCACAGGGCTCCATCTCTAGGACTACTCCAAAATGGAATTATTATGGATCTACAACAAGGCAAGGCCCAACCGGGGCAACTTTTGAAGTACTTATTAGAAATTATCTGGACTATAATACAAAACGCTCACATTGAAACTAGACGTTTGTAATGTAAAACATCAGGATACAATAAGGGCCGGACTGGTTACTTAGTTTGATTGCAGGAAACATAGGGTCTAATTATAAAGACATTATGTCTCATATTAGATGTAGCTACTACTTATAATCTTAATCCAAATTTCCCTTTATCATTAAAAAAAAAATTAATTAAAATAATGCTTTTTTTTTTTTTTTTAAATCTTCTTTGAACTTTTTACTCCAAAACTAAACAAAGTGAAAGGAAAAATCACTATTCTTTCGTATCCTTCAGACATTTTCATCCACATATTATTATGGTCAATTTTAAGGGTAAAATTTTACAAAAGGGTGAAAAATCACTATTCTAATTTTTGTTTTCCTTTTCTTTCCCACTATTTTGGTTAGTTTTATAAATTGAAATTCAGTTTTAACTAGTTTTTAATTAAAACATTAAATGACTATTTTTGTAAAGAAAAACTTAAAAGTAGTTAATAACGTAATTTTCTACCTGGGAAACTAGGTTTAGTTCACTTCTCCAATGAGGTTAGTGCATCAATCCTCATACAGTACATTTAGAGAGGGTTCTATTTCGTTTGATTAGAATCTCTGAGTGTAGAAGATCTAAGTAATGCTGCCCTCAAATGTAGGTAATCCAAGATTGTTTGCAGCTGAGATTTAAAACCATGCTATGAGAATGTTGATTGTATTTTACACTCAGAGCAGAAAATATATTTCTCTCCAAAATACAATGTCTATGTAAGTGAAAGTTTTGATCTCCAAACTAATTATGTCACCTTTATACATAGTATAAAATTTTCCTTGTAAGACGAGCTTGCAAAATTGTACAAGGACATGAAAAAGCAATGGTATGCAGATATCCAAGATGACATCAAAGACTAGTAGAAATGTTAAGCAATCACAAGAGAAGCTCTACACTGTCCACAATCATTACAATTCGTCTTCCATCCCATCACCCTTTTGCTTCAATGGAAGCTCGCCACTGTCTGTAATAACAACTAAACATTTGGGTATGCCGGCGTCTCCTCCCTCAGCTTCAATTGCATATACTACATCCATCCCGGAAATCACCTTACCAAACACTACATGTGTGCCATCTAACCTGTTACAAGTTGAGGTAAAAAGGCAGAGAATAAGAAGGTAAATCATTTAAATGGAAACAATGTTATAGGTCGATAAATCAACCAACAGTTGATCCTCAATCTCTAAGCAAGAAAAGATTGACAAAAGTGGATTAAGCTGTTACATTTTGAGTGATATGGTCTAGTAGATATAAAGAACCAGCAGAAAAACAAAAGACCCAGAGTTTAAAAATGGCAAAAGCTGTGATGGTGAGAAAATATATAAGACAAGTATTCACTCACTTACCATTTAGTTGAGGTCAGAGTGATGAAGAACAGTGAACGGTTGGTATCTGGACCATCATTATTCATTGAAACAATCCCTTCTTCAGTGTGACTCAGTTTGAAGTTCTCATCCGGGAAATCTCTCCTATAGATTGATTCTCCACCTCTTCCATCTCCATTGGTAAAATCACCCCCCATAATCAGATATTTGCGGTAAATCCTGTGGAATTTGCTCCCTTTGAAGTGAAGAGGTCTCCGTCTCTTCCTACCTTTTCCATACTCCCCTGCAAAATTTTAAGTCAAGCCAAGCAAGGGACAGACACTGAGGAACACACAAAGATTGATGGGTTATGATACCTGTACAAAGGCCTCGGAAATTCTCTGCCATTACAGAAAGAATACTTGAAAAGATTAGTTTCTCTTCTCGCATTGTAGTGCAGTAATTATATTAATAACAAACTAGAAGGATATATACATAGCACTATGTAATCTGTTGTTTTCATATATATTTTAGTACTTCAGCAGCATAGTTGATGATCACACAACTATACCTGCTGTAGAAGGAACTGCTTTCCCAAAGAGGCCAATGACAATTCGACCTGAAATCAGAAAAACCATCACCAGTCACATTTAACCACTCGAGAAAAGATCTGTTATTGACAACATATTATAACAAGAAAAGAAAAACATACCCGCAGGCTTTCCACAAATATCAACATCAAAGTACACTTTGTGAGTTATTTCCTTCAACTTAGCATCCTGGAAAGTATAGCAACATTAATTAATGGACTTCTTTAAGTGTGAATAGATCAACTTTATAGTTCTAACTCTCAGTCCAGGTCACACCAGATACAAAGCATTAGATGGGAGACACCAGATTATCAATCTCCAACTAGCTAGGATTTTGTTCTTTGTTTTTCTTTTTTTCCCTCAAGAATCAAGATAAAGCAAGAACACATGCATCATCAGCCATGACCAAGCGTGGAGGATAGAAGCTAGAAATCCTGAAATCATGGGACTAGCTCGAACTCATACCAAAGAAATGCTAGAAAGAATTGCAAAAGCGAAAGCGTACACAACCATTTCCTTACATTATAGAGTTGAGAATTTATCACATTACGTATGGACGGAATTAATCCAGCAGTGCCCATTTTTATTTGCGAATAAAATGAATCCCAATAAAGAAGAAGGAAAAAGAAATCTTGCAGAAGAAAGAACTGAAAAGAAAAGAAAGCAAAGCAAAGCAGCGTAGATGGGCAAGGGAAGAGAATTAACCTGAAATCGAGTGTAGGCTTCGGAAATGACCAGAGCCAATATAAACGCTAAGTAGACCCAGTGAGGAGTGTTTGCCATCTTCGTAAACTCCTTGCGCTCTCGATCGAGTCTTCTTGATGATACAAAGCCAATGAAAACTAGATCAAATTAACATGAGAGCGTAACGTGACAGAATCAAGTACATATATATACAAAATGTGGAGAACATGTATCAAGTGATCGATCTTACTCCAAAGAAGGAAACGACTTCACACTTGCTCAACCGATGGCCAACGACACAACTGTACAAACAGAATCGGTTAGACCAATCATGATGATCACCTGCTAATGGCAGTTTAGTGTAAAGTCCTCCATTAATGAGGGCTCAAATTTGACAAACCATTGTAAAATTTTCTTCTCTCTACCTTATTTACTTTGAAACTTCTCTTCTCTTATCTCCCCGTTCCTTTTTGAAGAGACTTTTGGTGTCTTTGTTTTGGGTTCTCCTTTCTCCTCCTCTGCTTTAGGGTGGGGTTTGTTGGTGGGGTGTGGGGTGGGTTGGTGGGGTGTGTGCCTCCTCTGGTTGTGTGGTTGGGTGTGTATGGTTTTGGTTTTTGGTTGTTGCCTGTGTTGTTTTCTTTCTTGTGTCTTTCTGTGTGGCCCGGGGTGTGGTCTTCGGTTTTTGTGTTGGTTCGTGTGTTTGTTGTTGGGGGTGGGTGTGTTGGGTGTGTTGTCGTGGTTTGTTTTGGACTTGTTGCTCCTGGGTGTGTCGCGTGTGCTGGTTAGATCGGGTTGGTTTGTGTTGATGATTTTTATTGTTTGGTTGATTCTTGGGTGGGTTTGTTGGTTTTGGGTTCTTTGACTTGTTCTTGGGGAGTTTGCCTTTGGGTCGTATTGTTACCGTTCTTGTGCCTTGTGTGGTTGTTTGTTTTGTTAGTTGTTGGGGGTTATTGTATCCCTCGGTCCTCTGGGCTATGGATTGTGTGGGCCTCTGTGGACGATCTTTCTCTCGGTGCCTTGTGGGGGGGAGGTCTGGTCTTTTGTGAGTCACTGGTCGTGGGTCCTGTTGTGGGTGGGTTGTTGGCTTAGGAGATGGACGTGGGACGGCCGATCGCTGGTGGGTTTATCTCGTCTCTGTGTGGTTTTGTCTCACTTCTCTGTGATGTTGGGTATTGTTGTGATCCTTCATGTTACCCTTGTTTTTTTTTTGATCGGGTGTTTTGGTCGGTGGGTTGGTTTTCATGGGTGGTATGTGTGCATCGCTTCGGTGTGGTTCTGGGTGGTTGTGGCCTGTTTTCTAATCTTGGTAGATAGGGGATCTCCTTTTGGTTGGTCTGGCTTCGGTCTCTAGTGTGGGGGTGTGTTGCCTTTGTACCGTGTTGGTGGGGAGTCCTCTTTGTGGATCAGCTTGGCCCGTGGGTTGTTCTCACGGGTCTTTGCCCATTGGTGATCTCTGTGTTCATTGTTTAGGCTCTGTTCCTTTATGAACTTCTTCCATAGGTTTTGGTTAGTGATTCGGATGTTGTGGTTTGGTCTCTTGGGGGAGCTTTGTATTTTGTACTTTCTAGTGTGCATCTAGGTGTGGGCTATGCTTCTGGATGTTTTTGATGTATTTACTTTTTGCCTCGTTGGAGGGTACTCTTTGTGTCCGTGCATGGAGGTGAGTCGTGGAGCATTTGAAGAGTCTTTGGACATGGATCTTGGTTTCGCCCCCTTGGTGTGTGAGATGGCCATTATTGGTGATGATGCTTTCACTGGTTGGGGTGCTTTGGGGAGGCTCCGCGTTCATCTAATCAACTTATCTCCATCGCCCTTGTGGAGTGTTCTGTGAGTGGGGAGGTATCCTATTCTTGGGTGTTGGTTGTAGGGGTTCTGCGTCCGCCAACTTGTGGGCTGTTTTTCTTGGGTTTGCTGGTTTGGTTGGTTATGGGATTTGATGGGTGTCGGTGAGTGTGGTCTTTCTGAGCCCGATCCGCTTTGTGATCGGCTCGTTGCTCTTTTGACCTTGTCCACTTACGTGGTGGGTGGGGGGTGTTGGTGATGTCCCACAATGGTGTGCAACCAGCTCGAACGTTGAGCTGTTGTCACGGCGGTCATCTCGGTATTCACTATCGGTTTGTTATGCTACTGCGGGTGACGTGCTTTGGGCATGGGCATAGATGGTGGTTGGCTATGCGGATGGATTCTTATAGCCACACTATGACCTGGTGGTTACGGGTGGCACTCCTGGGTGTTTGCTGCCGGGCTACAGGTAAGGAGGTTGGTTGTGGGGATTTGGGGGTATTGACTTCGATGATTTTTTATGTGTTGTCTTCTATACGGGTGGTGTTGTTTAGTGCTGTATGGTTTGGAATCCATCAACTAGATGTAGGGCCTTTCTCCATGGAGTTTGGAGGAAGTTTATGGGGAGGTTTTGGTCAAGGTGACATGGTCGGTTAGGAGCTTGTTGGTTTGAAACAGCCCAGGCATGGTACAAGGTTTGATTCATTCATGTGGATCATGGGTATGCATCGCCTTGTGTGTTTGTTAGATTTTCAAGGATTTCATTATTCTTTTGCTCTATGTTGTGCATGTTGATTGTTGGTCGGATGTTTTGCGTTGAAGCACATTGAGCAAGTCCTTTGCATGAGGTTTGGGGCTGACAACAATCTTAGGCTAGATTTATCGTGATGAGAACTAGGTTGTGGCTATCACAGAAGGTATGTCGAGGTACTTGGATTTAATATGAGCAAAGCTATCTGTGTCCTTGGTGTCTTTGTTGAGTAGTGACGTCCTCAACTGAGAGGGGATGAAATGAAATGCATTCCCTACTCTTCAGCGGTGGAAGTCCGATGTATGCCATGGTCCGTACTAGACCCGATATTGCACATGCGGTAGGAGTTGTTAGTAGATTTCTATCCAATCCTGGAAAGGAACACTGGAAGCGGTGAAGTGGATAATGAGATATCTTAAAGGTACTACTAACATTTCTCGTGTTTTGGAAGCCACCACCTATGTTACAAGCATATCGAGATGCTGATTTGGTGGGGACATTGACTCTAGGAAATCCACATCGGGATACCTAGTTACCTTTGCGGGGGGCGTGTCATGGCAATCTAAGTTGCAAAAATGTGTGGCTTTGTCATCTACCGGCGAGTACATCGCTGTTGTTGAAGCATGTAAGGAGATGCTATGGATGAAGCAATTCACTCAAGAACTCGGTCGAAACAAGAAAAGTATGTCATTCATCGCCGCCAAAGTGCAATTCATATAAGTAAGAATCCAAGTTTGCATTATAAATCCAAACACATCCATGTAAGGTATCATTGAATACGAGATGTCTGAACGGAAGCGATTGCAGATTGAAAAAATCCATACGACAAAAATGGAGCGGATATGATGACAAAGGCACTACCAAAGGGCAAACATAACTACTGCGGCAACACGGCGGGCATGATCTGTCCCTCCATATGAGTCGGAGGGGAGTTTGTAAAGTCCTCCTCATTAATGGAGGGCTCACAAAGTTTGACAAACACGGTTGTAGAGAGAAAGTTTTCTTCTCTCTCGCCACTTATGTTGACTTTGAAGAGAAAGCTTCTCTTCTCTTATCTCCACCGAATTCACCTATTTATGACAAAGGAGACAACCATTAATATGGACGGTAAGTCCTTTGACAAATTGTCAAGGGAGATAAGGCAACGTTCATCCTTTCTCCTCCTCTCCGTAATAGCAGGGTAGGGAGGTTTGCTTGAGTGGCGAGAGAAGTGTAGAGAGAAGCAAGAGAGTGAAGCCAAGTGAGAGAGGCTAAGCCAAGTGAGAGGCAGTCAGTGTGGGAACACTCCTCTAGAGTTGAGGTGTGAGTTGAGAGAGGGTGTCGGGGGTATCCGGTTTGGATACGGGGTTGGGTTGGGTTGTAAATCCAAGCACTGTACAAGAGTTGTATTTCAACTTTCTCATAGTGAAGGTCTCATTACGCCCGTGGATGTAGGCAAAGCCGAACCACGAGGGAAAATAGTGAACCGTCTATCGGTCTTTTTCCCAACATTTAGTTCGAGTCCATATTTCAGCAAAACAAAATGGTTTTACAAATTTTCTGCTTCTCAAACCAAGAAAGAAAGAAACTGCTTTTCAATAAATTATTAAACGGTTTATAAATAGATGGTGAACTCATGAAAGACGCCTGAAGCTCTCAGCAACTGTAATGGAATCCTATGGACTAACCAAGGGCTTTTCATCTTCTGCATGCAATTGAACCATAGACGAACCCCTAAACTGAATTTCTACATTTATATATATTTTTTTGAACGATGCTACAAAAAACTCCATTATAGATACCGGTAAATTACATGCCATTAAGTACATCATTGTGGTTTGTATTACATATATACAAAAGAGACTATATTTACGAGTATAGTAATTAGTAACAGAAGGAAAGAAGGAAAAAGAGATATCCCTAGCGGAGAGGTGCCAGGAGTGTGGATCATCTTTCCTAACGGGAGTGCTCTCCCAACAGCTTTACAACTGCAAACTTTGTAGGACTAAAAGGTAAAAATAATAAAATATATATTTTTTAAAAATCCATCACCCCAATCATGTGGGCCCTTGTAATTTGTGATCAATAGCCCTCGAGGAGCACATGTCAGGGAGATGATCTAGACTCAAGTGCTAGATGGTAAGGTTAGAATGTGTGCCATGGTGTGTGTAGCAACTGTATGTGAGACTTTGAGTTGGTCCATACACAGTGCAAGACCCACAAGAACACCATCCAACATATGCTCTAATTTAGTATAAAAAAATGCAGGAGTCCATAAGTTCTATTTCACTATACTAATTGTTTTTGGAAGGGTCGTTTCGTTGGGGGGGAGGGTTTAAATTTCAAAATGGTAACTTCATTTACATCTTAAAAGTAAAAATATTTCGAGAAACTTCAACAATGGCTTCCTCGTAAAGAACACCGTGACTACATTGGATAACCATTGATGACTAACATCCAATTTTGTATTTCACATCAAGAAACATCGTGGTTTGTGTTTATCTCTGTCACCATACATATTGGAATTTGAGCCATTGGGTTGTAATGCTATGCAAATGACAAAAGATGTGCAATTTGCAAAGGTTAATGTAAAAGGAGATGATATGGAGATTATCCAACTCTTACAACATTTGGAGAAAAACAGAAAATTATATGATTAATTACTTTTAGGTTTTTCCTTCTTAAAAGTAGTCACAATGCTACAAAACTAGCTAAAACTGAATTTTGGTTTACAAAACTAACCAAACAGTAATCTTTATTTTCTTTAAATATTTTTATCCCTAAAACTAACAACACCAATGAAAAAGATCATTATTTTTTCATCTCCTTGGATATTTTCATCCCTATATTGGTAGGGCCAATTTTAAGGATAAAAATGTCCAAAAGGATAAAAAAAAAAAATAATAAATTATAAAATCACTATTTTAGTTAATTTTGTAAATTAAAATTCAGTTTTAGCTAGTTTTATTGACTGAAAGATAGAGTGAATATTTTATAGCCCCTAAAGCATAAGGAAGAACAATTGTGACAATAAAATTTAAAGTTTAAAATTTAAAATTGTCACAAATCGCTTGCAATCTAGTTAAGCCTGATACATATGCAGAAAAAATGAGTTCTTGTTGAGCTT